>NW_020837957.1:24089605-24201884 GCF_003676395.1 Aethalodelphis obliquidens | reverse complement strand
TATACACATTGTTTTTCATATTCTTTTCCATTATGGTTTCTCACAGAATATTGAATATAATTCCCTGTGCTATACAATAAGAGTTTGTTGTTTATCCATTCTATATGTAATAGTTTGCATCTCCTAATCTCAAACTCCCTATCCATCCCTCCCCCACTTCCCCTCCCCTTTGGCAACCACAAGTTTGTTCTCTATGTCTGTGAGTCTGTTTCACAGATAAGTTCATTTGTGTCATATTTTAGATTCCACATACAAGTCATATCATATAGTATTTGTCTTTCTTTGACTTACTTCACTTAGTATGATAATCTCTAGTTACAACCATGTCGCTGCAAATGGCATTATTTTGGTCTTTTTTATGGCTGATTAGTATTCCATTGTATATATGTACTACAACTTCTTTTTTTTGTTTGTTTGTTTTTGCAGTACGCGGGCCTCTCACTGCTGTGGCCTCTCCTGTTGCGGAGCACAGGCTCCGGACGCGCAGGCTCAGCGGCCATGGCTCACGGGCCCAGCCACTCCGCGGCATGTGGGATCTTCCCGGACCAGGGCATGAACCCGTGTTCCCTGCATCGGCAGGCGGACTCTCAACCACTGCGCCACCAGGGAAGCTCTGTACTACAACTTCTTTATCCGTTCATCTGTTGATGGATATTTAGGCTGCTTCCATGTCTTGACTTGTAAATAGTGCTGCAATGAACATGGGGGTGCATGTACCTTTTCAAATTATAGTTTTCCCTGGATATATGCCTAGGAGTGGGATCACAGGATCATATGGCAACTCTATTTTTAGTTTTTTGAAGAACCTCCATACTGTTTTCTGTAGTGGCTGTACCAATTTACATTTCCACCAACAGTGTAGAAGGGTTCCCTTTTCTTATGTGAAACTGTTTTACCCTTCTACTTTATGCTAAGAAAAGGATTTTCATGACAAATGAAAATTAGTGAACACTGGTAAATTTCAAAGTTTAAAAAAGTATTCTAAAGGCTAGTATGGATTTAGGAACTTTTTTTTTTAACATCTTTATTGGAGTAAAATTGCTTTACAATGGTGTGTTAGTTTCTGCTTTATAACAAAGTGAATCAACTACGCATATACATATATCCCCATATCTCTTTCCTCTTACATCTCTCCCTCCCTCCCACCTTCCCTATCCCACCCCTCTAGGTGGTCACAAAGCAGCGAGCTGATCTCCCTCTGCTATGCAGCTGCTTCCCACTATCGGTGTTTTTAAAATAATGTGCTAGGCTGAAGAATTTATGAAAAAATAAAAATAAAGTAAAATGTAGATAAATCCAAGTCAGAAATTTCATAGAATAACTTCCAGTGCAGTCTTAACAAGTCACTCTCTTAGGAAGTGTGAAAGACAATGTGTGCTCCGCTTCTACTTGAACTTGTTGTTTTCATTCTATGCAAATTTTCTGACGGAAGTTGGGCTGATAGTAAAAAAGTGTTCTTTGGAGTTTCTTTTATTTTTATCTTTAAGGCCTAAGCTTTTATTTTTTTGTATGTATGTCTATATGAGTATCTACTATTACAAGTGGACTTAATATTTAAAATATACATATATATACACACAAAAGTCTGAATTGACAAAATATAAATTGAGAAAGTAATTTCTTTTTGTAGCACAATCATGTAAATATAATATAGCTAAAAGGAGAGGTTTTCTTGCCAAAGAGGGAACAGGTGTTGAGGGGAAGGTGGAAGAAGAAAGTAGAAACTTTCTTGTCCTGCCTTTGCCCCTTGTGACCACCTCCTGTAAATACAGCTTGCAAATTATTATAGTAGGAGGAAACTGTAGATTTATCTATCCAGGAAAAACAATCCTCAAAGTGGATTTTAATAACTGGATATTGAGTTCATTTAAAATATATCTCAATATCTGCTCATTCTAATTGTTACTCATTCTAATAAACCATCGCCCCTGTGAAGCCTCCCCAGTGTTTCACTTGGAGGGAAGGAATCATTGCTACCTATAATGTTCCACCAGCATGTTATTCATACATCGGTTAGTGCCAGCCACTTTGTATTTTATTATATTATGAGCTTCCTAAGCCAGAGTCCTTTTCAACATTTTATCTAACAACGTAAGACAGTGCCTGGATCACAGTTATGTGTGACCAATGAGTACATCTATCTCATAGTTTGTAGAATTTGTTCATGTTTTGAATGAAAATGTTAGGTTCATCCATACAGCATAGAGTAGGCAACCTTGATTTTAGGTTTCCAACAGTATACTATTTCTCCCCTTCAAATTCAGTTTGAATCGACTGATTTGTTATCAAATTAAATATAATGTTCTTCATTTACAGAATAAATTAGAATTAATTTTTTCTTAATGTTTAAAATTAAATGTGCTTCATTCAAATCAGTAAGATGTTTGAGAGATTAGGATCTTAGACCTGTCAAATAATTAGTGTTAGAATTATTGAAATTTTTTTTTATTATTTTAATATGTTTTGAATTAGAAATTAAAGAGAAAAAGTGGATGGATATGAAGAAGTAATGAGATTAAAACAATCTTGTAATCAAAATTGCAGCTTCTTTATTCTGCTATCTATGTAAAGTAATGGAGAAAATGTGAACATAATTATACGAACAAGAGGTTTATAATAGATTCTAAAATCATGGGGTTGTAAATTACTTCCCAAGATCCCTCTGCCATGAGCACTTTGAATGAAATACGGCTTTGATTTGCTTTTGGATCACGAAAGTACAAAACAATTATATTTCTGAGTGATTGGTAGAAGGGGCATAGAAAATAGGATTGACCCATACTCCTCTCTCGGGGCTACCATCAGATAACCAGTTTTGAAAATCTTCATTGAATTAATTAATTATTATTATTATTTTCTAATAGCATGGAAGTTTTGGCATGAGAAGATCTGTGTGTAAGGGTAGGGATCATTGCTAGGATGTTGCTAAAGGAAATGATGTTCTGAGATGTGTTTTACTTTGCTAGGAGCTTCCATTCGGTGGATGGAAATGTGCTTTACTGACTACAACATGCCATGCTATTCCCATTTCCTGTTATTCTAAAAGAAAAACTATGGAAGAGAAATGATTCATTCTAGTTCAATAATTAAACAGAAAAGAACTTCTTTTGGATTCTTTTGAATTGATCACAAGGAGTTTTTGAAATCTCAGCAAAGGGAATACCCCATGTGTTTCTTTTCCTTCTTTTTCTGATTCTATGTCATGGAAAGGATGAAAGAAACTCCTTAAGAAGAACACTGCTGAAACTTATGACATTTTTTAAAGCAAATATGAAAGCTGAGTAGTCACAGGATTAGTTCCTTAAGAATGCATAGCTACAATTTAAAAAGCTAGAGAAGCTTTTGAGGGGAACTGACCTGAAGCACTAGAAGCATATAAAATTCTAGAAAAGGGCTAAACTGAAAATTTGAATGATTAAGAAAGAAATACCAGATCAAATTCTGTAGGTAACATTAAGACTGGAATGGATAAAAAATAGTTAAGATTTACTGAGAAAGATACCAAATCATTTTTGTATGTCATATTCTTTAAAAATCTTCCTTTAAAAGTTATGTGTTTTACTGCTTATCATTTTCTCTATTTAAATATTTTAATGGATTTACAACATTTATTAAAATATAATATATATTTCTATCAGCTATAATGAACCATCACATGCATATTACACACACATACACACAGAGTCTTTGGCTTGTGTTTTTTGCCTATGAATGAGCATGATTGCTAGCATGAATAGCCAAATATGATCACAAGAAAATATGTAAGAGGGTAAAAATGTTAATGAATGCCAAAGCTGAAAACCCAAATCCCAGTGCAGGCATTTGGGCAGAAGGAAAAAGTATGACATACTGAATTCTTCTGGCTGGCACTTGCCCTGGTTCCTTTGTACATCCTTTCTGATTGGTCAATGCCTATGCCATTTTGATTTTTGACATTTTTAATGTCATTTATGGTAATATATACAATTATAAAGTGACAGACAACACTTCAGAAGTTTTCACAAGCTTACTTCTACATATGATAGCCTAGAAAAAGATCTACTAGCATATTTACAAGAATATTCACTGCAGCATTTTTGTAATAGGGAAAATAATGGGAACAACCTAAATGTCCATCAATTGGGGAATTAATAAATTCTAATATACCCTCACTTTCATATACTGTGCAGCAATAAAAATGAATGAGGTAGATCTATTTGTATTCTCATGTAAAACCTATCAGATAGTCTTTATTGAAAAAAGTTTCAAAAATATATATACATATTATTTGTGTAAAAAAGAAACCAAAACCAGAGAAATTAGTACCCTATATGTATGTGTAAATTCAGAGAAAACGGTCCTGGAAGAAACACATCGAATCAATGACAATGATTACCTCTATTGATGGTACATGATACAGGGCTGGTTGTCAAAGATTTTAATCTTATTTCCAATATCTTCCTTTTTACGAGGGGAATGCATTCTGGTATTAATTAACTAAACTTTTTTTTTTTTTTTAACTTGCTAGGGGTATTGGAAAAGACTCAAAGGGAGTTGCATAGCAATGTACTACATGGGTTTTCTTCTTCATGCCCAGGTAACGCCCTTCAGATATGGTGAAATCTCTAGGGGCCTGACAAGGTAACTGACCTTATGTAAAACCCTCCACTTGTTCCTGGAGCACAGTGTGTTGGGTAAAGAATGCTGGGTCTCCTCCCCAAATATAAACCTGTTTGAAAGCGTTTCACTCCCAATATATAACAGCCCATCTGGGTGTGTCTATTTTTTTTTTTCTGCCGATGCAGTTACATGTGGCTCTTATTAGTGAATGCAAAACATGTTTTTCAGAAGACATATATGGTTTAATAAAACAAGGTATAAACTGATATATTACAGAGCTAATTTGGGAGATTGGAACAAAGGATCTGTGGAATTTGAATGTACTTATTCTGGTGAATCATAATTCTGGATGTTAGAAAGATAAATTGAACTGTAGACATGGCAGAGAGATATGTTAATAATAACCCTTGGCTGTAACAGTTCTGTGAAAACCCTGGCCTACCTGACCCATCAAAAAGGGACAGACTTCTTGGTCACAAGCTTCTGTGCTCTCAAGGAACTGTATTTCATTCTGTAGGTGGGATACTAAATTAATTGTTGTCTCCTAATAGACAATAAGCTTTATGCGGGCAGGGACCATGCATGTTTTTACTCAACTTTGTGTAGGCACAATGCCTGGTAAAGAATTGATGAATGAATCAATGAATGAAATAAAGAAATATAATAGCTAACTTTACATGTTGAGGGAGAGCAAAGACGTTTAATAAAATTTTGTTTAATTTTTCTATTATCTTAGAAAATAGAGACAAAGTCACCTTGCAAACTGCAGAGCAATTTAAATGTCATTATAGCTGTTTTAGTGAAAATAATGAAAGTAAATATCCACTCTGTGCCATTCATTAGTCTACAAATAACGGATATGGTGATGATGAATGAGCCACACCACAAATAGCTGAAATCACAAGGAATTTCACCACTGGGGCCTTACACGAATGTGACCAACTGCACCCTAAAGCTAAGGAGGTTGCACGATTATGATGATTGTATTGTGATGTCCTGGCTTTGGTTTATTACTTAGATGGCATAACCATAGTAATGACTGATGCTATGAACCAATACTTTAGAGCTTACTCTGTGCCAGGCACTCTTCTGAGGTCTTACCATGTATTAATCTACTCCATTTTCCCCCTAATTAAGTAGGTACTAACTACTTGTAGAAAACTTGAAATTATAAAAGACTGAATTTCTGATTATCCTTAATAAATATTTCATTTTAAGACTTATAAAGTTATTTTGTTCTTAAAGAATTATTTTGAATTTTTAAAATATCAGTCTGAGAGGCCTTGTTTTTTTAATAGGTTGCACAATATATTTATATATTTTTATAACTAATGGATTTAGCCTTGCTTTTGCCATGTTTTATGAATCTTGTTTTTTATTTGTTTGTTTGGTTTCATTTTTTCTGCACTGCTGTTTCCTTAGTTTTCTATGTTTCACTGAATAGGCTATATTTTGATTTTTTTTAACTTATATACTTATTTGGAAGATAGACATTCTATTTTTAATTCTACTAATGGTTGTCTTTTACTTTATGACATACATAATTCAATCTGGATTTTTTTAATTCTCAAAGATAAACACAAAGGGATAACATTCGTTGTCCTTGGTGCCTAACAGAGAATTTAGCAGCTTGGCCAATGTCATACCACATTCTAACCTTCATTAATTGTCTGGGGTTGTCGATTCAACACATTATTGTACAATTTTTATCTTTATCCCATAAAACTTTTCCATTAGTTGTTTTTGGATTTACCACTGAAACTCATAACCAGTGCTACAAATGCAATCCATAGCCAGATCAGTAAACATATTTTATCATTTAGTCATAATATTGTTTGGTAAAATAACAAAAATTATTTATATACATTTAATACTGTTATGTATCAGATACAGTGCTATATGAACTATGTAATTGTATTGTATATTCACTATCGCTGAGGAGGTATCTATTTTTAATCTCCATTTTCTTAAAGAAGGATCTGAAATTCAAATAGATTAGGCAATTTATCCAGGGTCAGTAAATTAATCTCGTGGTGTCCAAGCTGAGATTTGAATGCAATACTCAGTGGAAGGAAGGCTTAACTCTTTTTTTCGGCCACGCTGCATGGCATGCAGGATCTTAGTTTCCCGACCAGGGTTGAACCTGTACCCCCTGCAATGGAAGTGCAGAGTCTTAGGCTGAACTCTCATAAACCACACCACACCACCACTAGAGTGTTTTCTCTATCTACCTCCTCTAATGTTGCATTTCATTCTTTAAACACATAGTTATGAAGTACATAACATTTAACAGACAATCTGTTGAATAAAATGGTGAGTCCTTGCCCTCATTTGCCTCAAATCTGATGTTGAAGAAATTTAATCAAAGGAAAGTGTAATTGGAAACATAGCCATTGTTTTGTAATAATTTTAATATAATCTATAAAAAAAATTGAATCACCATGTTGTACACCTGAAGCTAATATAATATTGTAAATCATGTATGCTTCAATTAAAAAGTTTAACAAGTGTTCTGATAGAGAAATTAAAAAGTGCTAGAAAATCTCTTGACAAGGGCTGTGCCTACTCTGGGCATCAGGGCAGGCACTGCAGACAGAGGGACTCTTGGGTGTCAACCTGAAAGGTGAGGAGGAGCTAGCTTGCTGAGTAAGAAACTGAAAGAAGGTGAATATGGCTGGAAAGTCAGATTATCAATTTGATAGCAAAAAATAAAAATGAGATATTTAAAGAAGAAGGTGAGAAAGAAGGCCAAAAAGGTGCCCATAGATTAGTTAATAGAACTTGTCTCTGCCCTGGGCTCTTACTTTTAGCTCATAGACTTTCCCTTCTTCTTTCATAGAGCTGTTGCTGGTTTATGTCTTTCTGTATCTGCCCATGCGTATTAACATGTGATGTTTAAAGCAGGCATATCTAGCCCTGGAGATCTTCCGTCATGTTACTGTGAAATTTAAAATGAAAGTTTAGCTTCTAAAATTATTTGCCATGTTGAAAAGGAAATTCTAAGAGGGCAGCTCTGAATCTGTTGTTGAGCTATTGGAAATGATGAGAAGCTCAGTGGAGCTCAAGTTATTAACATGCTCCTACTGGTTTTTGAGGGACAGGTTCTGAAAAAGTCATTGGAATATTAATGAAAGTTTTATTATGAGATAAAAATCCTACAACTAGAACAAAAAACATGCATTAACCAAAAATAATAGTGGGATACAATTTCCATGGCTACTAAAATATTATTCTGGTTTTTGTTAAGCTGAGAAGTGAAATGGATATCTTGCAAAGAGGTAAATGGAGTTTAGCCCAGTTACACTGGTTGAGAAGAAGCATAAATCTCACTTTTTCAATTTCTGCCATCAAAAATGGTGAACTATCTGAATCTCAAATCTATGAGATGAAAATACTCTAGTAGGAGTATTTGCCCTATGACCAGTAAAGTCTAGATAGAACACAATATGCATAAGTATTCTATAAATACAATGATTTAACAGTGGTAGAAATGATAGACTCTAACATCTTTAGAGATTGAAAGCTAGCAAATGTAACAGATAGAAATCAACCTCTCTCTTTCATATATTTGCAAAATGAATATATTTTAGCTTAAAACCAAGTCCATAGGAAAAAGTAATTGAAAGCCTGACTTCAGAGAAGTGATATAAACGAGGTGATGTATGTTAACTTGTGTAGTGAAAACCATACACATGCTTATCTCACATCCCCGACCTCTGCCTAAATAACAACAACAACAACAGCAACAAAAACAGAAAAACAACACAACAACCTCCTACCTACCTTAAGGAGAGAAATTCTTGGGAGTGGGAGTGATGGTGGAAATGGAGGTGGAGCCATGTAAAGTATGCTAACATCTGAAGAGGGAGTTTTAAAATTTTGGAATTTGACAAAATACTGTTTGGAAAGATGGATGGGACAAGGGTTTGTGAAACATTTACAAACACTTTCCCTCAGAATTTTGGTAAGTTCCTGGTACTTATTTTTCTTTATATGAGCTAAATTTATTTTACTGAGAGTAAACCAAACACATGATAGTCACTAAATCAGAAACAGAAGAATGATTAAAAGCATGGACCCTGGATTTAAACACCCTGAGGTCCTAGCTCTGTCATTTACAAACACCCATTTTACCCACCTGTCTCAGTTTTCTGATGTGTTAAAATAAAAACAAAACCATCTAATTCTCAGATTGTTGTCAGAGTTAACACTAAGTGAATGCAAAGATCTTAGTTCAGGGGCACGTGTAGACCCTACAGAAATGATTAGATAATGAAGAAGCCAACAATGACTGTATAATAATGATGATGATGTAGGAAGAAGCCTTAATTGAGTGAAAATATATAATCATCACTTCTTTTTATATGGTTGCTTGGTATTCTTCTTGAGTTGGAAATAATTAGAAACTAGAAGGTGTCAACCTTGAGGCAGCAGCAAGAGCTGCCACATTCTGTGAGAGAAAGCTGGGGATGTGCCCCCAACATCAAGTAACTTTCAGTCGAAGCCCTGTTAGGCAGTCAAACCCCAGAGCAAGTCATTGGATCATGGGTTGCAAATTTGGGAAGTTGCCTCTTCATGCTGGCTCTTGGAACCACGGCTGCTATTTGCCTGCTCTGAATCCTCCTTCCTCCTAGAAATAATGTATCGACTTGCCCTCCAGGACACTTTCTGTCTTGGTTTTCCTCCTATCTTGCTGACTGCAATTTCTCAGTCTCCTTTGCACAACGATGTTTTATACACCCAACTTCTAGGTAATGGAATGCCTTAGAGCTCCTTTCTTGGAATTTTTCTTTCTTTATTCTGCATGCACTCTGTAGGTGCCAGGTGCTTCTAATATATACTACACCCTGACAACTCTCATATTTACATCTCAGCCCTGACTTGTCCCCTGAACTCCAGATTCCTGTATCCAGCCATCCACTTCTCATCTCCACTTGTGTATCTAATCAGCATCTCAGACTTAACATAACAAGACAGAGTTCTGCCCCAAACATTACCCACCCATCCCCCTGCCTTCTTCAGCTCATTAAACTATTTTTCAATTACTCAGGTCCCAAAACCTGGACTCACCCTTGATTTGTATTTTTCCCTCATACCCTAAATCCAATCCACCAAAAAATTGTTAGCTCTAAGGTCAAATATATCCATTAAATAACCTCTTTCGCCACTTGTATCTCACTCTTATTTGCTTTTCCCTGGGTCAAGCCATCATCTTTTCTCTCCTGGATTATGTCACAGCCTAAGTGGTTTCTCTGCTACAACCCTTGCCCTTCCACCATCTAGTCTCAAATAGCAACTAGAACTATCTTTAAAAAATAAGTTCGATAAAATCACTTCTCTGTTCAAAACACTCAAGATTTTCAACATCATCCAGAGTAAAACTGACCTACATTGACCTGATGGCCCATTTTCTATGATTCACTTCTTGCCTTTTTCTCCTTGGTTACTCTTTGCCAGCCACATTGCCTTCCTTGTTCTTCCAACACTCCGAGTATGTTCCTCCCTCAGGCCATCTGAATATATTGTAGCTCTGCCTAAGATGTCTTTCCCCCAAATATCCAGAGGACTTGCCTGTTTACTTCATTCAGGCCACTTTTGCTCAAATTTCACATTGTCATAGAGCACTTCCCTGTCCAGTCCATTCTAAGTAGCACCTCTCCCATGCCTTTACCCCCTTATTTTGAGTTATTTTGCATCTCAGAATGTAACATATTCTAGATTGTTTATTATTAGGCTGGCCAAAAAGTTTGTTTGGGTGTTTCATAAGATGTTACCGAAAAACCTGAAAAAACATTTTGGCCAACCCAATACCTTGCCTTTTTTGGATCACTGCTGTGTTACTGATACCTAGAAAAGTGTCTGGCTCGTGGTTGGAGAGAAATAAATATTTATTAAATGAGTAGATGCCTGGAATAGAATAGAAGAGGACAGTTTTATCTTACCAGTGGCAAAGGGTTTCTTCCAATTCTTAGCTGGGATCTTTGGAACCAGAGCTGAGTTGGGCAGTAAGTACTTAGGATAGTACCTGTGCCTAGTAAGTATCCATTTTAAATGGGCTACCTTATGGCTTAAAAATATCAGTACCTACCTCATGAGACATTTCTTCCTAAAGCTATGCTCTTCTCAGTCAAGGGGAGTTTTTAGGATCATTTTTGTGTAAAGAAAAGGTACCCCCATACACTTCCCCCAAAAGGCTGGTAAAGTTTTTCTGAAAAATGTGTTTATGTCATTTCTGGGACAAAAGGCAATTTGACCACACATTAAAATAAGATTTTTGGAGCCATGGAACTCTCTTCTTCCCTTCTCCCTGAGGTGTCTACTCTCTCTTCCAATAAGATCTCTTGGTATCAGCCCAGCTAAACAAAGTAAACTGTACATATATTAATAGGAAAACAGCTGTTGAGCTGTTGCAAGAGCAATATCACCAACTAATATTAGGGCAATATATTTCAGCCTCTGAAGACAAAGAGCTTTTCAGTTCACCTTTGCATTATAACATTTGCACATTCATAGAAAGTGGGGAGGGGAAGGTATTTTAAACCAAGAACTGGAGCCCTTCAGAGGAGACTTTAAATTAGGATTCAGATCATTCACCCTAGAAGAAAAAATAATGGAGCCAAGACCTCATTAATCTGTATTTGAAAAACTTTTGGCATATTTGCTTGTTTGTTTTAACCAACATTATTGACCAGACAGTGATCCATGGGACTTGTATGTATGGGACCAACTCTAACTATTATCAGCTTCCCTGGCTAAGCTCTTCTGTTCTCCCACCTTGGAAGGTCTCTGTCTTGTCTCCTCTCCCTGCCTCCATGTCTCTCTCAACCCACTCATTCTAGTCCTCCTGATTCCAAGAAGCTTCCCCTTCCATCTCTAACATGCATTCATTTTGGCCTTCTGTGAAATACAAACTGTTGGCACCTTTTCCATCACTTCAGCTTAAACGCTCCTTTTATGTGTGTGTAGTGAGTGTGTGCATGTGAGTATGTATGTGAATATATAAGTACATTATCTCCTCCAGCTAGTCTGTAAAGTTGTTGAGAGCAGAGAGTAGGTGTTTACCGAGCCATCTCTCAAAGAATTTCACAGTGCTATGTACTGAGTTGGTCTCCATGAAGTCTTACTGGGGAAGTATGTATAGGTGCACGTGGATCTGCATGGTGTTAATGTGAGGAGTCTAAGTTTTGCAATCTGGATCAGCTGCCCACTCACTGTGTGACTATTGCCAAGTTTACTCACAGTGGAAAATAAAAATGTCTTCCTCAAGAGCAGTGGTTTGAAGGGATTGAGCGATCATACATACTAATTGGACTAATTCAGAGGCCAACAAATAGTAACTTCTTACTAAATGTTGACTTGAAAGTGAATGAGAATACAGTTGGTGATGGATTATATATGGTTATTGCAGAGCAAGATGGAGCAGCTAGTCTTTGAGGGCTGACTCTACCCATTGTGGTATAAAATAAAATAAAAAAAGCAGTCTTCTGTGAAATTAGATAGACCTGAGTTTAACTCCCCCATTTGCTGGCTATCTGACTTAAAGATACTTTTAAAGACTTTCAGACCTGTATGTTCCTTTTGGAAACATTAATACTTATCTTGCAGAGATGTTATGATGATCAAATGGGAATGTTGGGAGAGATCCCCTGAGGAGTTAATAGATGTGAGTTTGTTGATTTATTTCTGCAGCTGATCATTCCTCGAGCTACAGTGAATGGATTCCACTTGGCTCAGTCAGTACCTTGATTCCTCAGAGACTGTTAATTGACTGCCCAACCCTGCTTTTCTTGGAACACACAGCTAGACTACATTTCCTAAGCACCCTTATGCTCACTGTGGTCAAATGACTGCAATTTCTCCAATGGAATGTGAACAGAAATGCTGCATGCCTCTTTCTGGAGTGCCTATAAAGACCTTTCATTCATTCTTCAGCTGTAGTTTCCTTTCCACTGGATTCAGAAGATGACAGTGAACATGGAAACGGTGGAGCAAGGAGATGGCAGGGAGCCAACGTTTTGGATGACCAGATCAAAGCTGCTTCACCAACCTGAACACCTGCCCAGGACTCTTATATGATAAAAGGAAACTTCCTTTTCATAAGCCACTAAAAGCTTAGATCTCTTTTTTATTGCAGACTAGCCTACTCTACTATTCAAATATGCTCCTCTTATCCTACCCTCCAAATTCTCATGCCTAAAAGTTACTTTGTGAATTAAGCACTCTGTGAGTGTTAGCTTTTAATACTATTTCTACTAGCAGTGAAAGTGTTTTATTTCTAGACCTGTTGATTCTCAAGGTCAAAAATGTTATATCTTTTTCTTAGTTATTTTTAGTAATAAGGATTAAAATGCCCATATTATTATTGATGATTTATTTTTTATCTTATAAGTATTCTTTGTCATACAATTTGTTAATTTTCTATTGGGTTATTTATCTTATTCTTTGGGGATCTGGAAAACTTTTTACATATAATTATTATTATCCCTTTGTTATATTTTGTTGTTTTTGACAATAAATACTTAATGGTATATAGTCATTAAGGTGACCAATATCTTCTTTATGGATTCTTCTTTTGATTTCATGTTTTAGAAGTCATTCCTGACTCTAAGATTAGATCTACATTTTCCCTATTAAAAAAAATTGTGAAGCTACATGCACATTAGATATAATACTTGCTTTCTGGGCTCTCATGTCACCTTGTATTTCAGTGTAAGCACTGATCTCTAGCATCTTTTTAAAATCAGACAATTTTATCTTACTTAGTCTCTTTCTTTTTATTTCTAATTAAAGCATTTGGGATCTAAGTGATCTGAGGAATATTTCCCTCTCTGATATTCTAACGTTTATTCTGTCGGTATATCTCTCATATCTCTTTAAGTTCTTTGTTTAATTTATTAATGCTCTTACCAATGCTTTGAAGATTTCATTAACATGCTGTTTACCCCTTCAGATGCTATTAGTGATGATGGTCCAATAAAGCAGAGTTAAACGGATCCCCCATTATCTGATCAGCCAGTCTGCACATTCTAACCTGATACCTTCCTATATTATATTCATCCCATGTTTGCTGTATTCAGATATTTAAGATCTACATATTCAGTCAATTTAAATTAATTTAGCTATCAAGATTTCACGAGATGCTGTATCCAGCACTTTACTATGTGCACTATCAAGATACAAGATCAAATAATCATCTACCACATTCCCTTTAGCTAATATAATATAATCTTTGTGATTTCAGCCTAAAAGTTTCTAGTTAGTCTAATCTGTTTTATTCTGTGTGAATCTAGGCTATTTATTGCTAGTGGCCCTGTTCTCTCAGAGTTGGATTATCTCTTAGGAGTCTTATAATTTTCTTCACTATAGGGCTCAGAAGGAAATATTGAGAAGGCCAGGAGTTTAGCAGGAACCAACTGAGCAAAGAGTAATCTAATTCCAATATCAATCGACGAATCAACCATTCAACAAGTTTTTATCAAATCAACCATGTGCACAGTCCTGAGTGCTATAGGGACTATAGACATATAAAACATAGACTGTTTTGGTCAGGGTTCTTTGGGTTGCAAGTCACAGAAACACAACTCAAGCTAGTTAAAGCACTAAAGGAAATTTATTGGAAGATTCTGGTTAACTCATAGAATTGAAGGAAACAGTGCTATAGCCATGAACCAGAAACATCAGAAATGAAATAAAAACCCAGCACTTGATGGCTTGAAGTCACGTCTCTCTTTCTCTGCCTCTTGTCTCTGGATGTCCGTTTCATTCTCTGTCTCCACATAGTAGGAAATATGTAGTAGACAGGGTTCTCCAGAGAAACAGAAACAGAAACAATAGGATGGAAATATGTGTGTGTGTGTGTGTGTGTGTGTGTGTGTGTGTGTGTGTATACATATGGAGATTTATTATAAGGACTTGGCTAACATGATTATGGAGGCTGGCAAGTCCCAAGATCTGCTGGGTTAGTCAGCAAAATGGAGGCCCAGGAGAGCCAATGATTTAGTTCCACTCTAAATGCCTCAAAATGCCTGAGAATCAGGAGGACAAATGGTGTAGTTCCAGTCCAAAGGCCAATAGTTTCAAAATCGGGAAGAACTAAGGCTTCAGTTCAAGTCTGAAGGCAGGAAAAAAAGCCAATGCCCAGGTTTGAAGGCAGTCAGGCAGGAAGAATTCTCTCTTACTCAGAGAAGGGTCAGCCTTTTTGTTATATCCAGGCCTTCAACTAATTGGATAAGACCCACCCACATTAGGAAGGGCAATCTGCTTTGTTCATTCTATCAACTTAAGTATTAATCTCATCCAAAAATGCACTCACAGAAGACTCAGAATAATGTTTGACTAAATATCTGGGTGTCTTGTGGCCCAGTCAAGTTGACATGTAAAATTAACCATAACAGAACATACCTGCCATCCTCTAGGAATTCCTTTCCAATGGCTTGAATACCAAAGAGACAGAAAATCTTTTTTTTTCCTTCTAGCTGCCATTGGGAAAATCCTAAAGAAGAATTCTTATTAGTTACCCTATAGATGAACCACTATAACTACTAGGATGTAGTATTATAAATGGTCCAACCTTTCTCACCTGGCTATTTCTGTGACTGGAGAGATGGGGTAGAGTATTTTAGCTAGCAATTTTGATCCCCAATGGAAGCACACAGTTAAAATTGGCAAGAGGCAGTTTCTCAAAAAATATAAGGATAGGGTGCTAGAGTGAAGACAACCCAATAACCAGCCACTGTGCAAATCATGCACTCAAAGAACTTGTAAGTTACTTGAGGAACCAAGCCAACACAGTGATCCATAAGCAGCATGTGCTGTCCTCCTTCAGTACCCATGAGTTTGGAATTTGCAGATTCAACCAACTAGGCTACTGTTGTTTGAATCCACTGATGCAGAAACTGTGGATACAGAGCGTCATCTGTATTAGGCCATTTTATATAAGGGACTTGAGAATCCTCAGATTTTGTATCTGTGAGGGTCCTTGAGTCAATCTCCCACGTATATAGAAGGACAACTGTAATGATATACTTCACATTGACATATCCAAAAAGTTCATAGTCTTTCATAGAATAGTCTAGAAAAGCTACTGTAATCTGAGAAGATTTCAGAAGAGAAGTCAGGTTCAAACTGGGCCTTTAAAGATTGAAACGTAGGTAAAGAGATTAGTCAAGGCTTTTGAGGTGAGGAGAGTGAAAAGGTAATACCTTAACAAGGTACTGAGAATTTCTAGAGCAGAAAAAAGAAGAGCAGCATTTTATGGTCAGTTACGGAGGGACTCAAACTACTTGTGCAAACATATCCTCATTAATCTTCTCCCCAACATCCTGTACCTAGGCACAAAATATTTTCCCTACTTCCTTTGTTAGGAGATCTGGGTGTTCCTTAAAGATACATTTCCCCATTAGCTAGAGTGACTGTGTCATTGGACGGGTATACTTCTGGCTTAAACTGAGAATGACCTCAGCATTCTCCACATTTCTCCTGTGACTTCCTTTATTCTCCAGTAAAATTCCCTAGTCTTTTGAGATTCATGAGGTTAGACCATTTTTACTGACTCACTGCTTTTTACCAACTCACTTTTCCTTAGCTTTGGGTCACTGGAGACTCTGAAACAGTCCCTGCAGCCCTTTCCATACTAAGTTCAGTAACATAAAGAGCTCACGTGTAGTATCCATGCAAAAAATTCTAAACTCCTGGCTTCCTGTCTCATTCAGCTCTAAAGACATTTGTCCACCTTTTGTTTCACCCTCCTTTTAAGATGGCCGCTCTCTAAACTTGTGACCACTCAGAATGGACTATGCCATTTCTAAGGTTTTAAATGCAAGAAGGTTGTACCATGAGCCTTAGCAATGGATTTTTCTTTCCACAACTTTATCCTTCTCCTTTTTTCCAGTTGCATAGTTGGCTTCTGTTCTAAGCCTTTCTCCTCTGATTTCACCTTTCTCCTTGACACTCTGACTCCTCACTTCCCCTTTGAGGCTTTAGTCCATCTCTCCTCACCTTTACCTAAAGCATCTTCTACCTTTTCTTATTCAGGGTTCCTTCCTTGTAGCTTATAAACATGTTTAAAATTTTCTCCCATTACATACCTCTCTTGTCATCATACTTCTAAGAAATAAATATATGATTTTCTATTCTTGATTCGTAATTCCCTCCTAAATCCTACTGTAATCTTCCTTATTGTCAAATCCAGTGAAAATATTCCAGATCATAACTTAATAAACCTCTGCATTTGACACTTTTATTATTATCACTTTGTTCCCATACTCTTTTTTGTTTTCCTTGATCATCCCTGTTCCTTTTATAGCTAATCTGTGGATTCGTTTCTGATTTTTGGTTTCCTCCTAGGCTATGACTCTTCCAAAACTTCCTGAGTGTTCTCACCCACTTCCATGCTTTCAACTGCCACTTATAGGCTGATGATTCTGAAATCTACAAATCTATATTTTCAGTCTAGACTTTGTCCTGAGTTTTAATCCTAGCTATTCATTTTTTTTTCACAGATATATTTGGATACACCCTTAATGCCTTACCATCAATAAATACAAAATTGAATTATTAATTATCTAAACCTTCTCCTCCAATAATATCATCCTCAGCTTCAGGGATCTTACCCACTCAATCATCCAAGTTAGAAACCTGAGAATTGTTCTTAAATTCTCCCCTTTTTCCACTACCATAATCAATTGTTCAGCAAGTGCTATTGATTGAGTATCCAGAATATTTCCAGAATCCAGACATTTTCCCCTAATCTGATGTCTTCTACTTCTCTAGTTTAGGCCTTCTTACCTTTCTCCAAGACTACCAAAATAGCCTTCTAAATGGCTTCCTAGTCTTTATTTTATCCATTAACTCATCCCCCAAATTTAACTTCCATGTAGCAGATGGAGGGGTTTATATAAAATTCATGTGTGACCACCTCTACTCTTTCCCTTTTAATAACCTTCATGGTTTTCTCCATTGCCATCATGTAATGTAACTTCATGGGTCTTAATATTAGACACAATATCCTCCCTCTCTAATCACCTTAACAGAGTACAAACTGTTTTATTTATCTCCCAACTTCATTTTCTATAATATCAGCAGAGGAAATTGAATATAGATCTCCATCATGTTGTTCCTTGTGCCTTTGTTCATGCTATAAATTCTGTCTGGAATGCCCTTTTCCTTACCGTCACTTATTCTCTTCATTCTTTCAGACACACTTTAGGCAGGACTTTGTGCAAGAAGTTTCTCCCATCATCTCCTGGTTGGATTAAGTACCTGTATTAGTCAGATTAGTACAGGAAACAAAAGCCACCCTAGGTATTTCAAGAGGAATTTAATACCAGAACTATGATGATTATAATATCACTACAAATTTCAGTGCTAGTCAGGAAGACCAACGTTATGTTACGTTGAAGAAACAAATTAACCTCAAACACACAGCTGAGTATAGCCAAAGTATTGTCATTTTTCCCTCACTACAATGTCTAGCTTGGGTCAAGAGCAGGGAATTTACTATGCTTTACATAGTCACTTAGAGATTCAAGCTGACAGAGACTCTTACATCTGTGCCGTTGGAACTTCTGGCCTTCTCAATTGCTACAACAGAGAAGAGGCAGTCTGGAGAATTTCACATGGCTTATCCCTGTTTTATCCTGGAAGTAACACTTATCATTTCTGCTCATTGCATTGGCCAGGACTGGTCACATGGTCCCATTCAACTAAAAGAGTGTCGGGATGCACAGTTTTCCACGTGTCCAGAAAAAGGGGACTAGATATTGGTGAGCACTACTTAGAAATGTAGAAACTGAAGCTCAGATATGTCAAGTAACTTCCCGACATTTGCACAATTAATATTTGGCGGAACCGGAGTTCAAATTGTACTATTTTTCAAAAGTATCTGCCACCCCTATTAGGCTCCACCCTGGAGGAGGATTTTATTTCCAGCCCTTCTGATGTTAAGCTTCCCTGGACCAAGTGAGGATGAGTGGAAATAACACACGCCACTCCTAGCAGAAGGTTTAGCAGGCATCCTGTGGTTTCCTCACTGTGCTTTTCCGTCTGCTACCAGAGCGGCAATTTCCCAAACAGAAGCTATATACCTTCAACCTGGAGTGAAGGGTATTCAGAGCACAGCTTCAGGCAAACTGCAGGCAACATTTAACATGAGTAAGATATAAATTTGTGTTGTTGTAAACACTTGAGTTTTGGGGGTTGTTCATTATCTTAGCGTAAACTAGTGAAATATAGCTGTACAAATACTGAAGAACTCACAAAATCCAACCCCAAACTGAGCAACCAAGCTTCAGAACAAACTGGAATCTAAGTGACTATAAAGAATTTCATTTAGGCCCATGGACAAACTCTACGTGGCCTTGAAATTAGAATGATGGTTATCAAACTCCTTCTTAGTATGTGTCTCTCTGATTAAGATCCTAATTCCTAAGGGAAAGAGAGCAAGATTCTTACTGGTCCAGAATGGTCACATGCCCATCTGCCCCTTTGCCAGGGAGAGTGGGGGCTGGTAGCAGGCAGACCAAAGTAGCTGGCAGTCTCACTGGGACTACATAGACTGGGGAAATGGTAATTCCCCAAAGTGAATAGGATGCTGACATCCAAAAAGAAGGGAAGAAATGGCATTCCTAATAGCAGTGCACTGAAATAACAGTAATTATTCATCATCGGCACAGCCCCTTTATCCCTCTCTTTCTCTCTCCTTCACAACCACTTGAAATCAGCTTGCCACTCTCCGCTTTCCAAACCAAGCATCCTTAATAACCTTGTAGAAGTCTTTTATTTGGCAGTGCCCAGCTTCCCTTCCCCTCTGCTCAAATCAATAGGAAGAAATACAGATAATCTACGTTAGTTTGGTTGCAGTTGTTTTAACATCCCCTGAAACCTTGAAGTTCAGCAGTACTGGGCCAGTTTGAAGAAAACCTTTCTGACAGGAAAGCAAGTTTCAAAAGAAAAGAACGTTCCCCAGTTTGCTAGGCTTATAAGCCTAGGGCAAGTTTAATTAAACTCAATGGAGCATTTTAAAGTGAAGAAAAAATTAGGACAGCAAGAAAAACGTGTTGATTGTTTCCTAATTATGCTGTGGACTTTCTCTCTAATGCATCCCCCTGCCTTTCTCTCCCTAAATAAAACAACTGACACATTAAGTTTGCATATAGAAAATTACATCTCAACCATGCATCCTGCATCAGCCAGGCACTGTGCTTCCCTTTCCACGACTGGACCTGCTTTTTGGAGACATTCATGCTTTTGTTATTTCATAGAGATACTTAATCAAACGCCAAAAAAAAAAAAAAAGAGAGAGAGAGAGAGGAAATTTTAGGGACTACATTAGACTCCAGCAATTTCCTACTTTTTGGCCAGGGAAGATTCCTTTGATAAGCCCCTCCCCCCAACATGGACTCCTTATTTAAAAAGATTTAGTCTCCTCAACGATATGTATTTTTAAAGACATGATTAATTTACTTCCTCATTTTTATTCACAAGACACATGCATTTACACAAACTGATCTTCTTTTCAGAGGAGGATAACCATACCTGTTATAATTACCATCTAAAAGCAAACAAACAAGACCAGAAGTTATAGTCTATTCCTTTCATTAACAACGATCTACTATGTTCCAGGCACTGTACATGTAGCTTTGTTATGAGTAAGTTGATGATCTACATGAGGATTTGAGAAATAATAAAGAAACTCCTGTATCTTGAGAACTACAGAGTCCCTGGCTAGGAACATATGTACTGGCACTGTAGTGACAATTACAGCTGTTCAGGACTTCTAGAGGGACGCCAAGGAGAAGACTGCAGGTGTGGATAGGAAGGGGAAAGCTGGGGGCTTCAAGGAAAAACCCTTGAGCCAGAGACTAGTAGCACATAAAGAAAAATCAACGTGTCTCAAGGAGTGCCACAAAATTCTGCTAAGTGAAATAAAAATAGTTAACATTTAAATAGCACTTACTGTGAGCCAGCTACTCCTGGAGGCAGTTTAGATATATTCATTAACTTCATCATCTTGGCATTCCTGTAAGGCACAGAGAAGTTGCGTGGTGGATACAAGATCACACAGCTAATTAGTGCTAGAACCAGGATTGGAAGTGATATAGTCTGCTCTTAACCTAGTGATTGTTTGCACACAAAAGATTGTTAGATAAACATGACCTAATAGAAAAAAACATGGGACACACACTTAACTCAGCCATTCCCAACTTTTTCAGCACTGAGAACCCCTTTGTGTCTTCTTTTGCTTCCACGGATTCCTGTGCTTTGAAAGATATTGATTTCTGTCTCACTAAAGGAAAGGGGAGGAGGGCTCAAAATAAAATTAATTTCATTCAATTTTAAATATATATATATATATATATATATATATATATATATATATCAAGTAGAATTTTGAAAGACTCTGGAAGAACATGTCAGGAAATTACATTAACAATAATACAGAATTAAAACTGTCCCGAAATTCAGGAATCCAGGTAAGTCAAACTATAAGGTCACTTTAGAGTTGGATATATTAGACTAGGCTCCCTATTAAAACCTATAATACAGTCTCTCAACCTTTCCTCCCACTCGACAATGATTTTCTAAAGCAATGATTCTCGGAAGTTCCAAGGTAGACAATTTAGAATCCCCCCAGGTGGTATGTTAGACTCTCTAAGGGAATAAAGTGAATTTGAAAAAAACCTTCTAGTGACTCTGAAATACCTACCACTAGGCACGGGAGGAGGTTGCTCCTTACCTTCTCCTCCACAGTATTCAGAGCCCAGTGGAGAATCACCGTACGCCGTTCACCAGACCGTTGTCAGCTATCCTCCATCTCCATCCAGATCACATGGGATCCTGTATGTGAGCACTGATTGCAACCAGGCAGCCCAACTCAAATTACAGCCTTAAAAAAATGCATATGGTGGGCTTCCCTGATGGTGCAGTGGTTAAGAACCCACCTGTCAATGCAGGGGATACGGGTTCGAGCCCTGGTCCGGGAAGATCCCACATGCCGCGGAGCAACTAAGCCCGTGCGCAACAACTACTGAGCCTGCGCTCTAGAGTCCACGAGCCACAATTACTGAAGCCTGCGCTCCTAGAGCCCGTGCTCCGCAACAAGAGAAGCTACCGCAATGAGAAGCCCGCGCACAGCAAGAAGATTAGCCCCCTCTCACTGCAACTAGAGAAAGCCCGCGTGCAGCAACGAAGACCCGACGCAGCCAAAAATAAAATTTAAAAATTTATTAAAAAAGATAAAAGAAAACAACAACAAAAAATGCATATGGTGGCACCTCCTGGAGTCAGCGCAGAGTAAGGGAAAGAGAATTAGGCTGAGAGCAAATGGTAACCCAGCTCTGGCACAGCTGGCTGCAGGTGTGCTCGCCTCACACGGCCTCCCTGCGCTTCAGCTTCCTTACCCATCAAATGTGGACATCTGACCAAAACATGTCTACAATCCACTTTCAACTCTAAATTTATTTGACTCAAATAACAGAACAACATGCACAACAGGGTCTAATATAAAATATAACATTTGCCAGGTCGGATGCTTCAAACGGCCTGATGTTTGAGGACTTGAGTTGTTGCTACCTTTTCCTTCTGGCCTTTCCATGCTACTTTTCAAATGATTCTAGCTGTTCTATACAATTAGAGCTCCCTTTAGATCTTAACGCATTTTTAAAACATACTTTTTCTTCTCTTTGTTGGAAATCTATTCTTCATCTCCTGTAAGTCCATAATCGCCATCTTTCAAATCTCATCCGAATGTCATGGCACAGACAAATGCTACTCTCCTCTTCAGACTTTCTGGGATTAGACTTCTGGGCAGAAGTTACTCTCCCTCTTTCACAGTCTCCTCCTTTGATCTTTCATGTTGAGTTAGGTTGTAATGTCTTCCAGTAGAGTTCAGGTTTCTAAACCTGAGCACTGTGGTGTTTGAGGCTGGAAAATCCTTCATTACAGGGACTATCCTCTGCATGGTAGGATGTTTAGCAACATCTCTGGCCTCTACTCCCCAGATGCCAGTACCACGAGCCATCTAGTTGTAACCATCAAAATTGTCTCCAGACTTTGCCAAGTCTCCCCTCAGGGCAAAATTGCACCAGTGTAAGAACCACAGGTCTAGGTATTTGTGTACATATCTTAGCTTCTCTTCCCCACAAGACTTAGTTCAGTACCTGCTAACATAAATATTTGTAGGAGAATAAATCAATAGGTTATTTTTGAATAATTTTTATAATGAAGGGATTATTATTCATTATACAAATAACTATTTGTATAATGAATGGATTTCTGTCAAACGATTATAGTTCAGCTATCTGTTCTATTAAGTCCTGCAATAAAAGAAGAGGCAAACATTGTTGGTGGTCAGCTGAAAAGAGTGCTTGGCAGGACTGAAATTTACCTAATGCTCCTCTTGAACTTTCACCCTGCTTGACTCCAGGCTAAGGAATAAACAGCTTGAACGTGCCCTATTGTTTGCCATCGTGATCCTCACCTAACACTTGCCTCTTTTCTAGCTGCCCATGTCATAGAGGGAAATTGGCCCCTTCTTCAAGAGACAGTGCCTTTGTGTTTATGGTGTTAGCCAGGGCTGAGAACAACATCGGAATAACAGCAGTGGGGTGGGCGTGGGGAGAAAGACGGGAAAAAGCTAGAGCTTGGAAATCAGAGATTCCGAAGCAAATTCATCTGTCTTCATGTAGGCTATGCCATTAGGATATGATGAGGTATTTCAAAGTAGCGCTTATTCTTGGATAAGTAGACCTTCTGGCATTAAGAAAATAAGTTCAGGGAGCTGGAATGGAGAGGAGGTTTGGTGTAGGGAGTGGTTGATGATGCATGTAGGGTGGAGTCCCAGTGAAGCTCTTCCACAGTCAGGGCCCTTGGGGCCCTGTGAGGGTGGCAGGTACCAGGTCACCAACAAGGTAAAGTCCTCTCTCAGAGATGCAGTTGAGTATCAGGCACCTGCCAGCAACGGGGACCAAGAATAGAGCCAGGACATAAAGCATCAGCTGACAGGTTGTATCTCTGATGAGATTTCAATTTAAAAAAATGCTAGCTTGTGGAGTCAGCTGTTGTTTTGGAATATTTTTCTCCTCTCTATTAGCAAAGATAATTGAGAGTTGACTTAGAGCCTGTGTAGCAAGATTGATTCCTGTTCGAAACTCACTGCCTCTTTTCCTTTCAGCTTAAAGCTTATAGAAACTCATTATAAGTTTCTTCCACTGCTTTTCTCAACTACGAATTTTATGGATTGGTCCTGGGAATCATTTAATATTCTTCTATATTAATAATATAATAACAACGCAATAGAAGTAAGAGTAATCATCTCACCACAACAACAGGTAAAAATTCCAGAGTATTTGCATTGTGACAAGTATCATGCAAAACCTTGCATATATTATTAACAATCCTCCTCGGGATAATGCTATGAGCCGTTACTCTCATACTGAGGTTAAGGGAGCTAAGGCTTAAATACATGATTTAATCAATGTCCAAGGTAACATAGGTGATAATTGGGTAGATCTAGGATTTGAATCCAAATCTGTCTGGTTCTAGAAACTGTGCTCATAATCAGAAAATGATACTTTTCCCCATAATTCATTGCATAGTACTTTTGGTAGGCAATTATTCCAGTGAAGAACTTAACAATAATAAAAATATACCCAGTAATCTCTCAGTATCACACTATTGAGGCCTCCCTAATGCTGTCCTATTCCTTTCGTCGGTGCAAAGTACTTTCCATGCAGTAGCTGATGTTCCATGCCTGCTTTTGGACTTCATCGTGGGTCCTGGAGTTCATGCGTTAATTCTTTGAGATTTTGAAATGCAGAGATACCTCGTTTGTTTGTTGTGTTTGTTCTTTGTTTCAGTTTCAGTTATTATTATTAATTTTGCAAAAGAGAAAAAATAAATGCCACTGGTGTTTTGAGGTTGACCGACTTCTGAAAGATAGACCCTGAAAGAATGAAAATCCTACCGGAGTAGATGGTTAGGGAGAGCAGCCCTCATAAACTATGCCTGTCTCAAGCTTGACCTTTGTCCCAGTCTCAGAATCAAAGTCCGTGGAGCCTTTCTTTGGTTCCTACTTTGAGTCTGGCCCAGGTCAATAGCCAGTAAAAGGAAATTGTGCTGAATTATCACAAATTTTATTTGTGCTGACTTATTGGAAATAAGGCAAGACAGATGAGTTGCAGTATCTGCACACTTGATTACCCCCTTCCCCAATTTTTCTGTGGCTTCATTTTGGATGTCTTTGCTACTGCGTTTTAGCTCTAACTTTGGGCACTGAATCATGCTCTGATGTCCCATCAAGCATCTCGGTAATGTGATAAATTCATCCAAAGTCTCACAGTGCCATCCTGCACGTGACAAATGCAATAACAGGTCAGGCTCAGAATGATACCCATCTTAGATACTCCCTCTGCTGACAGCAGGTGTTTCTGCTTTATCTGAAAATAATTCACTGAATAGATAATTGGTGAATCCCCAGTGGGAACAAAACTTGATTCTGTCTGAGCATAGGTTACCAAGTGTACCACCATAAAATAATTGATTTTGTGATATATTAAGTGGGGATGTACTCAAGACTACTGAACTTTTCACTTAGGGCCTGGGGCTGAAGTTGAACTAGGCTCCCAAAGGTGAAGAACCCATGCATGACACGGGCAGGGCTTCACACTCCGACAGCCAATTTAACTTTCATTTTCTTTATTAATCTAATATGTTCTACCTTTCACCAGGACATGATGTGCAGGGAGTTTCATTAAAATGGTTGACTTGTTATTGGAGATAATCACCAAAGGAATGTATTGCAAAAGTCATGAAATTCTGAATCTTTTTTTTTTACGCTGTTGTCTTAGAGAAGAGGTTTTGGATGCTGGTAGGCAAGTTACTCTAGCTATAGGGCAAATTTAATTGCGTTTTTAGAAACTTCTTTTAATCCTATAATAACAAAAAAATTAAATCAGTGCTGACATTTTTTGTTGCCAGAAGAAGGTAGTAAAAGGGTAAAGAAATAATTGTTAGTTCTGAGAATATAATTAGCAACTTTAATGCTTTAATCTAAAAAATGCATATTTTGAGCCTGGGTGAATGATTAAAGAAAAGATATCGAAAGCCTTTGAAATTTCTAACTGTGTTTGTTTTTAATGGTGAGTTATGATCACTGTAATTAGCTCATTTAGTGCGTTTATAATGCAAACAAATAGGAATTTCTACAAGTTCAGGGATATTTCAGGGCAAATAAGATCGACATCTTGACCTCTGGCTCTTTGTATTAAGCCTTTCTTATAACGTCTGGCAGAAGTTTATTCTTTGATTTGGGGGGAAGAAAGGAGGTTAAGAAGCCAGGATCAAATACTGGGAGACCAGAGTCAAGGTTGGACGTGTTTGGAGATTTATTCCAAAGGAGTGATACGGATGTTCCCGTGAATAGCCTGGGCTGCCTCTGGCCCATGGAGGGACCTCTGTGTTTCAGCTCCCTCTGCCCCTCTGGATGGAGCCTGAGACTGGGTCTGAGTGAGAGGCACTGGAGGAAGTGTCAGATTACAGTTAGAGGACCGCTCTCTGGCACTGAGCCTCTGTGAGGGCAGAGCCTGCCTAGCCTGCTCCACCTGTATCCTGCCCCACCTTGACAGAACCATGAAACCTCATTATTATGCACTAGAAAAGGAAAAAAGAAAAAAAAAAAAAAACCCAGAGGGATCTGGGGAATGAACTTTTGGGGGTCTTATTTCTCTCAGAGGTGCACGTTAAAATTCTCTCTTTCATTCATTAATGTGAATACAAGCTGCCTGAGAAAATAGCTGGTGGGACCTCCCTTAATGAATAGTGGGGCTTTTCTATGCTCTAGAGGCTTAAAATTGGGTTTCAGCCCACTGAGGATTTTTTTTTTTCCTTCTCCTTCTGTCTTCTTAACGCTGCATGTTTGGTTATATTTCTAGGACTCACCTAGGCTGTGACCTGCCACATCCAGTTCTAATCGCTCATATGATTAGATCGGGGCCACCCACAGATAGGCAGGAGGGGCTGCTGTCAGAGACTCCCAGAAGTTCAGGTATTTTTTCAATATTATTTTAAAGTTTCTACTCTGTCAATCATAAGCGATCAAACTTGTTCTTGTGAAGTTCCTCACACTTCTTGGTTTAGAATAGGCCAGATATGAATATAAAAATCTTTTCTCTTGCTTTCAGGGTTTTTACTTTGGTTTGAAATGGAATTAACCCTTTTTGGTCTTTCACGTTTTAGTTTGTTCAGAATCCTGGTCTTGATTTCCTTATTTTTCCCTGGTATCTTCCAGATATGTTCAACTACTCCATCCTAGTGCACACATGGCTTCCTCCAACAATTATTGCCCACATCGTCCATTTGGGATGTTTTCTTGAACTATCTTATGTTGCCAGTTATCTTCCTAAGTATATCTCTAAGTTTCTGAAGGAATTGGTATGTTTTCTACTTTTCTATGTCTCCAGGATACAGCAAAGAGGAGTCCTCAATGAATGAGGATGATGCTCCTGGACATAAAACCATGTCTTTGTCAATTTTCTCCTCACTGCTACCACAGGGAAACTAAGATGACAGGAACCCTCAGTCATAATTCCAAATCCTTAGGCCAATCTGTCTGGGGCCAGTAGGGAAAGTAGTTGCAGAAAGAGCTGTACTACTCCAGACAAGGTTGTGACAGGAAGAGAGATGCTGCGATATACCTCCTCACGCAATTTGAGAATGAGGTGACAAAGTGACAGCAAACTCCAGAAGAGCTTGTGGATCAGCCCCAAGGAGATGTCAGAAAGCCTCACACTGGGAACCACAGATATACTCAGCAGTGGGTGGTGACTCTGTTCCACATCAGTTGAAAAACACAGAGCCATTTTTCTGATGGGAAAGGCATTTGGAAGTCTAGTTTAAAGGATGTTGTTTTCTTTTGTTCCTCCTTGAGAGTTCTTTTAACTTGTGGTATTTAATTGACTTTTATTGCACCCCATATATTTTAAAACATAAACAAATTTTTAAAAAGTGTATCGTATGATTTAGAACAGTATTAATTAGCCAAGTGTATATAGAGAAAGGCAGAAAAAGAGGGGGGCAAGTCGTAAATACCTAAGAGCCGTGATACGGTTACCTACAGCTCCAGAAACAGTTCTAGATCACTATTTATTTGTCTAATATTTATTGAGTATTTACTACACCAGGTATTATACCAACACAGTTTTATCTGTTCATTGTTTAATATTATAAAACTACTCCATATACTTTATAAATCAATGAAATCTATAGTCTCATAGATATAGACTATCCAGTATATTGAGCCATTTAGAAATTCTATGGTATATTTATAATCATGATATTCTGAACTTCACAGTTGATAGAGACCTACTTTGTCAGTAATTGTATGCCAATTTGCCAGGAGGCTTAAAAGCCAGATCATTTTTCTCAGTGGGACCCAAGGAGAATTTGGTGACAGAAATTCCAAGATAAAATTCTTTATAAAAAATTAGGTTTTAAACGCCTACCTTTAGCATCATGTGCTCTATTTTGTGTCTTAAGGACACATTTGACTACTTGAGATTTAGCACACATGGTGTAAGGAGTTAATATCGTACAGCCAAAGTGAGCAAACTAATAAAGGCAAGGCGGTGCTTCCTCTGTACCATCAGATCTGTTCCCCATTATTTGGTTCTGCTGTTGAAGGAGAAAAATAAGTCTTAGATATTACAACTGTCACTGTGACATCTGTTGTTTCAGGATCCGTGACTGCTTCAGTCACCACCTGACCCAGATCATCACCATAACATTCTGTCCACTATTAAATTGTGAAAGGCCCTGGCCCTCCAGGTGGTACTTCAAGGTTGACATACCAAGATGTTTGTTTCTGTCCCCACAACTGCCTCTCAGCTGAAAAATACAGCCTCACTTTGTGCAGAATTGATGGCAAACCGAGTCTCCCAGGGTTCAAGGGGAGCAGTGGAGAGCAAGAGCTCTTGAGGCGTAGCCCCGTTCTGCTCTTAATCACTTGTCGCAGTCGCAACCCCTGGAGGGCCTCGGAGCATGCAGAGGTGTCGCTTTCTGTTCTTTGTTGTCGGTTGTTCTCCTTTTCCTTTGAACAGATGACTCCAGCTATTAAAGCAACAACAACAGAGCTATGTGCACCTATCCAATCTTACAAAACAGATATATATGTAAGGGGATATCAGTCTTTCCAAACACACAAAGAATAGTTTACTTTTGGAAAGTTCCTCTAAATAGAGCTCCACCTCTGGTTGTACGTGTTTGGTTTCAAATCATTAATGACTTAACAGGATGGCTACTGCTAATCTAGATGCAAAAAGGACGCATCTCAAAAAGAGTCTATCACGTGAGTTACCAAAATCAGGCCCGCACATACATTTACAGGAATGTAATAAATATGTAAAACAAGGCACATCTCTGCTGTAAAGAGCTTTCTTCCAAGAGCTCATTCGATTATTCATTCATTTATTTATCCATTCTTTCATTCGAAACCTGTTTACTGAGACTCTGTAATGGACCAGACACTGCGCTGGGAACTAGAGTATGGCGCTAGAGGAGGTACGTTCTCTGTTCAGCATGATAAGAAAAAGCAGGGTTCGCACCTATATTTGTGATCCAAATTTCTCCCATATATTGAAAGACAGAAAAATCTAACCACTCTCAGCCACACAGCCATTTAATAGTCAGCAATAAGCAGTGGGCTTTCATTACGTAAATGAAGGCACCGGATGATCTAAATCATGGAAGAAAACAGGAGCCACAAGCTGGTTCTCACACGGTATACTTCAATTTCTTTTCAAACTCCCATTTCCCTACAATTTCTAGCCCTAATTCTGTAACTAGCTAAACGTATGATCTTACACAAGTCACTTAGCTTCCCTAAACCTTGATTTTCTCACATGTAAGATTCCTTTAGTTGATGTTTAGAAGATTATTTTTAAAACCTGAAAAATATACTTTCAGACAAGCTTAAATCTTTTTTAGTTCACTGTCTTCAAAGTGCCTCAGGACATTTGCATTATGGTTGAGCAGGCAGGATGGGAACATACAGGGTCTATGCTGCCCAAGCAGTCTCAGCATCAATAGTTTTCTACTCACCTGGAGAGCCCCTGGAGTCTGGTCCTGAACAAAGAAACACTATCCGGACCTGGCAATGTTTACCCAGCTCAGAACGCAGCGGCAGTCTTGGCAAGAGAGGAGGTTGGAGACTGCTTTTTGTGGCATCTGCTGCTGCTTTACGGGTTTACATTTGTAGTGCTAGGCCTTTCTTCTCCTCTTTTTGCTTTCCTTTTTCTTTTCTAATTGACACAGTGCCTGAAAATTTAAGTGGTTGCAACCAGGTGAGTGTGGGCATCTTGTACAATAGCTGTATTGGTTATAATGGCCTGTACCCAGAAATGAGCGACTGAGACCCAGGAAAAATGCATTAAAAATTAAGCCTCATATTTGATGTTTTCTCTATAACCAAAAATAGCCTAATTATTTAATTAAGCAAAAATGATCAATTATTATATAACAACTGAAAGGAAAATAAAATGTTGGATAAAATTTTATATATATATACATATATATATATATATATATATATATATATATATATATAGCCCTTATCTATATCCCTTTGGCTCCTTCTGTTATAAAATTCTATGGAAAACAAACAAACAAAGAAAAAAAACCTTTGAATACTTTTTCCACTAAACTTAAATTTTCAACCTCTGCTTTAGTTATTTTTGGTTCTTTTCTTCACATGAGCTTACTTTCACAAACAGCTAATATTCTGAGGTCTTTGCTGACCAGATCAAGTACTTCAAGATGTGTGATATCAAAAGGTCCTATTTAGATGAATGGGCTTCTGAAGCAGCGAGACTGAGAGCATAACATGTCGGTGGCATGACAGAATAGTTTTGAATCTAGGATTTTTTTTTTTAAGTTTTAAAATTTTTTTAACGAGGGTAGCAATTTGGAAATAAGATGCCCAAAAGTCCTCTTGCTCCCTGGCTGACAGGTCTTCTACTTCATCATTTGTCTTCTGAAACTTTCAGGCTCTTTATCTCTATAAAAGTGGTAGGACATGGGGCTTCCCTGGTAGCGCAGTGGTTGAGAGTCCGCCTGCCGATGCAGGGGACGAGGGTTTGTGCCCCGGTTTGGGAAGATCCCACATGCCGCGGAGTGGCTGGGACCGTGAGCCATGGCCGCTGAGCCTGCGTGTCCAGAACCTGTGCTCCGCAACGGTAGACGCCACAGCAGTGAGGGGCCCGCGTACCGCAAAAAAAAGTGGTAGGACACATTCATTTACACTGAGGGGAGTTTTAAAGATCATGTTAGTGGACTATAAAAAAGTCTTTTTTAGGGAAACAATTACGAAGGTACTTTTTATGTCTTCTTTGTGATTGGGGGTGAGAGAAAGGAAGAAACATATGCTTTTGGAAAGATAAGTTTGTACTTAAAAGCTGCTCCCTGAGTTCTTGATTATCTCAAGGTGAAGACAGTGTTAAATTACTTACTCGTGGTGACAGCCTGTCAGATTGAACATACAGCAGAAGGACAAGACAAACCCCAAAAGGGATTCAATGCAGGGTGAGCCATGGGGTTTGAGGTTTCCCTGAAGGAGCAGATAAGGTGGGTGGGGATGGGATCTGGTGTCCCGCCTCAGTAAAAACCCCACCTGGAGAATGTGGATAGCTTTCTTTCTGACTCCATGCTCAAGAGTCCCTCTTCTCTGTGGTGATTGGCATGTGTGGACTGGCACTCGTGTGAACACACATGAAGAAAACAGGCATCTTAAAAGATGAGGACTTTAAGTTCTCAGAATAAACGTTGGGAAGTATCAAGTTAATCTCCCTGGAAACTACCAGGGTCTGTTGTTACATGATAGGTACCTGGGTTTACTCAGAACTTACAGGACACGTGAAGTTTTCAAGCAGATGCAGTGGTAAGAAAACGGTAGTGATATACACCAAAAGGAATAGATGGAAGGATGGAATCATATAAATTCCTTAAAGAAATTAGAGATTTTTGAGTCTAGTTGAACGGACTAATATAGTAGCCTCAGTGACTCTTGAGCATTTGAAACATGCCTGGTCTGAACTGAGATGTGCTGTAAATGTAAAATACAAAACATCTTCAAGAAAATGGATTTTGAAGACTTAGTGTGAAAAGGAATGTAAAATATCTTGTTAATAAATGTTTCATACCGCTTATATGTGAAAATAATAATATTGTGGATATGTTGGGCTAAATAACATACTAAATTAATTTCACCTGTTTCTTTTATGTTTTTTTAATGTGGTTACCATAAATTTTTAAATTACTTATGTGGCTTGCATTTATGATGTACATTATATTTCTATTGGGCAGCACTGGACTAGAGACTGCTTGCAAGAGCAAAGCCCTATGTATTTGAATGTGGGGCAATATAAGAGGCATACTTGTGTTAAGGATTTTAAAACCCATATTTCTGGGCTTCCCTGGTGGCGCAGTGGTTGAGAGTCCGCCTGCCGATGCAGGGGACACGGGTTCATGCCCCAGTCCAGGAGGATCCCACATGCCGTGGAGAGGCTGGGCCCGTGAGCCACGGCCGCTGAGCCTGCGTGTTCAGAGCCTGTTGCTCCACAACAGGAGAGGCCACAACAGTGAGAGGCCCGCATACCGCAAAAAACAAAAACAAAAACAGAAACAAAACCCATATTTCTAAAGTAAATTCTATAGAATGGTGATAAAACACAGCTCCTTATGATGCAGAATTGGCTATGCCATGGGTCAAGTAGCTTCATCCTAAACCTTAATAACACTATTCAACAAAATCCCATGTACTTATTGGCTTGGAATAGAAGTATCGTGTATCTACCAACATGAAAAAAGGGAAGGAATGGATATAAAGAAACTGTTAACATTGGGGAATAGAAGGCATTCATTCAATATATAAAAGCACTTTTCAGCAACTCCCACAATTAGAGAAATTTCAGAAACATTAAAGGATTTGGAAGTCCCCAAGGATTCACTCTAAGAAAGCCTGTTGTCTTGAAGAAACCCCCAGGAGAATCGAAGAAACCCCCAGGAGGATCAAAGAAACGTGTGTTTTAATGGGATTTTCCTATTTGAGGGCTGTGTTCTAGGTAATTTCCAACATGCTGAGTGTTTTTCCCCCATTTGGCTCCAGAAGAGTTCTGTATGAATTGGGTCTTCAAAGAGAAAAATTTTCATCTCTGTATGAAGTCACTCAAAGACCCCTCCACCTTAACTCCTCCTGAAAGGAAAGACGCCTTCTCAGAAGACTGTTCTACCACGTTGCGCATCACTCCCGAGATGTTTTTCAATCCCAGTGTAATTATCTCCATGATGGAGGAGGCTCCAGATGCATTTATTTGCTCCTCTCAGCGGCTGGAAGATGTATTCCATATTCAGTTAAAGTCAGTAATTAAAATGGCCTAATCTGCATTCATTTTGTAACCACAGGCTGAAACTCCCCCTATGTCAACCTCAGAGGCGAGAGCGCTGCCACGCTTAGAGCCACAGTGAAGATCTCTGATTGGCTGGTGCACACTTAGAACAGGTAAAATAATCTAATCTGGAATATTGCTCTCCTCACCTTTTTTTAATAAACATTTGCCTCACTACAGACCTTAATATAACAGCAGTAAAGGCAAGAGAGGAAATTGGAAACACGGCCAGGAGTGTGCCTTATGGTTCATAACAGCCCCAAATTGTGACCGTTTATTAAAACTAACACCCTTTTGTGAATGAGAGTGTGGATCAAAATATCCAGTGGTTTCTCTTCTTTGATATTCTTTTTTTTATATAGCACTGAGTTTCAGTTTTAGGGTTTAATTAAGTTTCTAAAATTGTTTCTGACTAAAACATTGACATAAAAAGGCAACTTGCCCATAATTTGGCCCCGTCCATTATTTCCATCATTTGTTTCAGTCCACAGGATATAACTTCTTGGGCCACTGGGACAAGAAAGAGTTAAGGCAGGTGAAGGAGGGGAGGGAAACAGAGGCCAGAGAACTGCCTGACAAAATACAATGAAGGGCCTTCCCCAGGCCCGGGGCGCTCTGGCCCTGCCAGGGGAAAGGAGAGCTGAGCACAGTGTTCTCCGTGTCCACACACCTCCCTTTTGTTTCAGCAGCATTTTGCCTTCCACTCATGCAAAACTTTGAATTTCCTGTTGGCTCTGAGGTGAGATTTATGACATTTATTAAGGTTACTATTCACTGTGAATTTACAGAGCAATAAGCCTAAGAGCTTTTAGGGGTTTCATCACCTATGTTTACGGGGGTGGCAGAGCTCCCCACAGAGTCACTGTCAGCCAGGTTGGCCAAATGTGGATTTCTTGGAGTGCCCAGGGTACGTGTCCTAGTCCAAGGGGAAGGTCTGGGAGAGCCGAAGGGCTCAAAGGAGACAAAGCCCTCAGCGCATGAGATTTGTTTTCTGCTCTGGCGGTTTTGATCCACTTCCCTCTGGCTCAGCTACCTCATTCTGGCCATGTTTGAAGACACATTTGAGTGTTCCATTCTCTCCAGGAAGAAAGAGAAATAATTTGAAATAATTGTGTGACGAGGAGGGAAGAGGGAAAGAGGGGCTGGCAGGAGTGGAGGTAAACACATGTTACAGACGTAATAGGGGCCACGTAAACGGTTTCATGTATACTGTCACATTTAATCTTTACAGCAGTCCTGTAAGGCAGGTATTATTATTCCCACTTTACAAATGAGGAAGTTGAGGCTTAGAGAAATGAAATCACTTGCTGAAATGAAGACAGTTAGTGAATGGAAAAATCAGGATTTCAACTCCATTATGCTGTGGCTTCCCAGTCCCGGTTGGGAGGTCCACACCTCATTGACTCCTATTTTAGCCCTCAGTTGCTGCTCATTTAACCTAAGCAATTGGTTCGGGTGTGTCATCAGGATATTTGAAAGTACTAGGTTAAACTTTCTTTTAAGATGGCAGGCTTCTTTTGTTGCAAAAAGGTAACTTTTCCACAATGGTCTTATCCCTTGACCCCACCAAACCCTTCTAGAATGGAATGAATGGGTAAGAGCAGAGTAAAGCCAATTGAGCAGTGCCATGGGCTGGGCAGGACAAAGGGACAGGTATCTGTCAGTCCCTGAGAGTGGCAGCTACTGAGGCAATTCACTAATTTGATAAGAGTTGGAAAAGAACAAGTCCTCTAGCCCTTTTCACTCATTCATTTATTCCACAAATATTTGGTAAGCACTCACTATGTGCTAGGCACTGCAGTAGGCACTGGGGATGCTAGATACCTCAGCACTCTACCTGCTACCTTCCCGCTGTGCAGAGGTGGACCAGATGCTGCCCACGCCCTGTCTCTTAAAGGCTCTTTCAAATCTACCCAAGTTCTGTCACAGTGACAAATTTCCCAGACCACTTCAATGGGATGGTCCTACCACAGGGAAGAAACAAAGCAAAAGACAGAAAGTAAAAGAGCTGATGAGCAGATAGCGTACTCTTTATGTGAAATAAACAAACAAATACATATATATATATATATATATATACACACATATACAGTTATATGTATACATGCCTATGTACTCTTCATATCTTCAAATGAAATAAATTAGCAAACATATATATATACATATATATACACACATACATATAGATGCATGTGTGTGTGTGTGTGTAATTAGCTTGATGTCCAGTCCAAATTGCCATTACAAATTTATGATTGGATTTGTAACTGGCAGAAAACATACCGGCACAGAGGACTAGGTAGTTGAGCCATCACTGTTGGAAATGTATTGTTCAGGACATTTGCTAATTTATTGATGCAGCAGCAGAGGCTGAATCAGATTCAGTTATTCAGTTGAAGAATAAATTGGAATATTTTGGTGCATTTCTTAAAAAAAAGAAAAAAGCCACTTTAAAGCCTATGTATTAAAATGACAAAGTCTTAAATAGGGGTCTCTTTTTCTAAACAAAAGATATGCAAATTACAATTCCAGATTTATATTATGATAAAAACTGAAATACAAAAGAGTCATTATCCTGCAAAATGTAAAAGTACATTGCTTCATGAGTCTATAATGATATAATGGGATGTTGATGTAGTAAAAGGTGTCAGAAGGGAGACAATGACCTTAAAATTTTAAGTCAGAAACATTAGAATAGAACAGTAAGTATCTATCTACTCACCTAACTACCCATCTATCTATTGCATATTTTGAAAATTTGAGGTGAAGAGCAGGATATTTTTATCTTCTAATGGTGTAGCCATATTAAGGGGGTTTTTGTGTAGAGGATGGGGAAATACTTTTCACATAACCATTCCAACTCTGAAGTTGGATAAAGATTTTACCTTGAATTTTAGATTAATAGGACTATTTTTCATAAAAATCCGTGGTGTGTTATGACGCTTGGAGACCATTCCTGGCCTAGCCACAGGACAGCAAATGTCAGAGATGCCAACGTTCCCTGTCGAAGAAAGACTCGCAGTTAGTTTGCAAGGACTCTCAGTTTTTAAGATGATGGGAGCAATTTCCAGTTAATCGTTGTGTGTCACTGAAAAAGGATGGGTCCACTTAAAGAGACTGCCTTAGAACACAGAAGATTTATTCTATCAAATCACAGAGAAATTGTAGCAAACTATTTAGGCTTGGAATTATTCTACTGGCTTATTCTAAGAAGTGGAGGTGAGAGTGCATTTATGTGTGTGTGTGTGTGTGTGTGTGTTTCAGGGGAGACACACTTGAAGTAATCAAGTGATATACCACATGTAAAGCAGATGCACAGGCTTGTTCCCACTACCAAACAGAGCAGAAGGCCTGCCTTAGCTTTATTTGGCAGGAATTTATATACTTGCTTCACTATTTGATCTTAACCTAAACAAAGGATGTTGGTCTCAGCCACCACTGATTTCAGGGTAACAGCTCTGCCTTCTTTCTGAAAGGCAGCAGGATTGTGACACTTCGAAAATCAGATGGTTGCATAGTATGGAAGTATCTTAAATGTTTATTTATTGTTGTAGTGAGCCAAACCCTCCTTTTCTTGTTTCTGAGTGTGCAATTGATTGCACCAAAAGTTGTAGGCAGAAGGATCTTACTTTAACACAAATGTCAGAACCTTGGCGAAGCAACTCCCAGAACTTCAGAACAAACCCAAATGAGCCAGGGAAGCTAAATGAGGGCTAAGAACATACTCTGAGCCCAAACTCCTGATAATTTTCCAGTTCAGAAAGTTGCTGAGGGTCTTCTGTCAGAGTAAGCTCATGGTTTATGATTTTGGAGCCTGTGCGACGCTCCTTTGTATTTCATCTTGACTTAATGTCATTAGTCTTCCTTCACAGAAACCTGAGCGCTCATTTTCTAATCTATCTAGATGATACGCTGACAGCATTTTCCCTGATCGAGACTTTACCATTTATGTCTCTGCCTCTGTTAATCATTTGCATAAATGAGATTTATAGTAAAAAGGATTAAATCAATTCTGACTACCTCCTACTTCCTGGATTTTCGGGGATTTTTGATGAACACAGAAACCTCGGAGATGCTTTCCTGAGAAGATCTTTCGTACCTTTGTGAGGTGGCCTTTCAGCGTGGCTGAGTCTCTGTGGATCATAGCAAGTCCACTTCTTGTTTTGTTTGGCAACCATGCCTCAGAAACTGCCCTCCGAGCAACTCAAGCTGTTTTTGATTGGAAATAGGTTAGTGAGCCATGCATTCTCTTCTCCTTCATTCTCCATCTTTCCTTCTTTCTCTTCTTCCCAGTCCCAAGATGAGCACCCTTAGGAAATGTATCAACCAATTTCAATTATGTGTTTGTCTTTTGAGTTTCTCATCATGGGGTAAACTGTGACATTTTTAGCAGCCAGGGGTTGAAGAGAAAAGTTGCACTAGTCTAAACTAAATCACAGTTTATTTTCTTCCTTTCTAATTTCTCTAATCTTTCACTGACTTGAAATAATATTACTACTATGCGTCAGGCCTTGTGCAAGGCCAGGGATTTTCACAAATGTATAGTCATCCTTTGGTACCCCCAGGGGACTGGTTCCAGTACCCCCGCAGATACCAAACCTGCAGTTGTTCAAGTCCCTTATATAAAACGGCTGAGTATTTCCATATAACCCACACACATCCTCCTGCATACTTTAAATCATCTCTAGTTTACTTATAACACCTAATACCATGTAAATGCCATGTGTAATAAGTAGCCGCCAGCCCAGCAAATTCAAGTTTGCTTTTGGAAACTTCCTGGAATTTTTCTCCCATATATTTTCAGTCCACAGTTGGTTGAATCTGCAGACGAGGAACCCATGGATATAAAGGGCCAGTCAACTGTAAACATTTTCTTTCTTTCTCCTCCTCCCTTTGTTCCTTTCTTCCCTCAGTCCTTTTTTTCTTTTTCCAAATTTACTCTCATTATTTTGCGTAGTCGCCCTGGACTTCCTCCTCGGATACTCACAGTGAGCAAGTACAGGGATAGCATTTCCTGATTTGTTTTCCCCCATTCTATAAACCCTGCTTATCCCATGAGGGGTGCTATCTCAGCAAAAAGACAGAGATCATATTGACATATCCTTGGCCGTGTATCCACCCTAGGTGACCAGCATCAGTGCCTTTAAATTCCCTGAATGTAAACAGTTGTTCTAGACCATCTCCTCTATGTCATTTCTTTTACTGTCTGCTGCAGTCTAGAACAGGGGTCCCCAACCCCCAGACCACGGACCGGTACCGGTCCACGGCCTGTCAGGAACCGGACCGCACAGCAAGAGGGGAGCAGCGGGTGAATGAGCAAAGCTTCAGCTGCCGCTTCCCATCGCTCGCATTACCGTCTGAACCATGCCCCAATGCCGTCCATGGAAAATTTGTCTCCCATAAAACCGGTTCCTGGTGCCAGAAAGGCTGGGGACCGTTGGTCTAGAACATATCTTGATCAAAATCTTCTCGGTTCGGTTTTCTTTGTCTGGCTCTGTGCTCATCCCTCTTGGTCTAGGTAGACATTTTGGCTTCTCCGGCTTTTACCTTTATTACTAGATAGATTCTAGGTCCTTGAATGCAAACTGCAAACCCTTTGGACTCTCCCCTTTTGGGGTCACTCTGGGAAAATACTAGAGATATAGTTAACCTATACCCCCAGAATATTTTTCCAGCACCATCTTACCTGGTTAGTTAAGGGCTTGCTACAGTCCCCAGGTTTAGGGGATTAAAGGTGAGTAATATGTCAAACATTTTTGCCTCAACTTGGAATGTCTGTTATTTTTCCACCATTGTGAGCTGGCTCTTGTCTGTGGATTCTAAAGTCATTGCATCATTTCTCTATTTTTCTAGTGAGGGTTAAGTATTTTTATGTGTAGGATTTGTATCTTATACACACAAAGATTTCATTGTCCAAGATCCTACGTCTTCACAGGGATTAGACTTGGAGGTGGTAGAAACACTCTACAATTTTCGGACTGAGATAGTATGGGGACCTGCGTGCTTCTAGTTCTTCCATTTCTTCTGCTAGTATCCACAGACTAGGAGTGAACCAGAATGTTTACCCATACCAGAAAGGTAAACTTCTGGCGACTCTTCAAGTTGCTACAGGTTAAAAGGGGACATCAGAAGTAACAGCCAGGGCACCAAACTTTTTTGTTAGTTCGTCATAAAAGATTTAGCAAGTAGGAATAGAACAACAAGTATTACTAACTCGCAGTTTCAAGGATCCAGTGAGTCACATTGTGTGGGGTGCTTACCACCATCAATACCCACAGCAAGCACCTGCTCTATACACAGCACTCTGCTGAAGTTGCAAAGTCTTATAAAACACAGTTCTTTCTTTCCAAGAGCTTATGATGAGTCTAAAAGAGACCACTACAGGTTTAAAAGATAGAAACTACCATATATGACTTGTTTGGACAGTAGCACTGTGGGTGTTCCAAAGACAGTACAATAATTGAAACTGAGACGCAGTAGAACTTTACTTAAAGACGTGGCTGGCTTCACGCATGTGTGACCTGTGCAATCTCATGGGACCTCTCACTTGGTTTAATTCTCTGCTGTCACTACCTTGAAACTCTTAGTAATTTAATCTTTGAATATGTTCTGTAAGTGAAGCCCTAAGGGAGAATGGAACAGGTACATGAACAGGGACTATATGTGCAACATGCACGTCTGTCTGTCCTCGCCACCCCATTCACAAGTGGAATTCATAATGCCCTGTGAGCATACAATTCTGGTGGACCTACAATATGGGGGTGGGGGGTGTTAGGGGAGACTCAAAGCAAGTACAAGGCCAATGTGTTGCATCCATGACTGTAAGCAAAGGAGAGGGGACGCTGATAGGCCCTAGAGGCCAGGATTTTCATTCCTTCAGAATTTGCTTCAAACGTAGAACACAGAAAGAAGGCATGGAGTTCTAAGAAATGCAAACACTCAAGGAATCATATGATATCCCTTCTTACCTGTGTTATGTCCATGTGTTAGCCAATCACTTAAGCTGAAAGTGATGACACAGAAGGAAAGGAAGTGATAGGGCAATCCATAGTTCCTTTTTTTCCAGTACTTCCCTATTCATCAGTAGACTGAAAGCAGCATGTTGGTGAATGCGTGTGTATAAAGAAGTGTGCTAAAAACAGATGAGTTAGCTTTGTGCACCACTTCCACTCTTTTGGTAGCGAAATACATAGGTGTGTACAAACTACACAATAAAAAGTGTGCAATTTCAGTAATTCTGTGTACAATTTAAACGCTTTTGTATTTACATTTAAAACTGGTGTTGCACAATATAAAGATGTACAGTAAAATTCACGCTAATAATTTAGAATCTTAATTTTTATTTACTTAGAATGACATTAAATAGAAAATAAAAAAACATCATGACAATTGGAGGGAGAGACCACAAAAGAAAGAAAAAAAGTTTTATAATTTCATATATTTAAGTGGTATTTATTTCCTGTTTTTTGAACAAGGGTATCCACATTTTCATGTGTAATTGACTTGCAGTAAGGTGTAGGGCCAGGCGAATAAAGTTTTTCTCAAAATGCTAAAGAGTTACTTATAACATTAGTTGTCTCCCAAATCGTATTTAGACTCCTGATTTTTCTTTGTAAGTTCCTTATAAACACTTCTGTTAATTTCCATCCATTTCTATTCTCTCCCTGTCCACACCCTGGGTTGCTGAGGATTCTCAGTTCCAACCCAGCAAGCATCTCAATGGCTCCTTTGTGGAACTCTCCTCTTCTACCTCTTAAGTATACCACCCTTTCTACCGGGCACAACCTCATTGAACCATCTGATTACTCCTACTTCTCCCTTCTCTCATTACAAAAAGATGGGGATTTCTCATCTCACTCCACCTCATCTTCACTACAGATCCACCAAAAGAGAGGGGGAAGTAATTTACAACTATATAACACTATACACACATACAGCATGGTTATTAAAGTAATTTTAATTATGTTGATAACAGCTACTACTTCTTTAGGGCTTACTACAGCCAGGCAGTGTTTGAAACCTTTGTATGTATGTCTCACACCAACACAGAGAGGTTAAGTAACTTGTTAGACAGCTAATACGTGGTGGACGTGGGATTCCACCCCAGCAATCCCCCATTTTACCATCCTAACGAAAGGTGTAGAAAGTCGCACGATTCCATACACTAGTATGCACTCATACTGATCAATTAACATGCACTGATGAAGACGCTGCTGCCCTATGCCCAAGAGGAAGGGGGAAGCAGAACCCCCCAATTTTCATATTGACAATTACCTGCCAGAAAAATCCACTCACTCTTTGCCTCTCTGTTTTTGTCCAGTTCAGCTTTGTTTTTTTTAATTTTGAAGAACAGACCTTCTCTGGGAAGTCAGATTTTACTTTGACATTTCCACCCGAGACTGGAACTCGGAGAACGTACATGCCTTTGCTCTCTCCCACAGATGCTTGCTTGAGCCGAGCCGTGTGACCACTAGCCTAGGAGACTGCACTGCAATCCTCTTGGAACTTCCTACGGGACCACCCAGAAGCTGCAGCTGGTGCTGAGGACGGTGGCCGCCTGTTTACATGAGAATGTGAGCCGGAGGAAGTGGACAGTACCTGCTTTCTGCTGTCAGCCAAGGACTCGATTCCGTGGAAAGATCTGATGTGTAAACTAGAAATATTCAAAGGTTTTGGGCCCCAGCTATTTTCCAGACATGGGAAAAAACTGGGGGCCGAAAGGAGTTTCTCCCAGGATGCTGGCAGCTGCCCCGGCCCAGCAGAACCAGCTGTAGGTCTGGGAACGTGGGTCAGACAGACTCCAAATGTGCTGATCCTCAGATAGACCACGTTGAAAGAGCCATTTTCTCATACAAAGACTTTCCATTGAATCATATCCTATGCACTATCTCTGGCTTCTCAGAGAGGAACCACACTGAACTTGTAAAGAAAACAAAAAGTGTCCTTAAAACCCTGGCCCATATCTTTTGCGGATAGCCGAGTTCATGCCTAGCCGCCCCAGGAGGGCATTTGGCAATAGCCACAGAAGAAAGCTTTTCTGTCCTGTTGAATAACAGTGTCCGGAAGGGCTGTCTTGCAGGGTGAGGGGGTACCTGTGGAAGCAAGGCAGAGTTTTATAGAGCTGTTAGCGACACCTTTATGGCATACTTTAGGGAGCAGATTTTTCGCTGAACAGGTTATCTTACTTCTACGTTTCTGGAAATCAAATACTTCTTTACAATTTTGTTTTGGAACTCTTCAGAGGGCTCGCAATTTAAAGAATTTCTAACATCTACTTCTGCAGTAAACTCAGATTTTCAAAGATCAAGTTGTCTTAAGTTGAGGGGGACCTGTATCAACAGCTTTGTCCCTTCAGTTTTGTCCTTTTACCAGGGACACGTCTCACCGTCTGGACTCCATGAGGCTAACAGGCCCTGGGAAGGAGGAAGGAGCAGGCAAGTCACCTGGAGACAAAGGCTACAGGCCGACGAGGCCTCTCCTCTGTTGAGGCATAAAGCATATTCTTTGTAGGCTGAGCCTTGAGAAGAAAAGCACACTCAGTTTTATTGAGCTGGTATTATGCACCAGGCATTTAATTGCACAATAGCCCCAGGAGGGAAGACGATAATGAGATAACACTTAATGAGCACCCACTGGCCAATGGGCAGAAGCTAGTAGCTTCATTTTTTTTTTTTTTTTAACATCTTTATTGGAGTATAATTGCTTTACAATGGTATGTTAGTTTCAGCTTCACAACAAAATGAATCAGTTATATATATACATATATTCCCATATCTCTTCCCGCTTGCGTCTCCCTGCCTCCCACCCTCCCTATCCCACCCCTCCAGGCGGTCACAAAGCACCGAGCTGATCTCCCTGTGCTATGCGGCTGCTTCCCACTAGCTATCTACCTTACGTTTGGTATCATCTCACACCAGTCAGAATGGCTATCATCAAAAAATCTAGAAACAATAAATGCTGGAGAGGGTGTGGAGAAAAGGGAACCCTCTTACACTGTTGGTGGGAATGTAAATTGATACAGCCACTGTGGAGAACAATATGGAGGTTCCTTAAAAAGCTACAAATAGAACTACCATATGACCCAGCAATCCCACTACTGGGCATATACCCTGAGAAAACCATAATTCAAAAAGAGTCATGTACCAAAATGTTTATTGCAGCTCTATTTACAATAGCCCAGAGATGGAAACAACCTAAGTGTCCATCATCGGATGAATGGATAAAGAAGATGTGGCACATATATACAATGGAATATTACTCAGCCATAAAAAGAGACGAAATTGAGCTATTTGTAATGAGGTGGATAGACCTAGAGTCTGTCATACAGAGTGAAGTAAGTCAGAAAGAGAGAGACAAATACCGTATGCTAACACATATATATGGAATTTAAAAAAAAAAAAATGTCATGAAAAACCTAGGGGTGAAACAGGAATAAAGACACAGACTTACTAGAGAATGGACTTGAGGCTATGGGGAGGGGGAAGTGTAAACGGTGACAAAGCGATAAAGAGGCATGGACATATATACACTAGTAGCTTCATTTTTAAATGTATCGTTTCACTTAGTCTTTATAATTAGGGTTGCCATAGTTAGCAAATTAAAATCTAGTTAACATCCAGTTACATTTGAATTTCAGATAAGTAACAAATACTTTTCAGTATAAGTATGTCCCATACAATATTGGGGATATACTTATACTTAAAATGCAGTTTTCTAGCTGAAATCCATATTTAAGAGGGGGTCTTGTATTTTATTGGCAACCTTATTTGGAAGAATCCTAAGAAGTAGGAATTATTATTCCCATCCTATAATTGAGGAAACTAAGACTCAGCGACATTAAGAAATTTGTCCAAGATGGTAGGTAAAGGCAGAGGAGTTGGGATAACCATCTACTCGTGTTTGATTTAAAATCCTATACTATCAGCAACTGTATCATACAGTCTCCTCATCCAGGCTAATAAATAGAGTCAGTTTTTATTCAGCCAAATAAGCTGCCTCAAGGGAAAGAGCTAACTTCAATCTTAAATACTAGATATTTATTAATCATCTACCTAGTCCAAAGCCCCATGTTAGGGCTGGAGAGAAGAAAAGTTGCATATGAGGATAATTTAAGAACCAGGGCCTGCCCTCACGGGAAAATATAACATAGTGGAGAAGATGAAAGAGAGAGAAGGAGAGGGAGGCGGGGGAGAGGGGAAAATGCTAAATATGTTTCCAGTAAGTTTCAAGTTTTTAAACAGGAACATTGGCATTATAGTTGATTCTGCTTTAAAATCTTGAGGTCCGCTGTAGAGAGCCTTGGTGGTAGGGAGGTGGGGTCCTCAGGGTCACCAAGAAGCAAGATTCTTCCTTATAAGAGATCAGCATCTGCCTCCTCATGGTGTCCCCAGTGGCTTAAGTCCATGGCTCCAGATTACACAGGGACTTTCAGGGACTGACGGTGGTTTGGCTGTCACGTTGCTTACCTCACCGATACCAGGGTCACCCTGGCAAAGCCGTCCAGTGGAGGCTGCCCCTTCCCTCCATCAGCACTTTAAAACCTGCTCATGCTGCCAGCTTATGTGAAGAAGATAACCAAAAGATATTAAAAAAAAAAAGGCAGACTTCAAGAAAGCAAGCATTAGAAGCTCAAAGAAATTAGACTCATCACAAAATAATATTGGAGTTCTTCCTCAAGCACTGTGTCAGATGTTTTATAAGTTTTATTCCTAAACATCACAAGAAAACAGTAAGGTAGGAATTGCTATCTCTACCTTACAGATCAGAACACTGAGGCTCAAAGAAGGTAAGGGACATGCAGAAGGTCACGTAGCCAGTATGAAGCGCTACCTGCTCTGGACCATGCTTTTCGTAGAGCATCGAGTTCCCTTGTTAAAACAAAGGGAATGAGGCTTCCCTGGTGGCGCAGTGGTTGAGAGTCCGCCTGCCGATGCAGGAGACATGGGTTCTTGCCCCGGTCCGGGAAGATCCCACATGCCGCAGAGTGGCTGGGCCCGTGAGCCACGGCCGCTGAGCCTGCACGTCTGGAGCCTGTGCTCCGCAACGGGAGAGGCCACAACAGTGAGAAGTCCGCGTACCGCAAAAAAAAAAAAAAAAAAAAAAAAGCAAAGGGAATGGAACCTTTTCCCCTGCAGACAGGGAAATTCACCACTAAACAGCAAGCAGAAAGAGATGATGTTTAGGGCCTTGGTGAAAAGAAACAGTACTGAATCAAATACCATTCTCTCTTATCTCTTAATTGAAGCCTGGGGTACCCGTTTCCGTTTTTGTAGCCAACATCAAAAATAGACATCAACATGGCACAAATGTATGCCTAATGTGTAGCTTACGGTATGACTCCCTTTCCCTATATCATTTTACAAAGTAGAAAAGATTTGGGAAGAGAAACTTAGAAAGGGACACAAAAAAGCTTATATTTTGATAGTAAGGGCCTTTTTAAAGTTGAAGTTCTGTTTTTGATAAGAAAAAGCTTTTAAGAATGCTTTTTATATAGCATTGTATATCTGTATTCTTAGTCAATTCCTTCCTTCACTTTGCCTCTCTTATGCTACAATGCTAACTTTTCCTTCATATTTTCCCAATGGTTAACATTCTGCTTCTGAAAATTATCCATTAAAATTTTATCCATTTTGTATTTTGGTGAGACAGTATGAGGAAATGCCATTGTGAAATTAGATTTTTCTTTGACATCAGGCGCCCAGTCAGCAATCCAATCCCATGTGTTTCTATTGAGACATTAGGGTTTGATATAATTTTGGGCAGAAAACATTTTAAAAATGAAACAATTGAATTTTCTAGATGGTCTTGGGGACCACTTAGCTTAAGAGAATACACTTCCAAATCAAACGACTTTCAATCATTTTAAATATTATTTGGATGATATTTGCCCTGTGTGTAGTAGCCGTTTGAATTTGTATTGAATGTTTGACTGGCTCATGCACACATAGATGATGTATGAAATTATTATTTCATATTTTTCTAGTGTTTGCATTGCAAGTGACATCTGGCTGACAGGAAGTTGGAGAAATGGGATACGAAGTGAATGCTGCAGTTACCACAAGCATCGTATTTATCAAAAGGTTTAAGGTTGGTCTGTCTTTGTTTAACATATGAAACTTGGAACAGTGACTGGGAAGCACTGTGTTCTTGTGATGCCTGCATGTTTTAACTGAGTTGTTTAGGAAAAGAGCAGTCAAAGAATAAACACTAATTGTATTATTTGCTCTGCTCATGAAACTAAATATTATACATTCTAATTTTAAGAAAACACACTTAAATTAGATTTGATATAATTTCCATACATTTTGCCTGTATTCAGAGAATTTACAGACTTCATGTTAGACAAGCACGCATATTGAGCACTAGTCATCATTATTCAGAAAAGGCAATGTGGGAGAAAAAAAACTCAACTGCGTTTTTAGTTTTATTTTCTAATTTGTGAATGTGCAAAATTGAAGGAAGACATGTGAAAACATGTAGTACAGTGTTTGCAAGCTCTGACTCCGCTGAAATACACACATATAAATACACACATTTTCCTATTCTGCCTTTTCATGGAGGTCATGCCACCAATTACGAATGTAGTCATGAGAAATAGCATTCATTTAACAAAAACTTATGAACCTACTATGGACTATGTACTAGCAGGGTACTGGAGAAAACTGGAGAAATGCAGAGGAGTCAAAAAATCCCTGCTATTAATAAACTCACAGTCAGGTAACAGAGGAGGTCAATATGAAAACCAAGTTCAACGTAGGGGTATAGATACAATGAGAAAAGTGTGGAAGCATTGACAAAGTAGGGGCGAAATGTGTCAGTGGTCCATCTACCAAAGACAGTTTAGGAAACAGAAAATGCATTATAGAGGACATTGTGAAAGCCTTTCAGATATAAAAGTAAGATATACTCATTTTTCTGAAACTTGCAAATTTCAGGAAATTAGAAAGATGGCAAAAATCATCCTTGTTATTATTATCTCAAAACAAATATTGCCAGCTAGCTTCTACCATTTCCCTCCATTCTTTTCTTGATATATATATATATATATATATATATATATATATATATATATATATATATAGTTTTGAAAGCATTGTGATAATACTGCAAATACATATTACAAAAGAAATTAGATGCTGCATTCCAGAAAAGCCAACATCATTGTTGAATTCATTTCCATGTTATTTTAAGCTCTTCCTATATATGTTATTGTTAATGACTGAATAATAGTCCAATTGATAGTTAATGTCATAAACTAGCCATTACTCTATTAGGTTATTTGGTTTGTTTTCTAACTTCCTCAAACAACAATAAGTTGATGACTTCTAAGAAAAAAGAATTCAGGGGAAGAGAAAGAAATCTTCAGTGGTGGGGTCCCTGGTACCAGCATAAGGCATGAAAAAGGTAAGTAACATTTATTCAGCAACTGTTACAGTTCTAGGTACTTTACCTGTACTATTTTGTTTATTGTCATCAGAACCCTGATTCAAGCATGGTATAGTAGAAATAGACTGGATTCACCTGGAGCTGAGTTCATATTTATTTTCCCAACTCTGTCCGGCTGTGTGATTTCCAGAAAAACACTTATAATCTCTCTGATTTTTGGCTTCCTCACTTATAAATTGGGGCAGTACTAGCATTCATTCATTTAACAAGAGCTTATTAGGCTCACAGGTTGTATAAGGTATCTTGCTAGGCATAGGGGACATAAGGTCAATATGATGTGTTTCATGTCTTTGAGGGGCTGACAGCCTAGTGGAAGAGTCAGACGTGGAAATGGGCTGACAGGTCCCAGAAGAACACAGATGAGAAAAGAATTCATTCTTCCTGGTGGAACAACATTTGGTCTGGATCCTAAGTAATGAGAAGCAGGTTTCCACTTGCTTTTCTTCGACAATAGCGTTCATCTTCCGCTATCCAAGCAATCATATGGTCAGTGTGGTTCATATTCACTCTCGTCCCTGCCCTGAAGAAGCTTACCAACTAGTATCAGTCCTAATGCCCAGAAGAATGTGACTTCTGTTTTATAGACTTGCACACTGATTTATTTAAGAAGTGATTGTGTTGGTTTGGGAGTGCTTGGTTTCTACCAGAGTCCTTCCTTCTAAGAGATGTGTCTGACCTTGTAAACAGAGGGTCCTGTTGACCCATCAAGGACCATCTTTTGACACTGTATTTTGAAAGGCTCATTAATCTGAATAAAACTGTTACTAAAATGTCTGTGTTTTATAAAAATAGAATGATATTAGGCAATATGCAGACATACTTTATAATCAGATTTATACCTACACATATTAAGTCCCTCCCTGCTTAAAATTCCCAAATCTAAAATTAAAGCTAGAATACTCAGACCTAATGGCAAGTTTTCAAACTTTCATAATCCAGCAATTTAAAATGCCTCAGATACCATTAAAGTTGTCACTGGAGTTAGAAAGGTAATTTTAGCAAAATTTTCTTCCTTTTCCTCTCAAAATTTTACCCAAAAGTGTATCTGAAGGTTCACCAAATATGGAAAAGTAATATATTTTCAAATTTCACTAATTAGCTCCAATTTTAAAATAAAGCAATCTATAACTCCTGTCTTCTGTTTTAAACCAATGGTGTATCAGCTAGCTGCTGTCAAGAACTACCACATAACAATCCACTCCACGTTTCAGTGGCTTAAAACAAGCATTTATTTAGCTTCTGAGTATCAAATTAACTGGGATTTGGCTTGTCTAGACTGGTCATGGCTAGTGGTGGCCCTGTTCCATGTGTTGCTTATCCTCTTTTTAGCACCTGTGGTTAGGTGGAGGCATGTCCTTCTCATGGCAATGGCAGAGTCATGAAAGACTGAGTTCAAATGCTTTTTAAATTTCTGCTTACATCACATCTGCTAACATCCTACTGGTAAGTTACTTAGCTAAGCTGAGTCAAGGCTTGGAAGAGCACTGCAGAGTTACATGTCAAACAGCAAAGATACAGGGAGTGGTGAAGAACTGGGGCCATTCACACAATCTATCCCCAAGGGTCATAGCACTTTTCTACAAAAAAGAATGATGTTACATTCAATAGATTTTTATTTTTAATTATTACTTAAAGCTTTCTATATTCCAGGCACTGACTTATCTTCTCCTTGCCTTCCTGCAATCCTATAAAAAGCATTTCAACATCCCTATCATGAAGGTGAAGAAATTGAGGCCAGGGGATGTTTGAATAAAATGCTTAACCTTGCATGAGTGGTCAGAGGTCGAGTCTGGAATTAAATCCTGTCTGTGGGCCTTGTCTTCTATTCTTTCTGCTATAGGAAGCTGCCTCGATATAAAATTTCAATTGTAAATTTTCAGAACAGGAAGGAATTTTTGAACTCATCTAATTTCTTTATTTTGTAGAGGGAAACAACCACAGTCCAGAGAGACGACTTCTATATTTTTATCTTACTAATTAATAGAAAATCCAGGGACGAGAATCTGAGTCTCTTGAGTTCTCATTTTCTCCATTTTTTATACAAGCTTTTTCACTGTATGCAAATTTACTGGATACCTGCTATGTGCCTGACACTGTGTTGACCCAGTTCTCTGTTACTAAGATCATATTCCGATTACAGAAATGAAGAGAAATAAAAGGTTGTTTGAGTACCTACTATGTGATACAATGGGTGTCCGTAGTTTCCTAAAATTTACCAAAAACTGAAATTCTAAACTCCTGCATCAGTCTATTCCAACCCAAGTATAAGACAGATTTTCTCTTTGGCACTGACCCATTCTACATTTCACAGAGGCCAAGTTGGTCTGGGAGGACACAGGAGCCAGGCAGGCAGTCCAAGACTCACCGCTGCCATTGAAGGTGGGCACCTTCCTCGACTTCGGCAGCTGTGTAACAACACTGAAACCATACAGCTGCCAGGTCTCAACTTAATCAGAGCTGACCTTAAGACGGATTTTGCAAACCACTCAGATAGATCTCTCTGTTTGGAAAGTTTTCAAAGTAAAAAAGGAGAAAACAATAAAATGCCTCCAATTTGCAATCCTTCCCTCTGAGGTTTGCTATGTGCAGCCCCCCTGCTCTCCCCAGCACTGAGCCATTATCCCCAGAGGGTCCTTCAAGCCTAAGGCTGATGGGAAGCAAGCAGAATATGACTTAGAGCTGCTTGTGTGAGATCACAACTGCCCTCCCCATTTTGCTGGGCCCGCTGTATTAGCTGCCAGAGGACAGGAAGGGTAGGGAGGAAAAGCTGGAGGCAAATCTTCCTGAGTACGAGAGGTATCGAAACAAGTCATGGCATTTCCCTTCCAAAAAGGAAAGTGCCACTTGCACCTAGGCTAGGGCCTGGCACATAGTAGGTGCTTGATAAATATGTGTTGAATGAATGAATGACTCTCTTTCTAGTGTTATTGCTTGTCTAGTTTTGGTTCACTTGATCTGGGGGAAATCTGTTTGCCCAGGGCCCTGGTATTGCATAGAAGTTAATGGTTTGGACTCTGTATTCGGTCACTCAGCTCATAGGTATGAGGGTTTATTGTGTTCCAGGCTCAAGGATTTGACAGTTAGCAAACCACATGTAATTACTACTTTCATGGAGCTTACAGTCTAATGAGATAAGTCAGACACGAGTTTTGAATTTTGACTCTGACACTAGCTCTTTGTTGACAGGTTATTTATATCTTTGTGTCTCAGTGTCCTCATATGTCAAAAAAAGTATAATCATAGAACCTAATTAAATGAATATATATGTAAAGCACTTGGAATATTGTCTGACTTTTAAAAAGCACTATGTAAATGTCTGTGATTACCTCATATATTGCTGTGAGGATTAAATGTGAAAATGCATGTAAATAGCTGAGTCTGATGCTGGCATGTATTAAGAACTTCATAAATGGTAGCTATTATTATTTCCCATTATAAGGAGCTTTATTGCGATTCTAAACTTGATGTAGGGGAGGTGGGAAGTAGTAAGAACTGTGTTGGTGGGAGAATATAGCTGGGTCAACTGCAACTAAAGCTCTAATCTGTGTTCTGATTCTCAGGCAGATACTTTGAGCAACACACACACATACACACACAAACACACACACACACACCCCTTACGGCACGTTTAAGGACACAATCAACAGGAGAGGTGCCTGTGTCCCTAAATTAAATGTTCCTAAAAGCTGAAATCCACCTTTTTCCGGATTCACCCTCATTGCCACAGTTATTCTACTTGGCCCTGCTGGAATGCAGCTGGAGAGACTTTCCCAGAAATACCAGGAGAAGATGCCATGCCAGCTAGGGTGCCTCTGGAGATGGGGGGAAGCAGGGACAGCTTCTCTCTGCTCTTGGAGGATTCTCCCCCAGCCTCAGAGCCTGTCAACATCTGTAGAATGATGTATTTTCCTTCACACTTATGTCCCTTTCCTATATCAAGTGTTTCTTACTCTGTATTGCCCCTGTCCTTTGGATCCAATGAAACTATTAGAGATCTGCCATTAATCATTCTTAATTTTATTCCCTTCTTCCTTTCCCACTGGATTTCTACAAGGGCCTCTCCTCCTGTAAATAATCACTCCAACCTGTTATTTTTCCTTCTCTGAGGGTTTCTCCCTCCATTTGAATAGCTCACTCATAAACAGCATCATTGAGACTCAAGATAAGTAGATGTATAAGTGCCTCTGTACTTGAGGCTTCCCATCTGGGCAAATCCTCATCCTCCGCTGAAACATGTCTATGACTTAAGTTTCCACAGCCCTCTTCAGCAGCCGAGGAATGGCTGCTCTCTCCTCTCCCCTCCCCTTGCACACCAGCAGATGTGGCACCCACTGAATCACTCCTAGGCCTCCAAACAGCCCAAGTCAGCCACTCGCCCAGCATACACCTCTGTTGACAATGCAGGAGAGGGATGATCAGGACACAGGAGGAGCAGAAGAGCCAATAAGAACATTCGAATACACATCTTAAGGGTCACGGCATGCAAGAACGACTTGCTCACGGTCAGCACGCATAAGAAAAGTTATTATAAGCAAGATTCCAAAGAGCTGTTCTCTGTTTTCACAGGAAACAGAAGGTGAAGAAAAGCAGCCTTATATTGTAGCAGGAGAGAGTTTTGCTAAACATACAGTTGAAGCACTTGACTTTGGAGGTGAATAATCCCAGAAACAAGCAACCAAGTAAGTTCCTGAAAGCTGTGTTATAAAATGAAAGATAATCATTTATTTTGAGTGGCTTAGAAAGAGACGTTCCTAAAGATGAGGTTGGAAGTGGGGAGGGGTTCAACTCGACAAATACGTATAATCTTAGAACTGGAAGGGGCATGAAGGGCCCACACCACCTGTTTCACGGAAGAGGCACAGAATACATTTGCCCCAAGTTACAAGGCTACTTAATGTTTGATACTCTAGGCTTTCTAATGCCAAGTCCAGTGCTCTTTTTGGAGCCCCAATTTAACTTAGAGATCGCATCCCACTTTGAGTTTTTTTTTTTAGGAGAAGAAGGAGGAAGAGGAAGATAAAAACAAGAAACAAAAAGTGATGGGTGGTTGATTTACTGTTATGGATCCTGGTAAATCCAGGATGTGTTGAGGATAATCTCCCCTCCCCCGGGAGAAGGAACAGTGAATAGTCACAGGTAACCATTAATCCTGAAGCTGCTTACTAAACCAGGGCCTGTGAAGACCTGCAGCTATCTCTTCATTTTGTTGTTTAAAGGAATGGGTTCCACAGGCAGAGACAGAGCTGTGCTGAAGAGCGACACTTACCATCGGCTCCTCCAAACACATTCTGTGGGAGGGCGTGGGATTTCACAGCAGTGAGAGCAAAACTATTCACAGCAGTACCATATGCTCCCCACCATCAGGAGTGGTGGTACTGGTCACTGGACTTGGCAGGCAAATCAACTGAATGGAAATTCTGAAGACCACAGTAGGAGTTTTCTCTTTGTGGGTTTTGGATGGTAAAATCTTCAATCTGTTCCACGGGCAGAAATCAGAGTGAAAAATAATTCTACACAAATCACATGTGTAGGGTGTATGTATGTGTGTGTGTGTGTGCGTGTGTGTGTGTGTGTGTGTGTGTGAAAGAGCATGAGTGTGTGTTATTTGCAGAAAAGTGAAGGGGAAACGAAGGCTCAGCATTTATCTTGTACTATCCTACAGAAGTAGGAGTGCTAATGCTGAACGCAAGAGGGAAAAGACTGAGAAAGTGAAAGATGGAGGATTATTTTTAGTATAAATTCCATGTTTTCAGTTTTTTCTCTAAGAAGAAAAGTAAGATTGAGAATTTCCCAAATGCCAAGACCATTTAATAGCAGAATTACAACAGACGAGAAATGCAGCACTTTTTAAAGCTTGTCCTTTCTCTGTTATTAACTTTGTTCTTTCAGTTGTGCCAGAGAAAGCACAAGAGATAGAAATTGGCAGAAATATGGGTCTGCAGAACAGAAATTCAACCTAAATGAAAATACCATGAAAACCTCTAGCAAAAAAAAAGCCTTTTGTTAAACAGCATAACTTTCATCATCAAGAAAACGTTTATTTGAATGAAAAGTAAAATTTCGGACAGTCTATTGTCCGATCATTAGTAATTCTGTGCACGTATGGGCTATTTTCTATTTCCAAAGTGGTTTGCAATCATTAGTTAATCCACTCAGCATGCTTAGTCTAAATTGTGTTATATGCGTATAATAGATAAGGATTGTTGTTGGAGAGAGGCAGCATGACACAGCCGGCTGAGGAATGAACTGGAAACTCAGAGGCTGGAAGTCTTCATCTTAACCACCCGGTTAGTCTGCAGTGGGAGCTGAGCCCATCCCACAGGACTTCAAAACAAGGATTCAACTTGTTTAAGAACTAAATATATATATTACATTAAATTTTTTTTCCAACACTTTTTGGTATTCTTGGAGTTTTAATTTTCCATTAAGTCCCTTTGTCATCATGTGGGCCCAGTCTCAGTTTTCTCCATAGAGAAAATATATTTTAAAAGGCCAGTCTCTGTAAATAACTCTTTTGAGGGGCAGCACAGTGGTTACTAAGGGCACATGTCAATGCTAACCAATGTCCTTTTCAACATGAGGAAACAGTCTGGAGAGCTTCAATGTACTGGAACAAATTGGTGATGGAATTTTCCTTTCTTTTCTTTTTGAGCATCAACACTAGTCTATACAGTTGGTCCTCCATATCTTAGGGTTCCACATCCATGGAGTCAACCAACTGTGGATAGAAAATATTTGAAAAAATATTTCAGAGAGTTCCATAAAGCAAAACTTGAATTTGCTGTACACCGGCAACTATTTAGCTATTTACATAGCATTTACATTGTATTTACAACTATTTACATAGCATTTACATTGTATTAGGTATTATAAGTAATCTAGAGATGAGTTAAAGTATACGGGAGGATGTGTGGGGGTTATATGTAAATACTATGCCATTTTATATGAGAGAATTGAGCATCTGAGGATTTTGGTATTTGAAGGGGGTCCTGGAACCATTCCCTGTAATGTTACCTGAGGTTTGCCAGCTTTAATTTTTCTCTTGATAAGAAGAATCCTCTAAGCAAGACTGTTGCTTTTAAATGTTCTAATGTAATTTTTTCAAAGATGAACCAATGCTTTTGCCCAGCAGAGCTTGTCCACATCATGTTTGGATTACAACGGTGTAGCTTTCCTGTATTTTCATTTGTTTGCTCCCACCCTATCCAAATACATTAATATGTGGTTCAGATAATGTATTCCATATGTTTAATTAGCCATTACATGAAATATAGGAAGGTGTGGCTTTTAAAATGCATTCTCCATTTTCTCCCAGTTTCCTAAATTTTAGCTTACATTTTCTGGTGGATTTTTGTTGTTATTTTTTGTTGTTTTTTTAAAAAAAATCTTTTCATTATAAAGAATCTGTTCAGACCAAATTTATCTAACTGCTTCAAGTTTTAGATTTTCTTTGGATGATAAAACTTCAGTGCTGTCTATAGACAGATTAAATTAATTCTGTCCTACTTTACCCAATGTGTATAATGAATCATCGCTCAATTAATGGACACACATAATAAAATATTACTTAAATAAACTGTGTTAAGGAGTTCTCTTTTATAAAGTTTCTAGAATTTTTAAATCATATTTAAATGTCCATAATTTCCCAATTTCTGCTTAAATAGTTTCCTTGGTAAGATTTTAATTTCTTGCAGGATGTCTAATATGTCTTAACCGTGTCCTGATGTCAAAAAAAGAAAATGACCAGCACTTCATTTGGAGACTATTCAGAAATTCTTTACTTGAACTAATTGATTACCGGTAACAGCGGCCCCGAAACACCGCCACAGAACACATGGCCAGCCTTGGGGTGATTCACTGTGGTGTCACTGGGAGAGATTATGAAGCCCAGGGTTGCGATGGTGCCAGTTCATGCTTTTTCAGTGAGAAAGCACTCAGGTTCCACAGAGTGTTAATCTGGCCACAGAATGGGAGACGGCTAAGTCTGCCTGGAATGTCTGGCTGCTGGTTGGCAGACATAGCCCTTTCTTCACCTTGGATCTGCTGGGTTAAGGATGCTTTCATAGTAATTTTCCAATGTCTTCCTTGATCAGTCGACTGCAGCATTTTATCATTTTGCAGATTTTGTTTTCTTCATGGGTTATTACTTCCACTGAACTGCACTTAACATCTATTAGCTTAGGTCTCCAGAAGATCAAAGTCCCACTGTATCTGATTATTCTGTTCTTTGTAATTTGTGTCTCCCCCTCACCCTACCCGCCTCCCCACCAATCCAGGAGGCTTACACGTTTACAGATTTGGTTTCAGTGTCTTTCCCTAAATTGTTTATAGACATAAAAGCATCATAAAGAGGGCATTGTGTCTCTCGAAGGAGAATAAGAGAGGGAAAAAAGTGAAGACAGCAATAGTAATTCTTGTGTTATTTCTATCTCAGTATGAGTCTTTTAAAACTCATGCTTAAATATTGTTTTTTGAAACAGGGTGGGTGAGGGTGGGAAGGAGGGAGGGAAGGAGGGAGAAAGAAGTGCTAATGTCATAGCAGCTGAATTCCTGTTGAGATTTATTCTCTTTTCTAAATCATTCACTCTCCTCCCCTCCTTTCCTTCCAAATCCCTGTCCTGTCTCCCCAGTTTTAGTTAAAAACATTAGCATTGTCTTTTTTGGGAACCTGTTCATAGGGCCAACATTCCATTCATTTTATGGTTTACTGTTAACCTTAATGACTAGGTTCTAATGGAGGATTTTATTTCCTTTCTGAACCTCTAGTAAACAATAATCATCCTCTAAATTTGGTCTCACAGCTGTGATGTACTGAAGATCCTCTATCAAATGTCAACCCCTTCTCAACAACAGACCAAAACTGGACAGATCAGGGCATTTGCATGAGCCCCAGAAGGAATATTTTTAGAAGCTACACAAGAGGCCCAGTACACATCTATCAGCAGACATGAAGTGGGTGCTTGTGAGTTGAGACAGGTATTAAAAACTCAAACTACATCTGGCAGCTGAAAAAAAATTAACTCAGAGGAGATTTGAATCTGAGGAGATTATTGAAATAAAGACCTGGAGCTTTTTTTGAAAGGATATTTCAGAACACTATTCTCCATGGTGAATAAAAGAAACCAAAGCAAGAGGGAGAAGAAAGAGAGAGAGAGAAAGTGTGAGCTAGAGCATGGTTTCTCAAACTTGAACGTGTGTACAGATTGCATGGCGACCTCGTTAAAATGGGGACTCTGAACCCTAAGGCTGAGGTGGAAAATGAGAACTTAACCTGCTCCCAAGTGACTCAGATGCTGACGATCCAGGGGCCACACTTGAGCAAAGAGAATGTTTCCCCAAGACCCATAGCTCGTCTGAAACTGCAGAAGGCCCCTCACTCTACCTAGCACAAGGGACCGTCTCCTTGAGAGGTATTAGTCTTTGAGGAGGGATGCTGAGGAGCTCTAGAGCAAAGGTTCTCAGACTTTCCTGCATATTCTAATCCCCTGGAAGCTTTAAAAAAAATCCCAATGCTCAGGCCACACCCCACAATTAAATCAGAATCTCTAGAAAAGATACCCAGGCATCGGCATTTTAAAAAATTCTCTAGGTGATTCCAATGTGCGGCCAAGTTTGAGACCCAATTAAAAAATAATAATATTAACTAAAATAATAACAACAGCCAACATGTGTTGGCTGCTTTTACACAAATATGGGGCATGGTGATCAATACATACAATTTTTTTTTCATTGAATCATCAAATAAATCCCTTTTACAGGCCAGAAAACTGAGGCAGAGGTTATGTAGCTTGCTCTCAGCTAAAGAGCTGAGAGAGCTGCTGTTAGAAAACAAGAGAAACATCATGTGTGCATGAGCAAGTGATGGAGCCTGGAGAACTCGCCAGGGAATTACATGTGCACGTGAGTCCAAGTGTTCTTTTCCTTGCATTTCAGATTTTTAACCAACAGTTAGTGGTACCATGTTTAAAAGCCTTTCCCCCTCTTTGCTGCCCTCCCACCCTCAAAGGCCCAAGCCTACCTTTCTGAATCATTCATTGCCTTTCCTCACTCTGGGTATGCTTGAGGCCCTAGACTTTTGAGCTAAGGTTAACAGCCTTCAGTTCCTGGCTCCTGGGGCCACCTTGACTTCCAGGTAGGCGCTGCTTTGTCTCCTTTCAGAGATTCCTTTGGCCTCTCTTGCCCCTAACTGAACAGCAGGGGGAGCTATGGCTATCAGAAAAAACATCCTGTAAAACTGCCCCTAAATAGATAGGATTTTTATATTCTTTCCTGAAAGAAAATCTTCCTAGCAGCTCTTCTCCCTAAAACTAACGCCAACTGTCCCAAATTCCACAGGCCAGGTCAACAGCCCATTTGGGCATGATGATGGAAAAATTCAGAGAGGCTCTCATGGGGCCCAGAGACAACAAGTGAGAAGGGGCTGCACGGGTACAACAGTGAGTGTAATCAAGGTGGCGGATCAATCTGGAAAGGTGTTATAGTCAACTGCATCTTTCTGAATGATGTTCCTCAACCAGAATGGACTGAGCAACTATAATAAAATGTATGAAATATAACATGAGCTTTCTTTTTTAACTCTGATCAGTGATTGGAATAGAAATTTTTGTATCAGTCCTCAGTTTTCCCAACTTTAAATGGGTATATTTCAGGTCAATATATGTCCATTTAATTCAGGCTCTATCTGTGTCAGAGGACAGAGTGTTGGGTGAGGTATAGGAATCCCCAAGACAACACTATTAGGTCAAAACAGTTTGAGGGAAATTTGAAAAATCCCAGAGAGAGAGAATTCTCCCTCAGTTCACTACAGAGCAAGGTACCAACTCACCCTGAACCATAAATTCAGAGGGGCTGCTTCCCAAGCCTGAGAGCCTTTTCAAAATGGCTGTGGCCCAGACCCTTAGATGGTGATGTGCTCAGAGGAGATCAAGGCATGTTACTCTGACCAAATTAGGATGGCTCAGTAGGACGGGAAACTAAATATACCAACTCATTACATAAGAAACTCCCGCTCTCCCCACTACCCTGCAGTTGTGCTCCTACTTCACCCTCCTTTCTCAACCCCGACCTAGGAAATCACAGGGAGAGGGGTGATGAGTATCCAGTGTCATTTTCCATTCACAAGGAGAATCTCTTCAGAATTCCTGTCCTACCCCTGATTCTGGAGTACTTAAGTATCTTCTCTGGTTAGAAGTGAAGGTTGATGGAAACAGAACCTTTCCCATTAAAGAGATTTTGGCAGTTGTGATGCTAGGGGCCTTTAACGTGTTGCCATGAGTTAATGAAACACTTGGAAAATCGATATGTAAACTTCATGAAGGGCATCATAGCGTCTCTGAAGTGGATTTTCAGAGGATGATCTACATGGCTTTGGGCCACTGGAGCAAGTGCTAGCCGAGTGATGTGAAAATATAGTCGGGGCTCATCAGCCTTAATTTCACTTAGTGTATTGTTCACAAATGTGTCCTAATGGTGTGTGAGCTTGCGTCTTTTCTCGTGGATGCACTCAATTCTAGCAAAGGAACTGGGCAATTACATTGCAGGCAGACAGATTAGTAGTGGCACAAATGCATGCAAAAATACACAGACAAGGCTTTGCTCTGTAGTCAGAGCCTCTCTGGTCATCCTCCCGTGTCCGTAAATTGAGTTGCCAGTTCACTTATACAGTACCAGCTAAGGAGTCTGCTTCTCCTCACCGAGCTCCGTCGGAGAGGCTCCACGTTACTCTAGCTGCGAGAATTACATGCTCCACCCCTGCCTGGCTGAATCTACCCGGGATCCTGAGCCAGACAGGGACATCTGAAAACAAACACAACCCCTACCTGAGAAAATGTTTTACAGGAGAAAAGGGAAGTGACAGTCTTGCTTAAAAAGCTGACCTTTTAAAAAAGGAGTTTTTCTCTTTTTGAGTCTCATGGACTATGGAGGCTTCCATGATGGTGAAGTCTCAAAGGGAAGGTGGTCTGTAGTTGGAGAAACTTTCCGGCCGAAGCACAGTTCAAGCTCACAGTTCACGGGGATCAGAGGTCAAGGAGGAAAGGGCGTGCAGGTGGGTGGTCAGACTTGGAAGCTGTCCCTCCTCTCTAGGAATAGAAACTGCAATTCTGCATGTTTTGTTTCTAGGTTAAAAGAAAAAAAAAAGCAGTGGGCAGTTTTGCCCGAATGTCCTAATAGGCTGCCTGAGACATATAAGCATAAATGATAAACCTTGTTAGATGATAAGCTGCAAAGGAAAATTGAGACCTTATTCAAATTTGTTGGTGAAAACACACTTGCACCCTTCCTGCCCTCTTGTGAGTGGAGGAAGAATCTCTCCAGGGAAGCAGTAGAGGATTAGTGCACATCAGAGGGGCCAACCAATTCAGGAATCAGGAACACATTCAACTGTACTGACCTTTTCCTCCTGTGTCCCCAAATGCTGGATCAGAATTTTTTCAAAGGCACCACAAAAATAAGCAATTTGATTTTTCTTTCCTGGGCTTAGTCTCTCCCCATCATACCCAACAATAAAAAAGTCTGAAGGGGCGGAGTTAAACTATATTTCTTCAGGAATGAGCTCCCACCCCACTTTCATGGATGCATCTTTCTCTTTTTCTCCTTCTTTACTTGTGCTTTTTATTCATCACTAGGTCTACCTGCTAGCTAAAGAAATCAGATTTCTCTATAACTCACCTTCTGGGGTGGGCCAGATTTTCACAAATTTGGACCGAAGAAATTACTCAAAAGTTCCACCATACTTGAAGCAAACTCCCAAGTGGCGGCTGCCTTTGCAAAGTTTCAGCTCCAGCCTAAACTTCGATGCTTTTCTTCTAGAGAAATGGTTCACTTGCCTGCGTTCGAGGATTCTCTGTTTAGCAGGTGTGACAGATGATGTTGATTTGCTCACTCAACGCCTATTCCCAACCCCCTCCTTTCTTGCCCCTTTCACTGTGGAAGCAGGCGAAGCTCTAAGGTGCTTCCCTACTCACATTCCCAGCTTCCCTGGAATCTGGACAGGGATGGGAATGGGTGCAGTTCTATTGATGGGAGTCCAAGGCAGTCATGGTACTGCTTCTGGGAAAGTGATTTTCTTCCTGAAAAATGGGAGAAATAAACCTATCACCAACCCTTCTTTTTTCCTGCTGGATGTAGACATGATGCTTGTAGGTACAGCTGCTATGCTATCCAGCAATAAGAAATGCTAAGGACATCGGAGTGGAAAGACAGAAGGAACTTGGGCCGTTGATGCCATGGCTGAGTTACCATAGCTGCATCTTGTATGGATGTCCTGGATTGCCTATCTGCCAGTTTCTTGTTATGTTACAAAAAACCAAAATTGAAATCAGAAATAGCAGATATCCTGTTACTTACAAAGGAGTATATTCCTAAATAGAATAAATAACAGAGCAACCAAACCCAAATTAACACCCGTACCCCACCCTACCACCAACAAAATCTCTGTCCCACTGAGTTCCAAACCTTGTTTTAGGAGAAGTTATTTACATGATCAGTCCTGTTGCCATATTCTTATTTTTGCCATTTTACAGATAGGGTAACTAAAGGCTGAGGATCTAAAGCAGCCTTACCAAGGTCACACAGTAAGCCACTAAAAGCTGGGGAATAAAGCCAAGAGCTCTGTAATCCCAGTCGAGGTCTCCTCTGCTCTGTCTCTCCCCCTCAGCTGGGAAAATGTCAAAGGATTTATCAAAAACAGCCTGAAGCTAGATTAAGTATGTTAATACCCAAAGCACTTAATTACTAATACAGTTTAAGGTACATTAACCTAATTGGAAACTTTCTGCATATGGCATAGGTTTTTTTTTTCCCCTGAAAAAATTAATAGTATTTTTTTCAAACTTTTCTACTAGCCCACCTCACCTTTATGTGCTATTATTGGTTTTCAAATTTAGAAAGAATATCACAGCCAAGAGTTGAATTAATGTTATTTCCTCTTACAAAAGGAGGAGAAATAAAATAAAATAATAATAAAATGTGAGAAAAAGGAAAGATAAAATTGTATCTGATAATTGCATGTCTCACCCACCCAGCAGGGAAGCTGGCAGGATGCTATCATCAGATCCCAGGGTCATCCATGGCCCCTCCCCTCCCTCACATCCACGTCCAATCAGCACCACATCCTATTGTGTATAACTATTTCTCACCATCCCCCTGCTACACCTTTAGCCAGGCCCTTGACTTTCTCCTCTGGATTACTGTGACGGCCATCTAGCCAGTCTTTTGTCTGGTTGCAGTCTGTTCCCTATGCTGCTGTTGGAGGGATCCTTATAAAATGCAAATCAGATCTGTCAACCCTCCAGTGATTCCCCATAGCCCTCAGGATAAGTCCAAACTCCTTACTCTGACTTCAAATGCCCTTCATTATCTGGTTTCTGTCTAGTTCTCCAGTCTTACACTGGATGCTCCAGCTATATCGAACTACTCGAACTACTCACAGTTTCTCAGACTGGCTTTTCCTCCCCCTCCCTTCTGAGCCTTTGCAGAAACTGACCTCTGCTGGGAGTTTCCTCCTTCCTGGTCTTCCTTTCCTTTCTTCCCACCAATTTCCAAGCTAACTCCTAATCATCTTCCAGCGCCCAAGCACCACTTGTTCTGGAATCCTCCCATGACCACCTCCTCCTCAGACTGGGGTAAGGGCCTCTCCAATGTGTTCCCATGGCAACCTGGCCTAAAATACACTGAGATAACACTGAAATTATTTGCTTATATGTCTGTCTTCCTGGGGGCATCTTGAGAACAGAGAATGTATTTTGTTCATCTTTGCATCATCAGTGCCTAAAAACACAGAGATGCTTACAAAACAGAAACTCAGTAAAAAGTAATTGTTGAATGGTTAAAAAACAAGCAAACTGTTGGTTGAATGAATGAAAAAACAAGCAAACTGTTGGTGGGAATGTAAACTGGCACAACCACTATAGAAAATGATATGTGGTTCCTCAAAAAATTAAAAATAGAATTACCACATGACCCAACAATCCCACTTCTGGGTATATATACAAAGGCAATGAAATCACTATCTCGAAGAGATATCAAAAAAAATAGAAGAGGGCTTCCCTGGTGGCGCAGTGGTTGGGAGTCCACCTGCCAATGCAGGGGACGAGGGTTCGTGCTCCAGTCCGGGAAGATCCCACATGCCGCGGAGCGGCTGGGCCTGTGAGCCATGGCCGCTGAGCCTGTGCGTCCGGGGCCTGTGCTCCGCAACAGGAGAGGCCACAACAGTGAGAGGCCCGCGTACCGCAAAAAAAAAAAAAAAAAAGATAGAAGAAAGAACAAGCAAACTAACCTTCCATTAAGGACTATGCAAAAGACTAATAGGCAGGTAGCCACACAATAAGAAAACTGGGGTGAGGTGGGCAGGAAGCATGAAGTCATAGAGAACATGTTCATCCTGCACTCCATAAGGAAAGTACGGGGTCTGACATCCAACCCACTGGGTCCCAGGTTGTTCTCAGTTACAAAATCCAAATGGGGAAAACTGGCAGATCTAGAAGCTGCCACACACTGTCTGAGAAGGAGTGGATTGAGGAGATTCCTGCGGATCCTTAAAAGCCTCATGGAGGAGGAATGTGGGCTCCTGTCTCTCTTTTCCTCTTCTTCGCCTCTCCATCACTCCTTCCTGTTAACGCCATTATCCTAATGTTTGTAGCACCAAACCAGTGGAGGTTCCAGAGTCTACTTGTCCTTTATGAGGCAGATAACTTCATAAATTATCCACACACACAACCTGTAGAAGCTAAAGCTGACACTTCCCACTAGCACAGTATGTATGAAGAAGGACTAAGTGGGGAGCTGAGGACATTTCCCTGCACTCTCTTCTCATGCACCTTGTTACCTCTAAGTAACAAAGTAGTTGTCACTGTACTGGTGTTAGCCTTCAGCCAGCACTGGCTTAACCACACAACAGTGGCCTGTGTGGAAATACCACATCTCTTGAGACCTTCAGGGTCTAAGGCCTTTATTCATGACGTAATTATGACAGCTGATTAGGCTACCCTTGTTTCTTTCCACACTTGGCAGCCTGTGGGCATGGGAGCCTGTGGAAACCACACTTCTGAGAGGTTGACCTCAGCATCAGGAAAGCTATGCATTGCACTTCCAAAGAAACAGGCCAACTGCCTTTGAGAGATCAATGATCTGGAGCTGGCTTCTGAGCTCAAGGGAGGAATCCCTATTAAAGTGACTCAATGGACACAACAAGTAGCTGTGTATGGGTTTGGGACAAACATCTTCTGTATGTGTTTAAATTGTCCATTGTGGTTCCGTGGCCACAGTCAACTTGGGACAAGAGTTAGGGTCGTGGAGAGGTGCTTTCCTACCAATATCCCCAAAGACTGAGACATGATCAAAAGGAGTGTTTGGAAGACCTTTCAAAGCAATATAAAAATGAAATAGCAACAGAAATGACAGCTCCAGGGGTATGCAAAGTCCTCTAGCCTGGAATTTTCTGAGGTCTTGCATCTCATTGGATCAATAAACATTTATTGTGGGTTTAGTATATGCAGGACATGACCTCTGTGCTGTGGATACTGTGAAGTGAGTAACACAGCCCCTGCTTTGAGGAGCTGCCCCTCTAATGTGGGTGATAAGAAATTTCCCCAATAAACTCACATACTGAGTGAAAAAAGACTACATCAGTGGGACAAACAAACATAAAAGGAGTCAGAAAAAGAGGAATGCACTGCCAGCCAGGATGATGTGGAAGCCTTTCTGGAAGCCCAGCCAGTTGCTAGGTCCTGCTGGAGTGACGGGTGACCAGAGGTCCTCATCCCCTCCTGCTCTCCCCACACTCCCCACTTGCTGCACTCCGGACTGAGATCTCAGCTGCTGTCATATTGAAAATTCCCCAGATAGACACTAACGAACATGTGGAAACAATAACCAGCTTTTACTAACTTACTTAATGGCATTGAGGGGACTTGGGGAACTCTGCTACCTTTTCTTTGCCTGTAGGACCCAAACATTTCTATTCTCCACTCTTACCTGAGGAAAAGTCTCAGTCTTCTCTCACGTGAGGCCTTTCCGTTTCCCTTAACCTGTAATTGTAAATGACGCCGAGGCGTCTTCTAATGGACGTTGTGCAATACTTTCATATGCAGAGGATAAATTGATTATACGCACATTATAAACATCATCTCCATCAATTGTTATTGTTTTATTGTTATTACTTTAACCAGGATGTAGGTCAAGGGAATACGGTGCCAGAGTAAGGATAGGAAGCCGCTGCATTTTGGCAGTTTAGTACAAATTGACTTTCTTCTAGGTTTGTGTCTGTAGGATTCTTTCACATTATCTTTCCCACCACTCCTACTCATGAATGCATCCATGTTGGACACACACACACACACACACACCACGAACATGCACATACACATGCACACATACACAGGCACACAGCCTTGACTTAGGGATGTGAGTTGAACTAGAATCAATGGTAAAACACCCTTATTAGTGAGCGTGATGATGGGAGCCAAGGAGAAGCACCAAAGCCAGCAGAGTACATCATTGAAGATTATTTTCTGTGTTGCTTCTTATCCACTCCATGTCTTAATGTCTTCTTTAGAAGGGGGGTAACCATAGTGCCTGCCTCAAAGGTTACATGAATTAGTGTCTGCAGAGCACTGAGAACAGGGCTGGGCACGTTGTGAGTACCGTAAGTGAAGGTAGATAGATAAAGCAAACATGTAAATCCAGAGCCCAGCACATAGCCCATCTCTATATGTATTATTCAAGAAGATCCATTCTTAGCTGTTGTTTAAAAAATTCCTCAGCCCCCCACCCCCTTAGAGGAGCCCTCAGTTCAGGATTCCTTTCGGGAACTGCTGCTGGGTAGTGCTGCTTCCCCATTTATCACCCTCTCCACATGGTGCAGGTTTTAGAAACCTTGTAGGGAACACTGAAATTGAAGCAAGTATAATCTTCATCGAATCTGGGTAGTACCTCTCCATCACGAAGTTGGACTAAGGCTTGAATAAGTCCAGCCTATACAAATGTAAAGATACCAGCTTTCTTCCTGAAGCCAATAGACCAGTGTGTTGCAAACAATTGTTGATAGTGACCTACAGTAAGAGAAACATTTTCTACTGTGAACCAGTACACAGGTACATAGATTTATGGCTGGGAAAAAAAATCATCCTAAAACAATATCCTTACTATATACAACACACTGGGATATTTCCTCTTTCTTATATTTCATTTTTTCAAGTATTGTTTATGACTATTCAGTTGATTTCACAATCCACCAGTAGGTCATGATCTACCCTTTAACAAACACCAAGTCAGACCAAAAGCATCTGTAGGAATGGGCTAATGATCAGAAATGGAATCCTATAAAAGACTCTAAAAGTTCTTTAATGGAAGAAAGATGACTATTGATTTGGGTCTGTGTACCCATGCTTCATTCTCCTTGAGAATTTAAATTGTAAAGATAAATTCTCACCTTCAGGTGTGTTTAAAAAAAAAAGTGCCTTTGCCTCATAAAATAGAAGTAATGGCACACCAGGAGGCATTCTGGGACACACAGATTTCTCTAGGACAAGTAATTATACTGAGGATTATCCAATTGAACTCTGACTGGGCATAACCACGTAATGGAGTGTGGTGGAAACACGGATGTCAAATGTTTCTCTTGGGCCCTGTTCCTGAATTGCAAAAATCTTTGAAATGCACTGACACTTTAAAATCTGTGAGCTCTTTTGGCAACTGATATCAAAATAATTCGAGGTTGAGGTCTCATTCCTCCTGGACAAATTGCCATGGCACTCTAGTTTCCTGTATAACAAACATCACCAATGCCCTACTTTTGCATAGTACTTGGCAATTTATGAAGTGTTTTAATGCATATTATCTCAACCTCATAACAATCCTGTGAGGTATACTGGGCAGGTATTTTCATACATTGCATTTATGACTGTACTGTCATTTAAGACTTAATGGTTTCCATTTTCATCATAAAGAGGGATCATTTTGAAACATGCTGTTGGCTAATAGCAAGAGACAACGCAATGTGGAAAGAACACTAGATGTGGCCTCAAAGACATGAGCTAAAATTCACAGTGTGCTAATTACCAGGTGTGTGCTCTGGGGGAGGTCTCCTAAGCCCTAGCCTCAAGTTACATTTAGCAAATAAAGAGGCATAAGTTGTGCTCACAAATGGAAGACTGATGTACTGGAAAGTAACATGAACTTGACTGTCACAGAGAACTGGATTCAAATCCTGACTTTGGCACAAGTTCTGTCAACATAGGCAAGTGGTATAGCCTCTCTGAACCTTAGTTTCTTCATCTGTAAAATAGACACTACAATGAAATATCATTGGCCAATGAAAACATTCTAATTGATATATCATACCTGCATCTAACTGCCTCTAATTTATTCTATTTCAGTGCCAGTTTTAAAAAGTGAAGTCTGCCCTCTGTATCCACAGTTCTTCATTGGGACATTCAACCAAGCATGGATCAAATTCAACCACATGGAACCCACAGATACAGAGGGCCAACTGTACTGGACATTTTATGTAAGGGAGTTGAGCATCTAAGGATTTTGGTGTCCGTGGGGGATCCTGGAACAAATTCTGTAAATCTAAATCACTTTCCTACAAAATCTTCCATAGTTTCCCATTGCACTTCAAATAGTGTTCTTTAGAGCCTGTGCCCACTGCTGTTCCTGCTGCCTGAAATGATCACACCATCGCGACCCCAATCCCACTCACTCTCATCCTGTAGGTCTCAGTGTAAGTGTCACCACACAAGAGCCTATTCCTGGTCTTTAGAGGCCAGAGATATAATTAAATGATTGTTTGTATAACTGTTGTGTAATGTGGGCTCCTCCCACTGGAGTTTAAATTCCAAGATGGAAGTAATCATGACTATCTTCTTCATGGCTGTTACCTCAAAGCGTGGTCTCTGGAGTTACACTCTCTTCACTTGAATCCCTCTACCTGGGTAATTTTGGAAAAGTTACTTCCCCTCTCTGTGCCTCACTTATTCTCCATAAAGTGGAGTATCTTAATGGTGTTCACCCTCATAAAGTTATGTGAAGATAAAATGAGAAATCTTATGGTAAAGAGTTGTAGTCCAATGCTCGACACAGAATAATAGATGCTAGCTATTATAGGTGATAAATACTGGTTGAGTGAAAAGATTAGTTAACTGAATGAGATAAAGTTTGTAATGAACCACATACAAAGCCTGGAATAATAGTAAACACAAAATGTTAGTGCCATCCTTCCTTCATTATTGAGAGAATCCCTCAAGGGAAGCTGTCATCAAAAGAGTTCAAGAAATGTTAAGTAGACAAAGTTAGAATGAAAAAATATGGGAATTTATTATTATCCAATAGCCAGCTCATAAGCTGTTCATGGCCAATTCTGAAGGAGACAATCCTATGGACTCTTATCACTGAGTGTCAATTCTGGCAATGGGTTGGGAAGTGAAGGGAGCCTGTGGGGAGCTGAGGGTTTGGGACAACATTCATGGTATGGAGAGCAAGTGAAAGTGGCATATGCTGTGTGGAAGCATCCAGGAGCACTGGAGCTTGATGGCTGATACTTGATGACTGAGGCCTTGGAACAAAAGTAGTAGGAAGAGCTGGGGCTCTGCAGACCTTAGAAAACTGGAAGTAGGAAGAGAACAAACAAGTTCCTAAGGGAGTTTGAAGAAGAAAAATAGAGGTAGTGGAAAGTCTTAATCTCTAACCAGACCAAAGGATAGAAAGAAGCTTCTTGTGACAAAAAAGCACAGAATTAAGGGTTAAACCAGTGCCTCCTGGGCTACTGGAGATGTTCCTTTGCAAAATGAACTAGGAGTGAGTGTGTGCAGAAATTAAAAGAAAATTGGATGACTTTCACAGGTGTTGCAATGCACTGAGCTTGCCTGGTGTGCTGATGTGGATAGGGTTTGACAGCAGGATTCACTGGGAGTTTGAGGTGAAGATCATGAAAGATCATAACTCATCAAAGCAACATGAGGAAGGTGAAGCCAAAGAATTGCCAGTAGGGATTGACTACAGATAACAGTTTAAGGAGAAAGTTGATGCTTAAATAAATAAATAATTTTTTAAAAAATCCATCAAGAATACATGAGATCAAGAAAAGAGGTCTAAACTAACACACCATTGTAAAGCAATTATACCCCAACAAAGATGTTAAAAAATAAATAAATAAATAAATAAATAAAAATGAAAATTAAAAAAAAAAAAAAAGAAAAGAGGTCTTTGATCCTGTTGTCCAAAATTCAAGGTAAAAGTCTACTTATTCACCTCAACATAAGAGATGGGAACAGAGGTGTACATGACAAGCTTTGGATCTGGGAAGATTCATGTGTGCTCTCTCCAGTCGAACCTTCCTACTTGCAATTATTCCTCATCTCTATGAAAAGCCCACACTGGGGACTTGACTTCTCAAGCATAGAATACCATTTGGCAGCCGGGAAGGAAGGAGTTAAAGAAACATGGTTGTGGCACAGCTGGGAGCCATTAACAATTAAGTTCTTGGACAGAAACCCAGCAGGAAGCTGACAAGGGGCTACAGAGACACAATGGCCTCTGAAAAGTAAAAACTTGATTTAGAAATGAATGAGCTGCCTTTACCAGTGAACCTTCAGCAAAACCCAAATCCCCTAATTAAGAATGAAGAGCAGATATTGGTTAAGAGTTTATATTATGCCTTGCCATAAATCAGCATTCTTAATAAGAAAGATAATGGGTAAGTTAATAATTTCTGAAACTATATTTTTAAAAACTACATAAGATAAGAAAGTGGTCTTGACCTGACTTAAAAATCCATAAACATAAGATACCTTAGTGCTTTCAGCCATTTGCTTCTCAGTTCTGTTTCCATTTTTGATGGCAAGAAGTTTGATTTTGGAGATACACTAATAAATCTAGTACTTAGAGTGATATTATCTCAGAGTTCCCAGGTCTCATGCTTTTCAGTTCATATTTTCTCCCTGCCTCTGATCCCCTCACATGAAAGACCCCATCTTCCTACTGATTTTTCTTGTTTCTCTCTAGCCCAACAGGATCCATACTAGACATCCATGATTCTCTAATATTCTCTGATAAAATTTAATTCATGATAAATTTGCAGAAACCTATGGGTTACTCCAGCCAATCTTCATTTCTTCTTTCTCCTACCATCTCTAGTCCTTACATTAATGTTTCGTCTCCACCATCACTATTGACCCAATCCGATCATGCTAAGTTTGGCACTTTATTTCATGTTGTCTTTGAGCCATTCAGTTGTCTAATGTATAAAGCATTACCTTCTAATAAAGACTTCAAATCACTTGACAGCAGGGGAATGCCTCATGATTCATGTTTATCTTCTGTGCTGCCTTATTCAGTGTAATTTACACAATAAAACCTAAAGAGTTATAAGTCTTTTTAGAACTGAATGAGCACCTCTGCATAACTGAAAACTGCCTAGGCTGTTTGAGAAGGTAGTAGGTAGAGAAGGAACAAGAGAGTACACTGATATATAAAATAGTGGGCCTGGTCAAAAAACCTTCTCTGTGTAAGACTCTTAAGGAGAATATAATATAAAAAGTCAAATGGAGGAGTATTCTGATAACATAATTTACACTTGTTTACATAAGACTTAAGACGAAATGAATACAAGAGTGAGAGCCATTTCCTTACTTGATCACCATTACTACTGGTCAGCATAGCACCTGACACAACAGAGGAACTCAGTCATATGTGTTGAATGAAGGAATAGTTGAAAATAATCAGTCAATGGTAATATCAATATTTGACTGGATTAGCCAGAAAATATTTCCCAGATACATTGGGGAAAATATTAATTTAATGATGGGAGGGGACATAATTTGAGGCTTCACAAGGAATGAGATTACTTAAGCAAAAGTTAATGGCCTAAGAAATCATAGGGAAGAGAAGGTTGTAGAACACTTTTCACTTTTTCTTTTTAAGAGAGAGGGTTAAGGGATGGTGTGGAAAGGGTGATTATGAGCCCTAGAAAGTTGTGAGCATTCGAGAAGTGAGTATAAAAAGAGCTGGGGGTAGAGAATAATTTAAGTTGATGGAGTCAGAATTTTGAGAGCCTATCAGGAAGTTACGGCAATTAAGAGGGATTAATCCAAACAGATTATTTGGATAGTCTATCAGGAACAGGAAGATATAGGGGGAAAAAGGGCTTGCTTGGGCTTAATGCTATTAGGGAGTATCATTTTCTGGGACCTAGTCCTACAGGCTTCTGTGATGTTAAAATCAAGCTGATAAGTCCCTGGAGGACTTAGAAGCATTTTACTGCCCTCATTTGGAAGGTGAAGCCATTGACCTCAAATCCGAGGAACGTGTTACTTTGTTCTCTTAATAATAATAATGAATTTTCCCCGTGCTAGCAATACACAAATGCAAGATGCCTGGATGGAGTTGAAAGTGCTCTGCAAAATGGACGGTCCAAACGATGATTGGCCTTGGGAATCTGTGCCAGTGAGACCAGCTTCCATCCAGCCCAAAGAAGTCATCTGATGAGTTTTCACAGCTGAATAAGAGCTGAAAAGATCAAAGCGTCCCCTGATGTTTAGGTTGTGTCAGGAGCAAAAAACTAGATAAGGAGCCACGTTTCACCAGCACCAAGAATCACACTGCTTCTTCACCTCTTTGAAATGTCAGTTGGAATTTTGTAAGTGGACATAAAGGAGGATGTAGCTATGCTAGGCAACCATCGATTCATGATCAATGGTCAAGATATTTTGGAAGCCGTGTAAGTAGCACAGATACTCACCATTCCTGTGATAAGGTTTTTATCTTCTTTTGAGAGATAGTCCCAAATTTTAGCAGAGTTCTTGGCTAGAAGGAAAATACAACCTCACTTCTCTATCAGTTTTGACTCATATTCATTTTTCTGTATGAATTTGACACACATTTGTCAAGGAAAAAATATTTTATAGAAGCATTTTTTTAAATGCTGTAGGTAGGAATTGGCTGTGCTTTCTAATTAGACCCTATAAAAAGCCAGTTCCCACGTGAACGAAAGTTCCCTTGGGTTACCAATAGCGGGCCTCGTTGGAATGTCGGGAAACTCAGGCAGAATCGTTGGGGCCAATCTCATACCATCTGCTCAGCATCCTCAAAAATCCTATTCCAGAAGGCAGTTCTTCGAGTTTTTAGGCGTGTTTTTGACTTCACTCAGTGTGGCTGATAAAAATAACCTTCATATTTTGAATCACAATTCCATGCATACGTTCCTAAAAAAATTGGGCAAAAATTTCAGTCTCTCTAGTCTCCCTCATTGTCTGTCTCGCAAACTGTACTTAGCTGAGAGAACCAGTCTCCTTCCTTAATGACTGTATATTAAGATGCTGTCATCTCGTTAAAGAGTGTGCCAAGTGGATGTCTTCCTTTGATCACTTGTCCTCTGTTCCTGTGGACTTAGAGTTGCAGCAGCCTCTATTGTTTGAGTGATAAGTCCATATCTGGTGAACAGGGGAGTTCTTGCTATCAGGGTGAGAGGAATGTCTTTAATTATTTATTATCTACTTTCTGTAAACTCAACTCAAATATAGCAGGCAGCAAGCAGAAACCAAAATGATGTCTTGTTAAGATTCATAGTGTTTTCTCTGAAAACAACATATTCTTTATCAAGGACTGAGAAAGTGTCCTTTTCCCTTTTCCTTCAGCATATGAAATATTTACTTGTTAGGTCGCCTCTGAAATAACCGTTTTCCGTAGAGCTGTAGCGGCCCAGCCCATCAGTGTGCTGGTTAATTAAGTGTGACCTAAACCAACTTGACTTGAGCTCTGCATTAAATGCACAAAACCCATTTGAGCTGACCAGCAGTAGAAGTGGTACTCAGAGAAATTGGAAAGGATTTCTCCCAAATGCTTTCTACTTACTTACAGCACTCAAGTAATGGTTGAAGATTAGCATATGACATGACAGATTACATTAAGTCATGTCTTTGCAGTGCTTTATGACAGCACTATCACATTAGCTTCTTAGCACTGGCACATCGAGGCATGCAAATGTTTTCAGACCCTCTTATTCAAATCTACAAGCTGACATGGCAGCCCTGATATGATTATTAGTCATTTGAGAGACTTTAATTCATGTCATCAGATAACAGGTTCTGCTAAAAGGTTATAGAAACTGTCTGCTTTTAATGAAGCTCTCAAAAAAAGACCCTCAGAAACCCTGTTACACACCAAAAGCCTTGGCTTGACTTTATTGACAAGATCCCCCTAAGAATGAACTTGAGTGGAATAGCTAAATAGACATCCAGACATTGGCAATATTGTCTGTTTTTCAGAGAAGACCCTGTGGGATGGTTGCGGTGATCTCCCCTCTCACCACACTCCCTCCAGCTCATTCTAATTTGACTGTAGCCTCCAGTACACAGCATGGATGATGACCCTTAGACATTTCTAGAATCTGATATCCAATGTGAGTCTTACAGGCATAATGATAATTATTCCTAGAACATTCATTACAGTTGGGGAATCAGTACTGCCATAGCTCACAGTAATGGGTTAATGGTGTCTGGCCAAGCTTGGCATGACTAAGTGGTGATGTGATTGAAGACCACTGGAGTTTGTAATCCGTAGTTTGTTTGCTGTAAATCGGTTTTGTAGTCAAATGCTTTGTTTTATAATGTGGTGATCTGCACTTAGGCCCCCATAGAACCTGTCTTTTTAAAATGCTTCCACATAAATCAATGGAATTTGGCACCAATGATGATCTTGTCAGAATGAAGGAAGATGGCACCAGGAAGATGGACTGGTGCACTGCAATGAAGCAGGGCACCACAGAGAGACCTTGGCAGGTGAAAAAAGTGTTGCATGAAGGATCCAAGAGACAAAGCATTTCCCAAAATCTGGAAAAGTGAATGCAAATTTTCTTTCCTTTTCTTAATTTTTTTCTTAAGGTCCAAAACAATGAATACTGAAAAATCATTGCTGGAGAGATTCTTAAGAGCAGAGAGTAAATGTATTGATCAGTCTCTAAAATCTGTTTTGTTTTTCCTTTTTTTCGGTTATTAATGTTCAGTGTCAAAGTGTTCATTCAGATCTCCGGAGTAAAGAAAGACACATTTACAGTTTAAAGTAAACTAATTTATAGCCATTCCACTAAGAAAATATTCAAAATTATTTGATTTGTGGTTGATTCCATTTCTTTCTATGCAGAGGTGTTAACATATATTGCCTTAACTAAATTATGAATTTAATGTTATTCATATTACCCTTTTTTCTCTAAGTTTCTTTTCCTTGTTTCTTTTCAATTTAACAACTATTTTTGAGATCATCTAGTGTATGGTCTATCTCTGTCCTTCCTTGCAGCTTTTCTTCTAACCTAAAGTATAATATTTTCTAAAGTAATCTTGGCTGAAAAGGCGAGTAACATACCAAACATGGAGAATATAAAGGGGCATTGATAAACTATCTTGTAAACAAGTTGTGATTTAACTAAGAGCTTCTCTTAAAAAATAGTCTGAAGAGAGCAAAGAAATCAGAAAAAGGCATTAGATTATATAAATCAGATCATTCTCTTCCCTCCCCTTTCTACCAGCTTCTTTTGCCCCTTTCACACCTGCCAGGCTGTGGTCACAAAGGGCAGGGGTACAATGTGTGTCTGATGGGAGATGGCTCTCTGGAGAATCTCATGACCAGCAGGAAAATGCTGCTGAACACCCCTCTCCCCTCCATGGCTCTTTTCTCTCTGACCCGCAAAGCAAGTTCCAGGTGGACACTCCAGGTGTGCAAGCATGTAGTGAGCATCTGAACTAGGCCAGACTCTGTTCAGCAGTAGAAAATCAAGCCACATGTGCAGCACGTGTCGCCTGTTGCTCGCTCCATTCAGGCTGCAAAGCAGGAAAGGTGAGTCACTCTCTTTTCTGCAGGCTGATTTGATTTTGTGAAATTTATAATTTCTCCACATTATAGAAGTGATAGCCGGCCTTCCTTAGTACCCCTAAACTCATTTTCCATTTTGGTTGATGTCCCTTCCCACCTTCTAACACTTTCAAGCAGATTTTATTTTTCTTATTTCAATTAGAGCTGACCTCCTTTTCTCTTTTAATAACACCACACTAAAAAATATATATTTTTTTCTTTCTGCTTTTTAGTGATTTTTTCCTGAAAATAATTCCTCTAGGCTCCAGGTAACCCAAGGATGGTGGTGCTTTATTCATCTTTATATGCCCACTACCCAGCACAGTGCCTGATACATGGCATATGAGCTATATTGTTTAGTGACTAAATAAATGAGTAAATAGAGAAATAACTTTGGAAACTATCACAACCATACAGAGAGCTGTATTCTCATTCTTGGTCACATTCTCTTTTGCCCCTCCTAAAAAAACAATGTTTCTCTATTGACTGCCTTTTCTGCCTCCCTATGACCCTCACTTTACATATGCGTGTATGTATGCATATATGTATGTGTGTATGCATATATGTATGTGTGTGCATATGTGTGTATGCATATATGTATGCATGTGCGTGTATGCATGTGTATATGTGTATGCATATATGTATGCGTGTGTATGCATATATATGTATGTGTGTATGCATATGTGTGTGCATTTGTGTGTGCATGCATATGTGTATATGTGTTCATATATGTATGTGTATGTATGTGTATACATATAGGTGTATGCACATATGTGTATGTGTATGTATGCATACATGTACGTGCGTATATGTGTGCATGCATGTATGGGTGTGTGCATACATATATGTGTGTGCACACGTATATGTGTATGCATATATATGTGTACATATATGTATGTGTGTATGCATATATGTATATGTGTGTGTATATGGGTGTGCATTACATGTTGACTTCACTTTTAATGTTTCTTCCATGCCATAGATTAGGAATTTAGTAATTTTTGATGCATAGATACTTGCCCGTGGATTGTAGTAAAATTATGAGTTGTGTACAACCAACTACTGTTGGTACTTTAATCTCCTCTGCCTCTTTGGTGTAGCAGCCACCACTGAAACTTGGATCTAGTCACTTACACAAACTCCCCTTTGATACTGGTACCCGATCCTCCCAATATTTTTGAAACAAAGGACCGAACAAATGTTCTGAATGTGTTCTTGGATCACCTGCCTGTTCTGTGGGCCTCAGAGACAAAATGCTGGCTCTCTGGTCTCCAAAACATATAAAGAATATACAAATAACTTAAGAATATCATTTGGATGCCAATATTTAATATCCCACAAAATTCTCACTGGCTTAAGCCAATTTCCCAGCACAGTGTTCTCCCATTTCTATTTCTCTCCATCTCAGGGTTTTCAAAGAAAACAAACATCTGCATCCATAGATTAGAGCCCTCCTATAAACACATGTTCCTATCAAAACCAATCAAAATGGAAAAAAGAAAGAACACAATATTATACATTTTTCTTTAGATCTGATGTCTGATTTTCATTAGGTTTAACCTTATTTCTTTTAGATCCTAGGCAGTGACCCAATATTTATTTTCCTGGCTGGGCCCTGTTCTCACCAATATTTCACTCTGGCTCCTAGCGGCCTTTCTGAGGAGTTCAAGGCTCTCACACTCCCTTTTCTCTTCTGCTGCCCCTTGGAGACACACATTCGTCACATGTATCCTTTTCATCTCAGAGTTAATTCTGAGCCCTTTCTTTCCTCCTATTCACAACTTCTTAATTTCTCCCTTTCTTATTGGATTTATGACTCAGTACTTTAATTTATTCATCATATAATATCTTTGTAACTCATTTTTTCTAGTAATTTACACTGGACCATATGCTTTCTGCTGCTGCCTCCTATTATATTGATCTGTAAAGCTTCTGGGGGCAATGATTAGCATGAAAGAAGCCCTGCAAATGAAAGTTATATTGTATCCTATTTGTTCTCTTTTGAACAAAATATATTTCAGAGTTCTCCAAGTGGTATCAGATATTCTTTAATTTTTCAGGGTTTTGTATGATTTCAGTTATATATATATATATATGTGTGTGTGTGTGTGTGTATGCCTTTTTTGAAACTCGAAACAAAACATTGTTTTTTAAAAATTTGACATTAACTTGAAATTAATACAGTCCTCAGTTGTATTTTGCAGCCCGCGTTGATCCTCAAAGCCAAAACTTCTCCTAAATTCCTTATAAGGGAGCTTAAACCACATAGCAACTAGCTTGTGTGCAGGGCATGGTTTCTGTTAGATCTGTCTGAACCATTTGCATAGGTCATATGAGATAACATATAAGCTAGTACTTCAACTGTAGTGATGGTACAAATAACAAGGCAGGAGTCAAATACCAGGGGTGGCACTCACATCTCTGACTTCTGAGCTCCTCAGGCATAAAACAAAGACGTCACTAATGCTTATCCCTAGCAATGTCCTGAGGGTCACAGGAGAAAACGTGTGCAAAAACACTTTACCAATAGAAAAGAAACTTACGAAATATTGATGAATATTTTTTAAAAGGCACAATGTAATATTCATATCCTTTGTTCTTTGTTTATACTCTTTGTTCTTTGGATCTCACAGGGACTAAAGCATGTTCCTTTGCATTCCATAAACAAAGCTTTGGCCAGGGTTATTTGTGCTAAGAAGTAACATGCCATGTCAACTGAAAGATACCAATCAACCAAAATTATACAGTGCCACTATTTCTAAACAAGATCTTAAAACAATCTGTGGCTTTCCACACTCAACAAAAGGATATAATCAATAAGTAGTCTGGCAGTCCCTAAGTCTGGTCTTGCACGTGGAATGCTGGGAATTTTGTATCCCCAGATCATTTTAGGAATTAACCCTAGGCCCAGTCCATAAACCTGAGGATTATCTTCCTTAACTCTGAGAGGAGCCAGCAAAGATAAGCCCCAGAGGGAAGGCTGGGACAACAGTTTAACTGGGTCTCTGCATCCAACTCTCAATATGACCTTGAGCCAGTCTGTGAGTCTATGAGAGAGATGGACTGAGCCATAGGATTGGAAAGTCTTTATCAATGGAACCCTGAGTTCAAAGCAGCGTACATGGAAGCCTATTTTATGACACAGCTACAGTTGAAACTCCTGGAGTTGAAACGGGAATGGGTGTCTAAAGCCCTGCTCACAGGAACTCTGCTTAACCCATACCGTGTCACCTTCTGCTTTAGAGTCCATAAGGCACCTGAGAAAACCATTGGATAAAATGACTTGCCATATTCCTCTGGCTTCTTCCTAGGAAGACCTTTTCCTTCTGTCTTTTGTCATCCAAGGCCTAGCTCAAAATCTTTTCTGCTTTTTCTCTTCTTATCTCAAAGTTTTCTCCTCCACTCTTTTTACTTTGGAAATTTAAGAGATATGACAGAATAGAAAAACAATAAAACAAATGCTCATATTCATACCACCTAATATTAGTAACATTTTGTTTTATTTGCTTTTAATACTTTTTAAGAAATAAAACTTTACATATATATTTAAGAATATAAATTACACATAAATATATAATATTACTTGTATATATTTATTAAGTAATAAATTATTTAATTTAATATTAAATAATATTTGTTTATTTATTTCTCTCTCCCCAGAGGCAACCATTATGATGGATTTACTGTGCATCCTTCCCACCTATATTTTAATACAAAAACAAAACAAAACCTATGTATGCTTCCATAAATAATATATGACATTTTTGCTCTGATTTTATAACAGATATAATGTTCTGTTTCTTGGAGGTTTTTTTTGTTTGTTTGTTTGTTTTAATCCTTCTAAGGATTATGCCAAAAACATAGCCAGGTTGATTATTTTATTAAACTGTTGTATAGTTTTTCTTCATATGACTATTCCACATTTTATTTATGCATTTCCCTATCTATGATCTTTTAGGCAGTTTTTCCCCTCCATTCAAACAATCCTAAAATATGTACTTTTAGAGCTTTTTATAGCTGTCTCTCTACTCTCCACAGCTATAAGAGTCTCTCTATATTGTACACCTAAAAGTGATATTGTTGGACCCTAAGGTATTTACTTTACACAATTTACTAGAGACTGCCAAATTCTCTCCAAAATGTTGTTAACAATTCAACTCTTAGAGTTCTCAGTATTTCATATTCTTGAACTCTTAAATTGTTTTACATTTTGATTAAGAAAAAATTCTATAGAAGGGTTCCTAAATTGGGGGATTATAATTTTTATTTGGAGATTGTAATTCAAATTTCTTGGGAATTGCAATTAAATACCTTGGCTTATTTTCTGATTTTGTTGTTATCTTTTTCTTACCTTTTTAAAAGTGCTTTTTATGTATTCTGGAAGTTAATTGCTAATCAATTGTCTATCATATGTTAAAAATATCTTCTCCAGTCTCTCACCATTATTTTATCTTTGTATTATTATTATCCCCATTTCACAGGCAAAATAGTGGGCTACAAGAAACTTAAGAAATGAATTCTACAAATTCATGTAGAAGAGTAAAAGTATATGAATAAGCAAGAAAGTTTGAAATAGACGAGCAAAGAGGTGGTGCAGTGTGGCAGCTTTTTGCAGCTGCAGGACTGAGGTCCCCATATTTTTGCTGGCTGTCAGAGCCGGCGGCTGAATTCAACTGCCAGAGGACAGCCACCTTCCTTGTTACATGGTCCTACGACATGTAACAGACAGTACTGGAGACTCTATGTTGCATCAAGTCCTCCTCACTTCAAATCTCTGACTTCAGGAAGAGCTCAGGCCCTTTTAAAAGTTCACCTCATTTGGTCAGGTTCCATACAGAATAATCTCCCTATTTTCAGGTCAGTTGATTTGAGACCTTAATTAGATCTGAAGATCCTTTCATCTACACATAGGTTAGTGTTTGATTAAATTACAGGAAGAAGATGTGTGTACACCAGAAGGCAGGAATCGTAGGGGCATCTTAGAATTCTGCCTACATGGAAGGTCCTTTCTCTCCTCCCTTTCAGGATGTTTCCCTTTAAATCTGTGGTTTTCAGCCAGGGATAACCTTGCCCCCAGGGGATATTCGACAATGTCTAGAAACATTTAAACTTGTCAAAATTGAGGGGAGAGGGTGCCACTGGTATCTAGTGGGGTAGATAGCACAATGCATTGGACAATCTCCCACAACAAATATCTTGCCTAAAATGTCAGTGGTACTGAGGTCGTGAAAACTTGCTTTATATTTACATTACTTTGTTGGCAGACTTTTGGTTAGTACTTACCTGATCTAACGCCTCCCAAAACTTTATTTTCTACCTTCTCTATTATTTGCTTTTAAAATAGTATCTTGAAAAAAAAGCATATATCTGAATTTGATTTTATCTAATCTGAGAGTCTCTGTCTTTTAATTCATGAGTTTGCTCCTTATATGCGTTATTAATACTTATACTTAATACAGTAAGTATTAAGCTAAGGTTTTTCTCCTACAATCTTAGCTTTTTGCCCATTTGTTTTTGCTTTCTGTTGGATGATGAGTTCTGCTTGTTTCTTTTTTTCCCCCCTCGGCCTTTGAAAAAATATTTCAAGTTTATTCTTTTTACTTAAGTAATAAATGTAAGTAAATTTTTACTTAAATTAATATTTCTCTAAAAAAGTTAGAATAAATATCTTAATTTTCCTCCTAAACAAGATAAAATTTCTAGCATATTTTAAATTTCCCATCAAGTTAGCATCCTTTCTAATGCTCAAGTTGTTATCTATTCTTTCTTGTTCTATAATGAATGTTATTAACTATAAGAGAAATATTATTAACTATTGTTTTATCATGATTACTATTCCATATTGTTTATAGGTATTTGTGGTAATAGTACATTTATTATGTTCATAGTCATTTCTGCTTTAGATTTGCCACCTTGATTTACTGATGTCCTGACACATCTATTTTTTTTCTTGAAGCGCATTCTTTCCTCCTAGTATAATTTACCTCACAGAAGTAATTTTAAAGTAGCTCTTTCAGGGAGCCCTGTAAGTAGCAAACTTTATGATCTCCAGGATGTATGTCTATTAACATATCTATTTTAATCTCACCTTAAGTGATTGGTTCGTTTTCAATTCTAGGCTTATGATAATTTTTGCTCAAATTTTCAAATACATTAATTGGATTATTTTAGAGATACATGGCTGCTGCTCCTGAGTCTGTTGCTAAATTTATTGCCATTCCCTTTGGAATAATCTTTCTTTCGTCTGGTGACTTTTACGATTTTTTTTCTTTATCCATGATATTCTGTAAATTCCCTACAGTGTTTCTAAGCGTAGGCTTATTTTTAATTCTACCAAGCATTCAATGTATCTCTTCAATTTAAATTCCTGTTTTTGTCATCTGAAAATTTGTCAACTGTTTCTCTTCAAATATTACCTATTTGCCATTCTTTCTGTGTTCTACTTTCAAAATTCCTGTTAGAAGTAGATGTGCCTCTCCCTGTTCCTCCCACCAAATACAGCTAAGATTCCTGGACAACATGCCAAGTAAACATCAAGAGTGTTGGGGTCCTCAGGACTTTCAGAGCAACAATGGTGGTGGGCTATTTTTTTTTTTTACTGCATATATCCCAGATTGGGTGCTGAAGGGACCAGCAATCTGTAAACACCAAGGGCATAAACAAAAAAGCCCCAAGAAAAGTTGGCTCCTTTTGCCCAAAAGACATGGAAAAGAGCAGCCTAGCAAAACAGAAAGCTTTTAAACAATAACACCCTGCTCCAGCCAGACACCACAGAAAAAAAATCTACAGCCTAACCCCCACCTCTCTCAGCAAAGGGAGAGTGGGGCATCTAGACTTCACCCTTGTCTGACTGGAATGAGGTGTTTCCCTGCCCCCCACCTACCAGGGTGATATCAGAGAAGGCCAAGTGGGAAGCCAAGACTTTAACCCAAGGATAGTAACAAGGAAAGTCTCACTTCTGTGGTGTCATTGGAGACTATGTGGGGAACCCTACACTTCCTCCACTACTTATTGATTGTGAGGCACACCTCTCCTCTCCTTTCTGGGTTGGTGTCAAAGGAGACATAGAGGAGAGCCAGGACTTTCACCACGTTTCAGAGGTAATGGAGTCCCCCCACTACAGTATCTGTGAAGGTCCTATGGGGAACCTGGACTCCCACCCCCACGTGGCAATAATAGCAAGGTGATGCTTCCCTTCTCTACTCATGCAGTATCATAGGAGGCCTGCTAAATAGAAGATTTAAATAAAATCTGGAATCTCAAAATGTAATACCCCAAATTTCCAGGGTACAATTGAAAATCACTCATCATACCATGAGTGATGAAGATCTCAATTTGAGTGAGAAAAGAGAATCAGCACATGTCAATACTGGAATGGTACAGTTATTGGAATTATCTAGCAAGGATTTTAATGCAGTCATCATAAAAATGCTTTAAATGAATGATTACAAAGAAGCTTGACACAAATGAAAAAATAGAAAGTCTCAACAAAAAAGTAGAAGACATAAAGAAGAATCAAATGGAAATTTTTTATTTGAAATACACAATAATTGAAATGAAAAACTCAGATGAGCTCAACAGCAGAATGGAAAGGACAGAGGAAAGAATCAATGAATTTGATGATAGAACAATAAAAATCACCCAATATGAACAGAGAGAAATATACAAGGAAAAAATAAAAGAACAGAGCCTCAGGGACTACAACAAAAGACTTACCAATTGTGTACTTCAAGTCCAAGAGGCCGAGGTAAGAGAAACTGAAAGAGTATTTGAAAAAACAAGGGATGAAAATTTCCCAGATTTAGAAAAGCAAACAACAACAAAACAACCCATAAATCTATTCAAAAAGTTAGTAAAACTCAGAATAAACTCAAAAAAATCCATACCAGGACATATAATAATCAAACTTCTAAAAACTAAAGGCAGGGAAAAAAAATCCTGAGAGCACTGTGAAATGGCACTTTACCTATAGGGTAAAAAAAGTTTAATGGCAGTGATTTTAGATCAGCCAAAAGATCAAGGTCAAAAGTCAGCAGTGATAATTCATGTTGATAGTATGTATCCTTGCTATGATGGGATAAAATGGCCCTTTATCTCTGTGGGTTTCCCCCCAAAATTCATAACCCTAGTCTAACCATGAGAAAAAGATCAGACAACTCCCAACTAAGGGACATTATACAAAATACTTGCCCAATACTTCTTAACACAATTAAGGACATCAAAAACAAGGAAAACCTGCAAAACTGTCACAACCAGGAGAAGCCTAAGGAGACATGACAATTATAATGTAGCATCCTGAGTGGGATCCTGAAATAGAAAAAGGACATTAAGTAAAAACTAAAATAATATGAATAAAATGTGGACTTTATTTAATGAGTGTATCAATATTGATTCATTAATTGCAAAGAAGGTACCCTACCAATGTTAATAATAGGAGAAATTGAGTGTTAGATATATGGGAACTCTCCTGTACTATCTTTGTAATTTTCTGTAAATCTAAAACTGTTCTAAAAAAAAACTTATTTTAAAAATAAGTAAATGCTTTAAATATACCAATTAAAAGAAAGCTTGGCATAATGGATTAAAAACATGACCGAAGCATATGTATACCATACAAATATTAATAAGAAGAAAGTAGGAGAGGCTATATTAACATCAGAATAAATAAACCTCAGAGCAAAGAAAATTATTAGGAACAAGGAGACATTGATACAATTATACACATATTATTATAAATTATTTTGGTTATAAATTACTAACAAAAGTTAATTTTCCTGTTTTGATATTATATTAAATGTAATATTAAGATGTAACCTTTGGAGGAAACTGGGTAAAGGATATACAGGACCTCAGTTTACTGTTTTTGCAAATTTCTGTGAATCTATAATTATTTTAAATAAAACATTTTTTTTAAATATTAGATATTTGTTAGATCTTCTTATTCTACTTTTCAAATTTTTTGACTTTTCTTTCATTGGTTTCATTTCTCATTTCTCTATATTCTTTTAGGGGAGATTTCCTCTGTTTTTTCTTCCAATTAATTAATTCTCTGTTTAGCTATATCTTTTCACCTATCTAGATTTTTTTCAAATGTGCACATTATTATTTGCAACTCTTTTTAATTCCTTTTTAAAATCTCTAACTAATTGCTTATTCTTATTTCATAACTTTACTGTTACAATTTATCTCTCTTATCTCTAATTCCACCAGAGTACAATTTTTCCTTCGCTACACATTGTCTCTTATTGACAGTAGAATTTCTCACATTCTATGATTGCTTCCTTCCATGTGTAGCTTGGTTGTGGTGGCCCACTATGGGGTGGTTTTGCAGTTGCTATGTAATCAAGCCCTACCCTTTTCTAATTAATCTCTTTGCTCTTTACATTTCCACAACACATGACTCAAATCAAGCTCAATTCCTGAATGTCGATTTCCATCCCTCACAGATTATTATTTATATTTGTGGGCCAAGGTGGGCACCTAACTTTAGGCTTCCATCTAGCCAGAATAAAGATATATTTAAATTTCCTTTTATGGAAGTCAGCTAGTTCTTGGCTCCCAACTTTAGACTGTAATCCCAGTTTCACCTCCTTTTACACATAGGTTGCACTTAGAACTGTTATCACCATGTGGTTGTTAAAACCCCACTCCTAAGATTTTCCTTTGTAAGTTATTTGACTTCCAATTACTATCATGGATATCTTAAACTTATCTGTACCTGAATGTTTCCCTTCCTTGCATTCCAGGTCAGCTATATGATTTTTTTTAAAGTATTTATGTTTTTGAAGAGAAAAATTAGCTATTTTACTTGGCATACCTAAGCACTTGGAGCAGAAGAGGAGGATGTTTAATATTTTCTTAATATCTCCAGTTTGTCCCAAAATGCTTCTATATATTACCATGTATTTCAGTGTTTATCTGAGGCTTTATTTCTTTTAAGGCAGGGACCATAGCTCATCAAACTTTGTATCCCTCATGACACCTATAATATTTCCTGGCCCAGAGTGAATTCTTGTTGAACAAATGCATTAATTAAAGGATTAGATGACTGGACGAGCATTTCCTTGCCACACCCTATTTTTGATGCAATACTTCTGTTTAGACATATAGCTCATACAAGATCTATTACCTCTAGATGTCTGAGATTCTGTTAATCACTTGTCCAGGACTACAGAGCCGAATAAAAACAACACAACAAAGCATTCATCAAGTTATTAATTCTATCCACTCCCAAGTCTATACCACAGTCTAAACCGGCTCAATTCCTTCTACATGACAACAGTCTAGAGAAGGTTGTCCTTACCCACTAATGACAGAAGGACATTAGGTTTCAGAGTTAGCCAAGAAGGGGCCTCCAGACTCAGAGGAAACACCATGTGAAATAAATAAATAAATAAAGGAATCATGGAAAGCAATGCAAGAAGAACTAATTCTGTTTATTTTTAGTGGTTGTGAAATATAACTTGAACAAATGTGGCAATGTGCTATGTTCCCTGCAACTTTTTTTCCCCTTTCAATTATTCATTTTCAGGAATTGTGCTAAAAATAAACCCAAGAGCTTGGTTTTGACCACATGTTGAGAGCCTTATCCCTTTAAGTCATTTCATTATTTCATTAAAATAATCCTTAGTTGACTCAAGATTATTCTGGCCCACACAAGGCTCTCCTTACCTGACATAGGTAACCTTTCCAGCCTTGTCTGCCATGATAAAAGCTACTCTGTTCTCACATCTGACTTCTCAAAATTGTCTGGGCAAGTCAAACCTTGCCTTCTTTATGTCTCTGTCCTCAAGCATTTCACTCTGGAAAAGAGATGGTATACCCCTTGCCTGCCTGGCACATACCTACCCACCCAAATTTCAAAGCTGGGCTCTAAGCCTATCCCTTGTTGCTTTCTTCCTGGGAAAAGTTAAATATTCCTTAGAAATCCTCCTATTAGACTTTAATTAAAGCTACTAATTTAACAATTATAAAATAATGTTATGGGTCTTTCTTGGGGTATAGATTAGAAAGTTTTAAAGGCAGACATTTTTAGGGCACTAATTGATACCTAGTAGATACCCAATAATATTTGATAAAACAAAATTATTTCCCAAAAGTTCTATGCATAAGGACATTTTTCCATGGATTCTGACTCTCTAATGATTAGGGGACTGACCTAGGTTGAGAGCTCAGCATCAGAATTCCTCAGCTTGCTAGGGCCCCTCTGCTTCCTTCACCCAGACTCCTGGCTGCCTGATGTCTGCACCTGCTCCTTTCTGCCTTAGCTGACCAGTGAGTATTTGGCCAATTACCAGAACAACCGTATCATCCATCACAAAATGAAAGGAAGCAATGTTAATAATTATTTCAAGACAGCAGGTATAAACTGGTGCTGTCCTGAGCAAACTGGGCCCAGTATGACCAATCTACCTACTGACTGCTTAACCCAGTATATTTGGCCTGATATTTACAGCCCAGTATTTTTCTAACTGATGGTCATATTCTTTTATAATAATAACCACTTACAGTACATCCATTATAGCCTAGAGTCTATAATAAACTACTTCTTTTTGACAGATCAGGAAATTAAGGCTGTAGACAAAGTGATTTGGCCAAGACCACCCAGCTATGAACTGGTAGATAGAAGATTTGAGCATGGGTCTGCCTGGCCCCAAGACATCTTTCCTTTTTGCCATGCAGTCCTTATTTTATACCACACCAAAGGGTAGTATAAATCCCATTGCTGCAGGCAATTTTTACGATATAAAATCTCCCTTAACATAAGTGAGGCATTTTCTAGGACTTGGAACTATTTTGGAGGATTGAAAATTTTCTTTGTTATGATAAGACTTAACCTGAACAGCTTAGATTTTCATTTCTCACTGTACAATTTTCCTGGGGCTTCACATCTGTCTATTCCTTTCTTTCTCTCTTATCCTTGCCTCCTTTTTTCATACTCCCCGCCAAGATTAAAAGTCCTCTGCATGACTGAGATTCTATGAATCTCTTGTTTGGGGAAACAAGCTTAGGTTTGACTCAGCTCTTCGGTATGTTAATATATGGAGCTCACAGCAATTTGACACTCCACACCTGATGAACCAGAAATTGAGTGAATTGTAGTTGTTATGTTTCCCTAAGTTGTTATAAGGTTTAACACTTACAGACAAGGGTGCAGCTCCAGGGAAAAGACCGATTTTTCCAGGGGTTAGAGAACCCCTGGGCTTGGCTTAGATTAATCCCTCCTGTTAGCACACTTATTACTCTTACAGGCGGGGCAGTCTTCAGTGCCAGAGCTTTCCACCAACAGAGAAAAGTGCAGGGACCTGACACAGTGGGCACAAATTCCAGGTGTGATGTGGGAGAAGGTCTGAGGTAAGAGACAATAAAAGTGGTAGGAACTGTGAAAAATCTATTGTACAGGAGGTGAAAGGGGAGAGATTAACTCAGTAAGTTGTCAGCTCATTTTCTTACTGTGCTATCATGAGCTTTAACTAAAAATTAAAAAAAAAAAATCTGTTTGATCTCCTGTATTGGAGATGTATTTCAAGGCCTGTATCTGTCACTGAAATCTACAAAGTGTGCTTCAGCTATAAATCTCTGTCCTTGAATGTACACATGCATTATCTTAGGGAGATCTGGCTTCCATAAAAATGACAATTGTCATTCTTGGTCTTGCTTTCCTTCATATAAATATAATGTTTATGCTTTAAAAATAACCTTCAATTGATAGGTAACAGAGAAATTTACGCCATTATCATATTAAATGTCATACCCTTAAGTGTTTTTTAGTAGTCAGGAAAAAACAAACTTTTTCCTTAAAAGTAGGGCAGCACTGAAAAGTAATCAGTAAAATTACTTTACAAATTAAATGTTGTGATATTCCATAGTCAAAACATTTTGGATTTTCATGCATCCTGACTGTGATGTTGTTTCTAATTATAAGTATAATAGTGACTTGAGATGATGAGCTGTTTCCTCCAAGCTGCCATGCAAAAATTGTACAATTCTGCCATTGCCAGACTCAGTTTCCCAAACCACCCCAAGTTCTTAATGGCTGTGCTCTGTATTTGAGATCTGCTAGGGCTTTTCAAATATAAGAGCCTAAACTAAAAATGAGTTTTGTTTTGTTTTTTAAAGTGAGTGAATTCTTGTTTGTTTTTTTAAAATTTATTTATTTATTTATTTTTGGCTGTGTTGGGTCTTCATTTCTGTGCGAGGGCTTTCTCTAGTTGCGGCAAGAGGGGGCCACTCTTCATCGCGGTGCGTGGGCCTCTCACTGTCGTGGCCTTTCTTGTTGCAGAACACAGGCTCCAGACACACAGGGTCAGTAGTTGTGGCTCATGGGCCCAGTTGCTCCACGGCATGTGGGATCCTCCCAGACCACGGCTCGAACTCGTGTCTCCTGCATAGACAGGCAGACTCTCAACCACTGTGCCACCAGGGAAACCCCTAAAAATGAGTTTCATTTTTAAAAAAATTAAAAGTCAATATGGTAGGATCCGATAGTCATGGCAAACTCTAATGGGTTTTGCACCCATATAAGTCAGACCGTGATTCTGTAGGGCAAGGACTGTGCCTACCATATTCTGTAGCACATTGTAAGTATTAACAAATGGTAGGTGATGGAGCAAACACACAAACACCTGTGGTCTGAGTCCAAAGACGGTGTTCTCAGTTACTACATTATGATGAATGAACGTTTTGATGTTTCTATGTTAACTAACTTCCAGCTTAATAGCTTTTGCTCCACTATTAATAGTAATAATAATAAGTGGTGGTTGTTACTTTTTTGAAGTCATTATTCTGTGTCAAACTCGGTATAATGTACTTGCCATACTTTATCTCTTTCCTCTTTTACCAGCTCAGAGGTTGCTGTTACTATTCTGATGATACTGATGAAGTAATGAACTGTCAGAGAAGTCAGGAACCAGCCCCAGGTTATATATAAAATAAGTGTCATACAGAAGTTCTGATGTATATATGACTTAAGGAATTAATCACCCCATTGCTGTTTGGGGTTGACAAGTCTGAAATGGATAAGGCAGGAGGGCAGCCTGGAGACTCAGCAGCCGCTGACATTGCAGTCCTGAGGCATAGGCAATGGGACTGATTATAAAGACTGACTTTGATGTCCACTAACAACATTCTACCAAGCTGCCTCCAAAAGAGAGTCCTCGGGGACCCACAGGGATGGTTTCCTAGGCTCTACATCTACCCAGTCAGTACTGTCCTGGACTTGGGCAAGAGAGGCTTTGGGTCAAGGTTCTGAGACAGGCTGGGACCTGGGACCCTTTGCTGCAATGCTTGCACCTGGACAAACGTCTTCTTGAACAACAAAATACAAAGAAACTATAAGGGACTAAAAATAGCTGTATGCACGTGTAGTTGGGGCAAATTATGGACAAGATACAAAAAAGACCAAAGAAAGCCCAACTGCCACTTCTGCAGAGTCAGGGGCAAAAACAGGGGGTTAGGAGCAAAAACAGGATACTGCGCATGCCCCCTGCACACACCACCACCAAAGGGGTGGGAAAAACCCCTAAGCCGCTCCTCCAGCCTGACCCCTGGACACACCCCTACCCTCACCCCATATAAGGAACCAGTTTGCCCCTGCTCAGTGAGCGGGCAAGCAAGGGAAGCTGTTACTTGTTGTCACTCTACCCCCCACCCCCTGCTGCAGCAGGGGCCCCAATAAAGCCTTTCCTGAATTTCTTGTCCGGCCTCTTATCAATTTTTATTGATTAAGGAGGCCAAGAACCCTGGTCAGTAACAGTTCTACATTTAAAGCATCTTGCCTGGGTGTCTGTAACCCGCTCCATGGATTACAGCCTGAGATCTGTGGGACTGATGAGTATGTGCCCACCAGGAGCCTAAGTCTGTTCTCTAGACCATGGTCTGGGTACTCTGGACTCTGGATTTCTTTGCTCAAATGATCTGAACCTGAACAGTCATATCCCCTAAGTTTTTAACCATCCAAGAGTGTACCACAAGACCACTTTTCAGGAATTGTGGACAGTGCTTCTAACTGTGGGCTTGGTGCCCACAGAATGCATATAAGTTCCACTGTGGGAGATGGAACTGGGAATGGTAAACAAAAGGTGAGCAGACTCTAGGCGGGGCACCAGGGACTAGTGGCCAGAAGCTGGCGTACCTCATTCCAGAATTTTCCATCACAAACTCTGAGGAGTCCAAGAATTCTAGATTTGAACATGTTCTTCTCCATCATTATGAATATACATTAGACAAAATAGGAGGATAGAATATGTTTATTTTAATGATTGTTTAGTTTCATTCAAAATATTTAGATGTATGGTGTCCACTTTTACGCTTGCCATGGGCTCCACAAATGTTAAAGATGGACTTCTCCTTAGGATCCCTTGATGATCGCTCAGGGTTCCCTGAGGAAATGAAGAGGCTGAGCACACAGGGTTTAGGCTTCCCAATCTTAGTTTTAATCAGAGTAGTGATTTTATTGTTTCTTATTTCAGATTTTGTTGGAAAAATAACAATTCTACTGGCTTAAAAATAAATGTTTAAAAACCCCCAGCAATTATGATATTAAAATTTAAAGGGACTTTAGAAGTCTACTAAAACTCACTGAATTTATTAACAAGGAAACTGAGAATCATGGAAGATGAGAGAACTCCAGAGTTCTTGCTTAGGGCTCTTTGCCGTCTTGGTTGTGGTTATGGCTTGTCTTTGGCCAGGCTCCTTGAAGAAGCAGTCTGAAGTGGAAATATAGAATAGTTAAATTTTCTTTAAGATACCCAGCACACTTTTTTAGGTACCTCCTTCACACCTATTTCAGTGTCTCAGTTATCCAGAGTTCTCTCCCCTTGCGTTCGTATTTATTGAAATTTGGGCCTCAACCCAAATTTGGTTAAGAAGCCTCAACCATTTGGTTAAGAATAAAATTTACATGGTGCTGCTCCCATGTAGCCTGTTCTCTAATTGTAAAATGAAGTATTTCATGGTGGGCAAACGAGGGAGGCATTTTGTGTGTACACTGGATTTAAAGCAGCAGGAGTTTTAGGGTTTAGGATATTACACCATATTTGTACCCATCAGTCTCCCTCTGGAGGTAAAGAGTTATTAATGATATTGGTTACCTAGAAATAGCTGAAGTTTCTCACTTTTTCTATCCCTTCAGATTGCAGAGAGAATCTAACAGCAATAATCCCACCTAACAGTGGTTTCAGATTTGCCATCCTCCTACCCATGAGGCAGTAGAATGTCATTGGAAGACATCTGGAGATGAGAGGAGAACCTGTTCTACAGCAGTGGAATCTCCAGCTTTCTGCTTGAGAAACCAGAGACTTAGAGTCCATCCTCCCTGGACTGAGCGTACATTCACAACCACTACTTTTCTCCATCCTTCCCAGCCCATCCTCCTTTCTGGACTTGACACCACTTTCTCCAGTCCTTTTCTTCTCCCTTTCATAGCTTTCAGCTTTCCTCTTTTTTTCAGCTTTTTCTCCCCACCAGCACTCTCCACACACAACTGACCTCTACCTTCTGCAAGGTTCTGGGGCATTCGTTTTCATGGCACCCTCTCCATTAAGTTTTAATCATCCCACATTCAGTAGCTCAGTTCTCATTCCCTCAGGGTTGTGATTAAACTATTGTGGTGATGTGGGGGGAGGGGAATGCTGGCATTGTCTAAAATTTCCATCTCTATATACTGATAGCCCAGAATCCCCATCTTGAGGCTCTGGGGACTCAAAGTCCTTGGTGGGTGACTTTTACATTCTGGTCAGGAAGCAACTCCGTTGCTCTAGGCAGCGTACTGTGTGGGACCTAGGAGGACAGTGGGAAGAACCAAGTGCACAGAGCATTGTTTCTGGTTACAGTTAGATACTAGTTTGTTGAGTTCAGGACATTGTCTTCTAATATGCATGACAGTGTGAATAGGTAACAGGACCTAATTATATATGTCGGAAAAATCTGCTGATAATTATGATGCTTCTAGATTCTGGAAAATAACAAAATGGGAACAAAGATCATGTAAAATCATGTAAAAGCATGATTTTACTATATAAGATATTAACCATTAAGCAGTATACTGTGCTATTTGGTTTTTATACCTTACTACTGTACCACAATAATTATGCATTTTCTTATGAATATTTTGCAACAAAATTTTTATATGTTAATTTGATTATTTACTGTTTTGTCTTTGTTTATGTTCAGTTTTCAAAATCTGTTGCTCAAGTATTACAATTTTTTTTAATGCAGCATGATTAGTTGCCCTCAACTTTCAAAAAAACAATTAAAAAAACTTGAATGTTTATCCAAAGTGTAGTGATAATGCAAGATATCCTTGAAAAAACCACACATGTAGTTTATGTAACATACTTTTAAACTCCATGATATTTTGCCTGTGTGTATTATAAAATGTATAGTAGTAATAATATATGATGTGAAATAATGCATAATTCATTAAATAGAGTATGAGCTTGTTCTCTGAACTTGAAGTTAGGTTAAGGATGAGCTAGGGGACCATAAAGACTGCTAAACAATTGGATTTTCCACCACATTTCAGGTGGAAGAGACCAGAACTCTCCCTTCCTCTTTGAAAGTCACCTGGCTTATTGGAGAGGTCATAAGTGTTGTGGTTAAGAACGTAGACTCTGGAGCCCTATGGTGGGGGTTTAAATTTCAGTTCTGTTACTTATCAAACAAATTACTTAGCCTCTCTCTGTCTTAGTCTTCTCAAGTGTAGAATGGAAATAATAACAGAACCTATGCCATAGAATTGTTGTAAGAAGCAAACCTCTTTCTACATATTTTTTACCAAGTCAGTTTTACCTTTCTCTAAATGATTAGGAGAGCTGGGAACTCAGATAGTAAAAAAATTGTTTGATAGTTCTCGCAAGGGAATGTCATCTCTTATTTGTGATGAGTTATAAACAGAGATCAGTAAAATCCTATGAAAAGATTAAACATCTTCAACTGAAGACTCCCAGATGCTAGACTCAGTAGCTGTCTATTTATCCAAGTAGACTTCAAGATTAAGTCCAAAGTTATTGGAATATTTTTTTCTATTTGAACAGAAGGCTGGGGTTAGACTATTGACAATTATTAACAATTGAATATTGTATTTACTTGCACCTAAGAAGCATATTTCTTTAAGTTTACATATATATATAGTACGAGTGTTAAAATAACAAAAGGTTAACACAGTAAGAGTGGCATATGTATGTATAAATTACACATACACATGAACGTAAGCAGGTACAAAAATCAAATACTCAGTCTATTTGGGAAACCTTTCCACTTACACAGAAGACCACAGTTTAGGCACCATTATTCACCCAGTGACAGGTACCAGAGCTGCAGATATGGTATCTGAAAGGAAATAAACAGTCTTACACATGCAAACCTTGCAAACAAAAAACTAATAGTGATGGTTGTTGTCACTTCTCCAGCAACTCTAACAAAATTTTTTCATTCCACTGAATTAAGTGGGAAGCACACCAGGAATCCTATATTCTAAACCTGCCTTTGCCTCTGAGCATCTCTGCAGTCTTGGCTGATTACTTCACCTTTCTGAGCCTCAGTTTCCTCATGAGGAGATTTGACTAGATGACTGATAAGGCATCTCCTAGATCTAAAATTACATGACTTTGAATTCTTATATATGAGGAGTTTGAAGAAAGATGGAGACAAATCAATTTTGACAGGAAATAAAACTTGTGGGACTCTGAAATAAAAGTACTGAAAGACCTGAAATAAAAATATAAACTCCAGATGAAATTTCTTAGAAATTTGTAATTATTTAATATCTTTTTAAAATGTTGTGTACCCTTGCCCAGTAACTTCTAGTTTTAGATACATTTTTTAGAAACCCCTGAAAATTGCTAACCATGATCAATTATCATCTCTCATGTCACGTTTAACCACTTCTCTCTCTCTTTTTTTTTTTTTGCATGTTGATGTAAAAGGGAATCAAATCTTTCCTTTTGATAGGTGCCATTGCTTGATAAGTACAAGTCCCAAAATATGTCACAAAATAAGGCTATGGTTAGTCTTTAAACCTGGTCTTTGTTGGTTTGAGTCCTTAAAATCGAGGGGAGGGTTATGCTCTTAGAACCCTATTTCTTGATAACCGTATTGGAATTTCATTACTAAAAATGTATTATGGCCTCCTAGAGGGGAGACCTTCAAGATGGTGGAGGAGTAAGACATGGAGATCACCTTCCTCCCCACAAATACATCAAAAATACATCTACATGTGGAACAACTCCTACAGAACACCTACCTACTGAATGCTGGCAGAAGACCTCAGACTTCCCAAAAGGCAAGAAAATCTCCACGTACCTGGGTAGGGCAAAAGAAAAAAGAAAAATCAGAGACAAAAGAATAGGGATGGGACCTGCACCTCTGGGATGGAGCTGTGAAAGAGGAAAAATTTCCACAGATTAGAAGCCCCTTCACTGGTGGAAATGGGGGGTGGGTGGGTGGGGAAACTTCAGAGCCACAGAGGAGAGCGCAGCAACAGGGAGGCAGAGGGCAAATCAGAGATTCCCTCACAGAAGATTGGTGCTGACCAGCACTCATCAGCCTGAGATGCCTGTCTGCTCACCCACTAAGGTGGGTGGGGGCTGGGAGCTGAGGCTTGGGCTTCGGAGGTCAGACCCCAGGGAGAGGACTGGGGTTAGCTGTGTGAACACAGCCTGAAGGGGGTTAGTGTGCCACAGCTAGCTGGGAGAGAGTCCAGGAAAAAAGTATGGACCTGCCAGAGAGGCAAGAGACCATTGTTTTGGGGTGTGCGAGGAGAGGGGCTTCCTGCTCTGTGTGCCCAGAGACAGCAGAACACCACCTAAGCTAGCTCCAGAGACAGGTGAGAGATGCAGCTATCATCTTGGACCCCAGAGAGAGGCACGGACTCCTCCTGCTGCCACCACTGCCACCAAGAATCCTGTGTGCAAGCTCAGGTCACTACCCACACCCCCCTGGGAGTCCGTGCAGCATGCCACTACCAGGGTCCCATGATCCAGGGCCAACTTCTCCAGGGGAACAAATGGCATGCCCCAGGCTGTTGCAATGTCACACTGGCCTCTGCTGCTGCAGGCATGCCCCACATTGCAATTATGACTACTGTACCCTTCCCTTTCCCCAGCCTGAGTGAGCAAGGGAGCCCTAATCAGCCACTACTTTAACCCCCTACTATCTGGGTGGGGAACAGATGCTGAGGGTGGCCTACACTCAGAGGCAGGGCCAAAACCAAAGTTAAAGCCCAGGAGATGTGTGAACAAAGAAGAGAAAGGGAAATTTCTCCCAGCAGCCTCAAGAGCAGCAGATTAAATCCCTGCAATTGGCTTCATAAACCGCATCTGTAGAGTACCTGAATAGACAACAAATGTTTCCAAAATTGAGGCAGTGGACTTTGGGAACAACTGTAGACTTGGGGTTTGCTTTCTGCATTTGATTTGGTTTTGGTTTTATGTTTATCTTAGTTTAGTTTTTAGTGCTTGTTTTCATTGGTGGGTTTGTTTATTGGTTTGGTTGCTCTCTTCCTTTTTTTTCTTTTTTCTTTTTATGAGTGTGTATATTTCTTTGTGTGATTTTGTCTGTTTAGTTTTGCTTTTACCATTTGTCTTGGGTTTCTGTCTATTCATTTTTTGGCTTTATTTTTTTTTACCATTTGTTTTGGGGTTCTGTCTGTTCTTTTTTTTTTTTCTTTTTCTTATGCTTCTTCCCTGCTGTGCAGCTGGCAGGGTCTTGGTGCTTCGGCTGCGTGTCGGGCCTGAGCCTCCAAGGTGGAAGAGCCGAGTCCAGGACATTGGACCACCAGAGACCTCCTGGGCCCATGTAATATTAATCAGCAAGAGCTCTTCCAGAGATCTCTATCTCAACCCTAAGACCCAACTCTACCCAACGGCCAGCAAGCTCCAGTGCTGGACGCCCCATGCCAAACAACCAGCAAGACAGGAACACAACCACACCCATTAGCAGAGAGGCTGCCTAAAATCATACTAAGTTCACAGACACACCAAAACACACCACCAGATGCAGCCCTGCCCACCAGAAGGGCAAGATACAGCCCCACCCATCAGAACACAGGCACCAGACCGCCCAACCAGGAAGCCTACATAAGCCACTGAACTAACCTCACCCACTGGGAGCAGACACCAGAAATAAGAGGAATTATGAACCTGCAGCCTGCGAAAAGGCTGTTTAACAAAGTATGTTAAACAAAATGAGAAGACAGAGAAATATGCAGCAAATGAAGGATCAAGGTAAAAAGCCACCAGACCAAACAAATGAAGAGGAAAGAGGCAGTCTACCTGAAAAAGAATTCAGAGTAATGATAGTAAAGATGATCCAAAATCTCGGAAATAGAATGGAGAAACTTTAAGAAATGTTTAACAAGGGCCTAGAAGAGCTAAAGAGCAAACAAGCAAGATGAACAACACAATAAATGAGATTAAAAATTCTCTAAAAGAGATCAATAGCAGAATAAGTGACACAGAAGAATGGATAAGTGACCTGGAAGATACAACAGTGGAAATAACTGCTGCAGAGCAGAATAAATAAAAAAGAATGAAAAGAATTGAAGACAGGCTGAGAGACCTCTGGGACAACATTAAATGCATGAACATTCAAATTATAGGGGTCTCAGAAGAAGTAGAGAAAAAGAAAGGGTCTGAGAAAATATTTTAAGTGTTATAATCGAAAATTTCCCTAACATGGGAAAGGAAATAGTCAATCAAATCCACAGAGAGTCCCATACAGGATAAATACAGGATAAATCAACACATCAAGACACATATTAATCAAACTAACAAAAATTAAATACAAAGAACAAATATTAAAAGCAGCAAAGGAAAAGCAACAAATAATATACAAGGGAATCCCCATAAGGTTAACAGCTTATCTTTCAGCAGACACTCTGCAAGCCAGAAGGTACTGGGAAGACATATTTAAAGTGAGGAAAGGGAAAAACCTACAACCAAGATTACTCTAGCCAGCAAGGATCTCATTCATATTCGAAGGAGAAATTAAAATATTTGTGGACAAGCAAAATTAAGAGAATTCAGCACCACAAAACCAGCTTTACAACAAATGCTAAAGGAAATTCTCTAGGAGGTAAACACAAGAGAAAGAAAAGACCTACCAAAACAAACAAAAACAATTAAGAAACAATTAAGAAACAAATTAAGAAAATGGTAATAGGAACCATTAAGAACAAAACAATTAAGAAAATGGTAATAGGAACATACATATCGATAATTACCTTAAATGTAAATGGATTAAATGCTCCAACAAAAAGACACAGATTGGCTGAATGGGTACCAAAACAAGACCTGTATATATGCTGTCTACAAGAGGCCCACTTCAGACCTAGGGATCATATAGACTGAAAGTGAGGGGATGGAAAAAGATATTCCATGCAAATGGAAATCAGAAGAAAGCTGGAGTAGCAATACACCTATCAGACAAAATAGACTTTAAAATAAAGACTATTACAAGGGACAAAGAAGGAAACTACACAATGATCAAGGGAGTAATCCAAGAAATGACAATTGTAAATATTTATGCACCCAACATAGGAGTACTTCAATACATAAGGCACATGCTTACAGCTATAAAAGGGGAAATCAACAGTAACACAATAATAGTAAGGGACTTTAACATCCACTTTCACCAAAGGACTGATCATCCAAAATGAAAGTAAATAAGGAAACACAAGCTTTAAATGACACATTAGACCAGATGGACTTAACTGATATTTATAGCACATTCCATTAACAAAAACAGAATACACTTTCTTCTCAAGTGCACATGGAACATTCGCCAGGATAGATCATATCTTAGGTCACAAATCAAGCCTTGGTAAATTTAAGAAAATTGAAATCGTGTCAAGTATCTTTTCTGACCACAATGCTATGAGACTAGATATCAATTACAGGAAAAAATCTTTAAAAAATACAAACACATAGAGTCTAAACAATATGCTACTAAATAACCAAGAGATCACTGAAGAAATCAAAGAGGAAGTCAAAAAATACATAGAAAAAAAATAGCAATGAAAACACGACTACCCAAACCTATGGGATGCAGTAAAAGCAGTTCTAAGAGGGAAGTTTATAGCAATAAAATCCTACCTGAAGAAACAAGAAAAATCTCAAATAAACAACCGAAACTTGCACCCAAAGCAATTAGAGAAAGAAGAACAAACAAACAAAAAGCAAAACAAAACCAAAGTTAGCAAAAGGAAAGAAAGCATAAAGATCAGATCAGAAATAAATGAAAACAATAGCAAAGATCAATAAAAGTAAAAGCTGGTTCTTTGCGAAGATAAACAAAATTGATTAACCATTAGCCAGACATATCAAGAAAAAAATGGAGAAGACTCAAATCAACAGAATTAGAAATGAAAGAGAAGTAACAACTGACACTGCAGAAATACAAAGGATCATGAGAGACTACTACAAGCAACTATATGCCAATAAAACGGACAATGTGGAAAAAATGGACAAATTCTTAGAAAAGTACTACCTTCCAAGACTGACGAGGAAGAAATAGAAAATATGAACAGACCAATCACAAGCACTGAAATTGAAACTGTGAATAGAAATCTTCCAACAAACAAAAGCCCAGGATCAGATGGCTTCACAAGTGAATTCTATCAAACATTTAGAGAAGAGCTAACACCTATCCTTCTCAAACTCTCCCAAAATATAGCAGAGGGAGGAACACTTCCAACCTCATTCTACAAGGCCACCATCACCCTGATACCAAAACCAGACAAAGATGTCACAAAAAAGAAAACTAGAGGCCAATATCACTGATGAACATAGATGTAAAAATCCTCAACAAAATACTAGCAAACAGAATCCAACAGCACATTCAAAGGATCATACACCATGATCAGGTGGGGTTTATCCCAGGAATGCAAGGATTCTTCATTATACACAAATCAATCAATGTGATGAACCATATTAACAAATTGAAGGAGAAAAACCATATGATAATCTCAAAAGATGCAGAAAAAACTTTCAACGAAATTCAGCACCCATTTATGTTAAAAACTCTCCAGAGAGTGGGCACAGAGGGAAACAACCTCAACATAATAAAGGCCATATATGACAAACCCGCAGCCAACATCATTCTCAATGGTGAAAAATTGAGACCATTTCCACTAAGATCAGGAACAAGACAAGGGTGCCCAGTCTCACCACTATTAATTACTCAACACAGTTTTGGAAGTTTTAGCCATGGCAATCAAAGAAGAAAAAGAAATAAATGGAATCCACATTGGTAAAGAGGAAGTAAAACTGTCACTGTTTGCAGATGACATAATACTATACATAGAGAATCTTAAAGATGTTACCAGAAAACTACTAGAGCTAATCAATGAATTTGATAAAGTAGCAGGATACAAAATCAATGCACAGAAATCTCTTGTATTCCTATACACTAACAATGAAAACTCAGAAAGAAAAATTAAGAAAACATTCCCATTTACCATTGCAACAAAAAGAATAAAATACCTAGGAATAAACCTACCTAGGGAGACAAAAGACCTGTATGCAGAAAACTATAAGACACTGAGGAAAGAAATTAAAGATGATACAAACAGATGGAGATTTATACCATGTTCTTGGAATGGAAGAATCAATATTGTGAAAATGACTACACTACCGAAAGCAATCTACATATTCAGTGCAATCCCTATCAAACTACTAATGGCATTTTTCACAGAACTAGAACAAAAAATTTTACAATTTGTATGGAATCATAAAAGACCCTGAATAGCCAAAGCAACCTTGAGAAACAAAAACGGAGCTAGAAGAATCAGGCTCCCTGACTTCAGCTTCAACTACAAAGCTACAGTAATCAAGACAATATGGAACTGTCACAAAAACAGAAATATAAATAAATGGACCAGTATATAAAGACCAGAGATAAACCCACGCACATATGGTCAGCTTATTTTTGATAAAGGAGGCAAGACTATACAATGGAGATAAGACAGCCTCTTCAATAAGTGGTGCTGGGAAAACTGGGCAGCTACATATTAAGGAATGAAATTAGAACAATCCCTAACACCATATATAAAAATAAACAGAAAATGGATTAAAGGCCTAAGTGTAAGGCCAGGTACCATAAAACTCTTGGAGGAAAACATAGGCAGAACACTCTATGACATAAATACAGCAAGATCCTTTTTGACCCACCTCCTAGAGAAATGGAAATAAAAACAAAAATAAACAAATGGGACCTAATGAAATTTTAAAGTTTTTGCATAGCAAATGAAATCATAAACAAGACAAAAAGAGAACCCTCAGAATGGGAGAAAATATTTGCAAATGAAGCAAATGACAAAGGATTAATCTCCAAAATATATAAGCTCAATATCAAGAAAACAAAAACCCAATCTAAAATTGGGCAGAAGACCTAAATAGACATTTCTCCAAAGACGATATACAGATTGCCAACAAACTCATGAAAGGATGCTCAACATCACTAATCATTGGAGAAATGCAAATCAAAACTACAATGAGATATCACCTCACACCAGTCAGAATGGCCATCATCAAAAACTACAAACAATAAATGCTGGAGAGGGTGTGGAGAAAAGGGAACCTTCTTGCCCTGTTGGTGGGAATGTACATTGATACAGCCACTATGGAGAACAGTATGGAGGTTCCATAAAAAAACTACAAATAGAACTACCATATGACCCAGCAATCTCACCACTGGGCATATACCCTGAGAAACCCATAATTCAAAAAGAGACATGTACCACAATGTTCATTGCAGCACTATTTACAATAGCCAGGACATGGAAGCAACCTAAGTGTCCATTGACAGATGAATGGATAAAGAAGATGTAGCACATATATACAATGGAATATTACTCAGCCATAAAAAGAAATTAAATTGAGTTATTTGTAATGAGGTGATGGACCTAGAGACTGTCACACAGAGTGAAGTAAGTCAGAAAAACAAATATTGTATGCTAACACATATATATGGAATCTAATAAAAAGCTTCTGATGAACCTAGGGGCAGCACAGGAATAAATACACAGATGTAGGGAATGGACTTGTGGAAATGTGGGTAGGGGGAAGGGGAAGCCGGGACCAAAAGAGAGAGTAGCATTGACATATATACACTACAAATGTAAAACAGATAGCTAGTGGAAAGCAGCTGCATAGCACAGGGAGATCAGCTGGGTGCTCTGTGACCACCTAGATGGGGAGGGTGGGAGGGAGGCACAAGAGGGAGGGAATATGGGGATATATATATATACATATAGCTGATTCATTTTGTTATACAGCAGAAAATAACACAACATTGTAAAGCAATTATACTCTAATAAAGATGTAAAATGTATTATGGCCTCATAATTAAAAAAAATTAAAGTCTTCATATTACTGGATGGTTACTATATGTCAGACATTGTACTAAGCACTTATTTAAACCTCACCATAACCTACTGCAACAAGTGCATTAAAAAGTCATTTTAGGGCTTCCCTGGTGGTGCAGTGGTTGAGAGTCCACCTGCCGATGCGGGGGACACGGGTTCGTGCCCCGGTCCGGGAAGATCCCACATGCTGCAGAGCGGCTGGGCCCATGAGCCATGGCCGCTGAGCCTGTGCGTCCGGAGCCTGTGCTCCGCAGCAGGAGAGGCCACAGCAGTGAGAGGACCGCATACCGCAAAAAAAAAAAAAAAAAAAAAAAAGTCATTTTAAAGATGAGGAAAGTTGAATGCAGAAATTTTAATCACACAGTTTGTAAACATGAGAGTTGAAACTCAAAACTTTTGCCAGTTTGCCTTTAAATGTTATCCAATATCTTTAAATTATCATCTTTGACAATACTGTAAATGCTTAGTTTTCAATAGTTCATTTTAATTTGAATATATACCATGTTACTGGAATACTTCATAGTTGATGGATTTAGTTCTTCTGTACAATATATGCATTCTTTCCACATATAGTGGTTTCAGACCTGACAAGGGAATAATACCCCCCAATCAATGACTATATCCTAAGAGTAGATTATTTATCAAATATCTAAATGAACTTATTATGTACTAATCACCAACCTTTTACAGATTTCAAGTCAATTAATTTTCATTCTAATAAAATGAGTAAATACTGTTATTATATCCAATTTTACAGAGGAGAAAACTGAGACACAGAAAGGGTGGGCCTCTTGCCTGAGATCATACAGCCAGTAAATGGCTGGAACTGAAACTCAAGTAGTATGGCTCAAGAGTCTGGGATTTTAACTAGTTTACTGAGCTTGGGGTTTTTTGTTTGTTGTTTGTTTTCTTTGTTTTAATTTTCAATACTATCTTCTCGCGTCACAGTTTCAGAGGTTTGAGCTTAAATGAACTGCTGTGGCTATTGAGAGATACTTGCCAGCCCTCACAAGACTGTGTAGTGAACTCACACAGGAATAATCAGAAACCATCCCCAGTACTTGAGAATCTGCTGCATAGTAGGCACTGGACAAATGCCACAGGCAACACAAGTTACAGAAAACAAATATGTGTATATCATTTTTCTTATTGCATTTGATTAATGTCACAGATAGTTTTGCAGTGATCTTCTTAGATAGTTTTGCAGTGACAAGAATTCGAGGAAGTAGCAAGCATAGAGTTTAACTTCAAAGTTTGTCCATGTTAGCTATTGAGTCAATTTTTCTCAGCATGGCAGCCTTTCCCAAAGGGTTTTACTTCAAGTTTCAGTCTTTCTGGGCTCCAGTTTATAGATGAGCTCCTTATTTTAGAAAGCTCAGTTAACATGAAGGTCATCAGCTCACTGTTGGGTGGGGGGGTCTTGAAAGGTGTGTAACTCTGGCAACATACCAACTATATCAATTACACAACCCCACCTTCCCTACCCTCTATGTTCCTTACTCCCCATAGGGTGCCTAAGAAAACAATCATGTTATATTAGCTTAGCTTTATGGAAAAACTCAACTAACATATTTAACACACTGGCTATGGGTTCATTAAAAACCGCCTTACAAAGTTGGCCCTGATACCAAGCACTATGAGGAGGAAAAAGCAAATCATATTGAAAATCAGGAATTTCCAGCTGTTAGAATGAAACACCCCAAGGACTGTGGAGATGTAATGCCTCAAGAATGGAAGAAAGTGTTGCCAACATTGCATTTCTGACGGTACCCACAGTTAGTAGATATGCAGTTGATCCTGATGAGCTAAAGCTTCCTTCCCAGTTGGGGGACAGATGCTGTAACTGTGGTAGTAGCGGGTGCATAGAGAGACCCCAGCAAGAGTGCAAGTGAAAGGGATGGAGCTTTCCTGAAGACATGAATATCAAAGGCGGATGCTGGTAGAGGACACAGTCAATCAGCTTAGCTGGTGATGGCAGGCTCCTGCTGTGATAAAAAAATATGAGACACAATATGAGGAAAATCTGATAAAAAGCATATTTTTAAACTGCTGTGCTTGAGACAGCATGGTTGAGCTCTTGGGCTTTCTCCATAGTTCAGTTTCAAACTAAGCTGGCTCTGAGTACCTCTCCCTGCTTGGGAAGGCCGCTTCTCCAAGACAGGGCTGACATTTTTGGCATGGTAGTCTGGAGGAGTTTGCATTGGCACCCTCTGGATTGAAACTGGACTCTGGATAAACAAAGTTCTGCAGTTCCCAGTGCTGCCAGACCCTTAAACTCCATAAACATCAGTATTCATCCCCCACCCCCCACCCCAGTGAAAATGAAAAGAAAATGAAACTGCATTGGAGATTGTTTCCCTTGAATAAACACCAACCATACTCTAAAAGCCAAAGCGGCTCTCCTCTCTGATATTAAACCCAGTAATTACACTATGAAACCTAAGCCTATAAATTCAAGCTTGGGAAGGTAAAATTGTGGAGAGGGAGAAACCTACTAAAATGCATCCACGCTGCCCATGTATAGACCTTTTTCTTTTGAATGTTCTTCGGTAGGATATAAACCTCACTCCACTGCAGTGAAAATCATTACACCCCACTGTTTCTACGGTATACCTCCCCTTCATACTCAGAATGCTTGACTCAAAGGCATAAGCATTCCAGGTACAAGGAAATTGAAGCCCTTCAGTATGTTAGAGTTTATTTCGTGTGTCTGGGAATGTGTGTTTTCCCCCATATCTGAATTGATGAAATCTTTGCAAACAGATTCTGGGGCTGCAACATCCTGTCTAACAGGTAACCAGCTTACCAGGAGGCTAAGTGTCTGAGAAGAAGGTATGTTGTTTCAAATCAGGCCCAATTTTGGGTTATCTGTTTGCTCAGGTGGCCACCATTCTCCTAAATGAAATGATATCATTCAGGCCTCCCCATCACTCTGGTTACAGTGACACTTTTCCCTAGCCATTCAGAATGAAATTCAGGCAACAATGCTTTGGAACTGACAATTAGGTGCAAACATTGGAAAGAAGATTTTTTAGCCTCACCCCTCTATCCTTATTTTGCCTTCTTCTAAAAGTGACATTAGCTTGCAAATAATGAGTGAAGAACTTTGAGTTTCAGTTCAGAATTCATTTTAATTCATTTAATGTTTTAATACAGAGAAAGGTTTGGAATAGTTTAGACAATTAAAACTAAACTTTTTTAAAGAAAAGTTTTCTTATGCTTGAAAAAAAATAGATTTTTCCTGTTTAATAGGATGTTTTATATACCAGGGAGGATAAAGCTAATACAGCAGTGAAATAAATGAAACCTCAGCCCACTTGCCCAAATGTATCCCTTAGAACTAGATTCCCTAATTTTGTATTTAAAGGGAATTTGTCTACTTTTCAGGATATTTATTTGTATGTACTTTTGTCCTTTCTCTCCAATCTATTCTATTAACAAAGCCTTTCTCTCTCTTTCCAGAAAGATGTGATTAGGGTCTTATCTTGCTTTTTTAATGTGACTCCCTGCTTCCTTAATTTAGGTCACAGCTACCTTTGTGCCAAGCAGGGCCTTGTACTGGACCATCTTGTCACATCTCTAGCTGCACTTGCTGGACTACAAAGTCAAAGCCTTCCAGCTCTAGGTGGGGCATACCCCTTCCTCTGACCCAAGCTGGAAACAATTGAAACTTCGTTTGTGGCCTTTTCTTTCTCTTCCATGTTCTATATGTTCTCAAGCCTTCTTTCCCTCAGGCAAAGATCGATGAAGGTCACCACTTTTTATGGTCCTGGTGCCATGGGGTGTTTTATTCTGTGGATGATAGTCTTTCACACACCTGTGAACCCACAGGTAAGCAGGATGGTACATAAAAACTCTTTTATTAAAGGCTAAGATGTGCCAGAGACACAGCTATGTGGGGCTGTGAGCTTTCATCCTAGCACAGGTTCCTTCACTATTTCCTCCAACTGCCCGTGTGGTGAAGTATTACTTAATGTTTAACTTCTACAGTTGTCTATTAATTTCTATGCTGAACTGACATACTAAAGAATCCATCTTAAAAGTAGAGCAAAATAATAAGCCCAAGCAGATATAAGCCACATTTCTGAGTTGAATGGTAAAAATAGAGTCCCAACTTTCTGATGGGCTGATATATATAAACTGATAACAATTAAAACAAGAGCTCTACTCATGTGAAAATGGAACACTTGTGGTGTGAGATACGCTTTTTAAAAACTGTGTTGGCCACAGGACAATTTCACATTTGGGTAATGGAAGGGAGGATGGGTATCATAGTGAGCAGGGATTGGGTAGAACAGGAAGGTGAGAGAAAGAGGGGCAGAAAATAAATTATGAAAAAGGCCCACAGACTAGTTGAGGTTTTGGGGTCTCTGTCATAATGTAGTCACTCAATAAATACATCTTAAAAAATCAGATGATTATTTCATGGGGTTATCATGTGTGTAGGTTCTCAGACTCAAAGAACACAATATAATTAGTTTGTTTATAAATTTCAATTAGGGTGGACAGAGCAAAGTAAGAATGAACACGAAATGGTGTCAAGCACACTTACAATGGATAGATTTATATCTCAGAATGCCCATCTGTTAATTTAGAAGAGCAGATATATTTGATAAAAATATCTATCTTAGCTGTGTGGAACTGTGTTCCTCATAGAGAAGTATTTTTAAGAAATATATTCAATGAGGAATGAAGTTGGATTATCTTAAAAGTTATTGTCATCAAGTAATGGATCAAGTGACAAATGTTCTCCAATAGAATCATAAACAATGAGAACAGACCTTAAAAATGAGTAACTAACTAGTGTCAGAGTATACTCACTCTCCTGGATCATGCTGTATTGAGATTCACCTGCATTTCCCAAACTTGGCCTTCTTCAGCTGACTATAGCATGGGGTATAGTTAATTAAAATTTAAAATTATTTTACATTATGACTCTTTAGTTTCCTCAATAAGACTTAGGAGTCACCTTGGAATCATTAACAACCAAATTACAAATAACATAGAGGAATGTCTTCTAACAACTTGTTTCCAAAACTCTATTCTTACATTTTGGTTTGGTTAAGATAAGCTAAAGACACATATAGATTTTTTTTTTAAATATGAATTCATGAAGAAGTAATTGTTAAGAATCAAGGGGAGAATTAGAGAAAAACTACAGTCAAGTCCTCCTTCCCTTGCTTCACAGAGAAAGTTGTGAGGGAGAGGCACGATCTGCTCAGTTATTCTGAGTCTTTCAGCTGATTCCCTTGATGTTTACCCCATTCCCACTCTCCTAGTCTGGAAATTTATGGCCCTACAGTTGACATTGCTTTGGATGGAGAGAAGCACTGCTTCTGGTATTTCAAGCACTGGATTTCCCTGTTATATTTTCCTGGTCAGTCCAGCACCATCTGCTTGCTAACTTTCATGTTTTTCTCATTGTTTGTTTCTGGTCTATTCCTGCTCACTTTTTTGATTCTACTAGCACTGTGTGGTATATGTATGTAAATATACATATCTTGTACTAAGGGGAACCACAAGAGGGAAAGAAAGTCGAGTCACATACGAAGTCTGCCATTTTGAAATAGGCTCTCATAAGAAAGATTCTCTGGAGAAAGAATACTACTGTATCAGTATTGGGATAAAAAGTGACCAGGAGTGTTAGAGTACAGTGCTGTGCTTTTTCTTAGTAGTTCTGTTCATTTTTTATTCTGCCCTGTTTTCTGTCTATTCTTACATTAAACCATTATTCTGATTTTCACAGCTTTATTTTATCGTTTCATATCTGCTAATACAAGTTCTCCTCATCCTTCTTTATTTTTCAGTTATTTGTGGTATGGTTTTTTTTAAATAATCTTGATCACTTTTTTCATTGATGCGATTATATTAACTCTGGGTACACATGCAACTAGTCTTTGACATGTAAAAGTATCTATCAAACAATTTTATCATCATCTCAGGTAATACATATTTTAAGTTAGTAAAGTAGAGTTATAAGAGATATAAAAATATTCCACAGACTTAAGAAGATGTAGTCATGAGACTTCATTATTAGAAAGGGTATAAGACATGTTTGATGGATTTTTTCAAATTTACAAAGGCATCAAAATTTACACTGTATCATACAGTTTATAATACATTTGTTATTTCAATACAAATCTCATTTTCAACATGAAAACTTCTTATCCAATGGAGCTTCCCTGGTGGCGCAGTGGTTGAGAGTCTGCCTGCCGATGCAGGAGACACGGGCTCGTGCCCCGGTCCCGGAGGATCCCACATGCCGCGGAGCGGCTGGGCCCGTGAGCCATGGCCACTGAGCCTGCGCGTCCGGAGCTTGTGCTCCGCAACGGGAGAGGCCACAACAGTGAGAGGCCCACGTACGGCAAAAAAAAAAAAAAAAAACTTCTTATCCAAGAATATGATAAAGCACTTCATGTATTAAGGACTTATCATGTTTCTAAGTAAAATTTTATAACTATATATAAACTTGTGTATATTTTGTTAAGCTTATTTCTAGATGTTTTATATTTTTATTTCATATTAAGAATATTTTTATGCCGTGATTTCTAACTGGTTTTTATTGAAAATCTGTAAAAGTTACATTTTTTATACAATTATTTTGTAAATGATCCACTTACTAAATTCGTTCATATTAATTTGAATATGTTTCATTGATCTTTTGGGTTTTCTAAATAGAAATTGTAGGTAAGAAATTGCATCATAGACAAATAATTTTCCTGTCCCAGTATTCACATATCTCATTTCTTTTCCTTGTTTTTTACAGAGGCTAAAATTTCGAGTGGTGGTAGTTTTCATTCTTGTCTTGTTCTTTATTCAGTGATAATGCTTTTAGTGTTTAACCATTAAACATAATATATAATATTGGCCAGAGTTATTTATTTATTTATCATCCTCTTTTTCAGCATAGCTGAGTATTGAGAACTATAGAAATACAGAAAGTAAAACAAAGACCATTGATAAATTCAATGCAATCCTAATAAAAATACTTGGCAAAAATTATTCTGAAATTTATGCAGGAAGGAAAATTCTAAAAAATAAACAAAATCTTTTACAAAAGAAGAACACAGAGAAGGAATTTTCCCTGCCTGTGTAATAATATATATATTTATGAAATATAATAGCAAATATAATTACAAAATTATGATAGCGTGTTCATTTATTCAGTCAATACATACCAACTGTAAGGTTGCTAGATTTAGCAGATAAAAATATAGGATACCAGTTAAATTTGTATTTCAGGTAAACAATGAACAATTTCTCTTAGCATAGTATGTTCCATTCAATACTTGGAACAAAGTTATAGTAAAAAAAATTACTCATTTTTTATCTGAAATTCATATTTAACTGGAAGTCTTATGTTTTACTGGCACATTAACTGAATGCCTTTATGTATCCTATATATATGTACATATATGTGTACCCTGTGTACCACTGAGGTACAGAATGGAGAAACAGACGCAATCTTTACCCTCATAGAATTCTCAGAAATAGCAGAAACAGATCAATCATATATAGTTCAAAAACAGATCTGGGTCTATTTGAGTACTTATTATATGATAAAGGTAGTATTTCAAAGTTAGTGGAAGAGTAGATAAATTAGTTCTAAAATATCAATGGTACAATTAGTTTTCCATTAGAAAGAGAGCTAATAAAGATAGACTGTTACCTTACACGTAAATTCCTGGCAATTAGGGAAAAAAAAAACCAAAATGAAGAAAATGTAAGAACACATTTTTATTTTTTAGGATAAGCAAGATATTTCTAAACAAGATGGAAAACTGAAAATATACAAAAGGAAAATATTGGTAGATTTTACATTAATTACAATTTCTTTCAACAAGTCTATGAAGACAAGCAATAGATTGGTAAAAATATAAGAATAAAATATTAATTATCAATATTAATTTATAAATGATTTCTACAAATTAAGAAGAAAATTCAAAAAAAATGAAGAATGAGAAATTATACAGAGGAAAAATTTTCAAACTTTTAATCATGAAAAAAACTCAAATCAACAATGACAAGTTGCCAGTTTTCACTTTTCAAGTTGATAAGAACAAAGATAAAATATGTAATTTTGACAAAAATAGGAAAATGAGCACTCCATGAAGTATTTTGGAAACTGTACAGTGTTGCGGCGCAAATTTTTCCAGAGAATACTTGGCATTATTTAACAGTATTTTGTTACCTGTACTCTTTGATTCTGAAATTTTGCTTTTAGGAATTTCATCTACCAAAATATTTACACATGTGTACACATATAAATTTCAATGATCATAGTTTCTGCATTGTTTGTATTAAAAAATAGGAACAACCTGAATACCCACTGTAGTAGACTGAAGAATGGTCCCCAAAGTCACCAAGTGTGACTGTTACTTTCTATGACAAAAAGAGGACCATAATTTAGTTCTAAATTTAACTTATAAGTTAGAATATAATTTAAGTTAAGGATTTCGAGATGGGAAGATTATCTTGGATTATCCAGATGGGCCTTAAATACCATCACAAGTGTCCTCGTAAGAGGGAGGAAGAGGAAGTTTTGACACACACTGAAGAGAAGGCCACGTGAAGATGGAGCAGAGTGAGATTTGAAGGTGCTGTCCTTGAACATTGAAGTGATGTGGCCACAAGTCAAGGAGTACTGGCAGACATCAAAAGCTTGAAAAGGCAAGGAATGGATTCTCCCCTAGTGCCTTTGGAGGGATTATAGCCCTGCCACCAAATTGATTTTAACCCAGCAATACTGATTTCAGGCTTCTGGTCCCCAGAATCATGAAAGAATAAGTTTCTGCTGTTTTAAGTCATTTAGTTTGTGCTTATTTTTTACAGTGACCACAGGAAACTAACACACCCATCAAAAGAGGAATAGTCATATCAATTATGTTCTGTTGATATATGGGAATTTAATCATTGTAATAAATGGTGGGTTTATATATTTACATGAAACATTTTCTAAAATGTAAATTTCAGCTGTATAATATTTATAGTATAATCTCATGTATGTGAAAGAGAAAAGTAAACGTATATGTGTGTACATATAAATATGTAGGTGGGTACTTGTTTAGATGTTTTTTTAAATGAGAAGTGCAATATTTACCTATAGAAAGGGTATAGGCTGGAGGGAGAAGGAAGGCAATTTTCACAGTATTATATTGTTTAGGAGTTCTATAACATGCATATATTCGCATAATATTTGTATCATTTTTAAAAGGCAAAATGTGGTAAGAATTTCCCCCAAACTACATTTTTACAGATTCCAAATATCCAATCTCTCTGACGATGTATTAAATATTTGTCTCCTTCACTAGACTTAAAGTTGCTTGGGAGTAAGAACTTTGTTCACTTTTGTCTCCAGCACCTAATGCACTGCTGTCACAGATTATACTATTAAAAAATATGTATGGAATGAATGATAGGCAGTAACATCTCTCAGCAGCAGCCAAAGGTGAGTACACCCATGAACTGACAGCAAAGGCAGGCAGTACTTTAAGAAATGACAGCACGTACCTTCTTTACTTCAGTCCTTTCCCTCCAAAAATATGACAGCAGCAGCAGCTTAAGCAGGAAGCTACACCCAAATGTCCCACCTCTGTTTCCATCAGATAACTAGCTCACTGTCATAAGCTTGGGATATTCTGAGGGGATCTCAGCTGGTGCTGCTTTGATTGTAATGCCAAGGACAGAGTCTTGTCATTCAGAAGCAGTGTGGTGAATCAGTGCTTGCAGACACAGGGCACATACAAAATGCCATTCGTAGGAACAAGTGTAGCTCCTTTGCTGCAGAAGTTTCCAGGGCAGAGGCCAATGACTTTGCCATCCATTCATCCTCAAGGAGAAGGGCTTGCTTGACTGAGGCAAGGTAGGTAATTGAGCCAGTTGACTGCCTTGGGCGATTAGTGTCCCATAATACCTGTGGCTGCCATGGATAGGGTCTGTGCAGGCTGAGTGCATGAAGGCTCTGGTGCATGATGAGTTTAAGGGAAAAGTCGCCTGAAAAAAATAGCTTGGCTCTAAAATATCTAGCAATATTTATAGAAGCTGGGGGTTAAATTTTACTTCACTGATATTGTCCTTTACACTGACAAGTTAGATAAGATGATCTCATTTTTAAAATAATCTTTTGTGTTTAGGTATTTCTCTGGCAGTTTTGTATTACAATTTAAAAATAGACTAGCCTATGCCTATACTCACGTTGGCTATGGTATTTTCAACTTGATTTCTGAGACTCCTGACAGCTTTTGAAAGATTTAACAACGGGCAGCAAGAAAAACTCCCATAGAATCTGTTCTACAAAATTTTTTCTCCTGAAAAAAAAAAAAGACATAGTTTAGCAGGTAATATATTGCAATAAAAATAGGGTTACACAATAATGGTTCATTAATATGGCAAATCATAACATAACCTTTTCTATTAAATGTAGAAAGCAATTTATTGAAATGAAGACATCTTCTTCACTATGGCACATTTCCATAGTCATTGGTTTGAAAGGATTTTCTTATTATTATTCAAACAGTCATTTTGATTTGCACAGTAGATAACAGTTGTTCATGGCATTTTTATTTCTGCATAAACAGATTTCCATTTTGGTGAAGGTTAACACAGTAGGAATTTGTTTTTTACTTTTAGATATACTATGATACCACTAGAGCACTTTGTTTGGTATGGAACCGCTAATTCATCCTTTATGCCTTTATGATTTTGTCAGAACCACATGTCTCCCTTAGTTTTTCTAATCTAAAATAATCCCAGTGAAATCCTTTGATTGTCTGTTTGGACCTGCTCCATTCCTAAAGCAGGAATGTAATGGGCTTTATGGCACTACTTGGGAGTAATTTATCCAGCAGAGTGACTATAGATACTTGTTTTAATAAGAATATGCTTTATGGTAAGTGGGGACTGCTATTTAATTAGCCAAAGGGAAAGTAGTTCATGATACAATCTGTTCCAATCATCTTGGACATTAAACAAAAAGTCAGGCTAAGTTATTTATGCACATGCACTTTATTTGTAGCTGCTTTGAGCAAACCTCTTCTCTGAAACTTTACAGCATTTTCTGAGTGAGTTGAATTGTAGGGGGGAGGAATAGGGGAAGAAAAGGACATGAGAGCAACCTATAAAATTTTTGAAAAAGAAACAAAGTTTACTTATTGCTATCAACGTTGTTGAGTACAGCCACACCGAATGGAAAACAGGCAGAGAACTATTATTTATCCTCTGCCGTTTGGTAGTTTGCATCTTTAGTCCATTGTTGGTGGAAGATTGTTGCAGGATGTTAGTAAGGCATTATGGGCATGTGTGTGTGTGTGTGTGTGTGTGTGTGTGTGTTCCTGTGCATCTTTCCCTTCGATTTCCATTGCCTTCGACAGAAAGATGTTCCTGAAAATTCACAATTATGGTCCTATTTTTTATTATAAAAAAGTAAAAGAGGGCTTCCCTGGTGGCGCAGTGGTTGAGACTCTGCCTGCCGATGCGGGGGACACGGGTTCGTGCCGCGGTCCGGGAAGATCCCACATGCCGCGGAGCGGCTGGGCCCGTGAGCCATGGCTGCTGAGCCTGCGTGTCCTGAGCCTGTGATCCGCAACAGGAGAGGCCACAA
>NW_020837957.1:23889739-24089505 GCF_003676395.1 Aethalodelphis obliquidens | reverse complement strand
AAAAAAAAAAAAAAAAAAAAAAAAAAGTAAAAGAAATTTAAGATGTTCAATGAAGATCCAATCATTTTAATTTTTAGAGCAAAATTAAGCATATGGACACATTTTAAGAAATTTTTCCATCCTAATAAAACTTTAATGATGGTATAATGGTTGTAGGTAGTATTTATATTCTAATTGGCCAACACTTGGGGCAAGTAAGTCACTGATCACCCTTAGGATTGCCATAAGTGTGTTTATGGACCGATGAAAAAAAAGGAAACAAACTATGAGACTGTATTCTTAGGATATCACCTCCCAGATTATGGTTCACTCAGTAGTTATATGTATTTTTCTCTCCCCCTAGGTGTAAACTACTCAGTGTCACCTGTTATAAGCACAAAGAAACCAGGACCTGGAATCTGAAGACAGACATGGTTCCACTACACTTTACTCTAAGGTCCTTGGGAAGCGTGGCCTAGGTGGTCTCTCCACTTTGTAGCCCTGCACAGAGGATCACATGAGCTAACATTTGCGAGTGCCTTTGTAGAGTGAATGCCTAGTGTAAGTTAACGCTTGCGTGTAAAACTCCATTAGCACAAGGTTTGGATTATAATCATGTTTGCACATCCTCATGCAAGGCCCTCTGCACAGTCCAGTTTCCCTGAGTGGAGTCTGGGTGAACTGGTCTTCCACTCTCCAGCAGCATGTAATTTTCTGCCCCTATTTCCTACCACCTCTATTATTTTGTCCATAGTTCATGTCTTGCTCTTTTCAAAAATGACTTTTAAAACTACAACTCATACTAAAGAGTTTTAAATCACGTAGTTTGTGTCCGTCATCTAAGCAACAAATGCATTACCTTCACAATTCACCTGTCTCTCAGTAGCAAGGCAAAGATGTGACACCCGGCCTAGAGGCATTGGGAGAACAATGTGGGCCAAGGACTCTGGTGGCCGTCCAGTAAGTCAGTGATAAGGGTTACCCTACATTATTATATAATTTTCATATTATTTTCATTTTACACCCTTAGTTTCTCTCCACCAGCAGCAGGTTTTCTCCCTCTCCCTCTGTTCTCCTGGGGAAGTCTTTTCAGCTGCCTAAACAAAGCTCCAATAATCGTTGCATATTGTCATAACCTAGACAGCTCAGAGAGATTACAAAAGGTTTTGGAGTCATTACTGTTTTAACAATTGACTGACAATTCCCTAGTCCAGGTCACAGGGAAACAGAGGCAGTGCAATTGCCCCATGAAATGAGACTGCTCAAGTCTGTGTTCAGTGCTTTTAACGTAAGAAGACAGAAAAGGAAATACTAAAGACCGAACTTTCCTTCAACTCTGTGGTCTCACACATCCCTCAGTGACTTGGAAAGTTTTCTGACATGAGACAGTGTGCAGAGCGAGCTAGTCACTCCCCTTCTTCCTCCTGAAGACGTGTAAACAGCTGGTGCCTGCAACCCCCAGGCTGGAGGGAAGTAAATGCACAACTGATATTAAACAAATACATGCTTGTGCCAGGAACTCAGAAAATATTCCATATACAACGGGACAAAGGGCCCAGCATGGTTCATGATCATTTCAGGTGTTAAGTGTCAAGCGCTGGGGTATCAGAGTCAATAATTTTTTTAAAGGCAATTACTTTCTTTTTCTTTGGAATTCTTTAGGTTCTTTTGCTACAGTTTTCCTAGCATGGCATCATATCATTGTGAAAATTGTGGATTACCACAAAGCTAGTGTTCTTCAATTTTTGTTAGTGTTAATTGTCAAATTTTATTCACTTGCAAGTGTCACATTATTTTTAATATTTTCTTAAGAAGTCAATATGACATCATTTTTCACTCAACCTGTGATTGCAACTCACTGGCACCAATCTGAGCTGGAGGTGGAGATAAAGGTGAGAGTGAGCTCAGCTTCTGTTCATAACACTGGTGTTCAGTGGTCTGGGCTAGGCAATAGGAAGCTTGAACACACAGTTAGGAATGCAGACGTATCATCAAGTAACACTTATGAAATGAGTCTGAGTGGCACTGATCTAAGTGGTGAGTGGAGTGAATTAAACACCTTATACCTGTCTTCCAGGACAGTGTCGATCTTGTTGACTCTGAGGACGAGAGAGCTGTGGTTGTCTTCATCTTGTTACACAACAGCTACTCAGCTGATCTGTTGACAAAATTGAATGAGAAATACAAAAAAAACACAAAAAACCCTGAAAGTCAAGCAAACATGGAACTTAATAGAAATGAATTAGATGGGCTGGCGTCTCTTTGGTCATCAACTTTGCAATGCTGGAAGTTCTGGAATCCTCAAGGGTTTAAGAAGAATGGAATGGATATCTAACTCTATGTCAGGATTGATGCTTATAGTTATCATTATGGTGTTTGCCACATTGTATGACTTACGTGTTTGTTTGTTTTTTCTTTGCGGTACGCGTGCCTCTCACTGTTGTGGCCTCTCCCGTTGCAGAGCACAGGCTCCGGACGTGCAGGCTCAGCGGCCATGGCTCACCAGCCCAGCCGCTCCGCGACATGTGGGATCTTCCCGGACCGGGGCACGGACCCGTGTCCCTTGCATCGGCAGACGGACTCTAGACCACTGTGCCACCAGGGAAGCCCTGTATGACTTACTTTTGTCTTTCTCACCAAACCACAAGCTCCTGGAGGATAGATTTCATGTTATTTCTTTTTTCATCCCCAGCATCTTCTACAACTTCTGCAGCAGGAAATTGCTCAAGAACTGTTCCACGTTGGATGAATAACGTGACTGAATGAACAAATTAATGAATACAGCTCAGTCAGGAGTAGGATAAATCCTAGTTGTTCTTTCCACTTTACCAGGGTCACTTCACACCTCAGATGATAATCTTTCCTATATAAGTAAACTTCCAGAAAAGAAAATTATGTTATAATCACATTCAAAATGGAGCTCAGACTGAAATTGCTGCTTTAAAATAATTATCCTGCAGGAACCTGAGTGTCTTAAGAATAATTAACATCCTGTGCCAATTGGTGTTTCTGTTTCATTCTGCTGGAGGCCCCGTATTATAGATTTCCTGACATTTTTTAATGGGAAAGAGAAAAGTATAAATTATGGAAATTAAAAATACTAATGTTTCTATTTGCCCTATTGTTCATAATCATAACCCAATTTTTAATGTTCTGCGCTAAGAGCTTAGTATATATAATCTGAATTTATTCTATTTGATTTGGTTAAACATTTTGCTATTTCTTGTTCTGGGAGGGCAACAAAAATAAGTCATTACCTGTTTGGGAAAATGGTAGAAACAACCTTTAAAAACTTGAATTCTTTCAAAGCACACTTGCATCTATTATTCTTTTCTCTCATGTCGGCCATGGAAGGTGGACATGACAGATGGTATGATCTCTATTTTACAGAGAAAACTTAAGTTTTTTTAATCCATTTAGTTCTCAGAAAGGATACGACCTACGCATGACCCACAGGAGGTGCTGGATCTACAAAGCTAAACATGGTTTCTTCTCCAGTAACTCACAGCCTAGATGAGGCACTATTGCCCTTAGACTCAAGTGACCAGGGCCCCTGCACTAAACACTGAGCTTTAGAGGGTCCTACTTCCCTCCTCTGTTTTTTTTTGTTTTGTTTTGTTTTTTCCATAGGGCCAAGGAGATGTGTTCACCCAGAACTTGAGCCACCATCCCTTCTAGACCACACGCCAGATACCTGAGCCCCAGAGTTCCCACTCAGTGAGGAAGCGGTCCTTCCTGGGCTTGTGCAGAACCTATTCTCCAGGTTCATCCTCCCAAGGCCACACCACTCATCCCTAGGTCAGGTAGGTTTCGGGGGTGGGGGTGGGGGGAAAGCCCATGAGGCATAAGAAAGAACAAAAGGTGGGAAGAGAACAATGGACTGCTCCAGGCAAAAGTTAGGGACAGGGCTGAGAAGGGGAGGTAAGGTCAGCAATTACAGCACTATGCATGGTAACAGGTATGATGGAAGTGAACAGAGAACTCTATGGAAAGACGGAAGAAGGACACTTAACCCAGCTGCGGAATGAGGGTGGGAGGAAGAGATGTTAGCAAAGTCTCTTAGAGAAGTTAAATTGTGGAGACTGGGTTAGAATTATGTTATGAGAGCAGGAAAAAAAAAAGGAAGGCCTTTTAGTGGAGGGAAAGATGCGTAAAGGCAAGGCACAGAGGCCTAAGATCACTTGGAGATCCATGGACCTGCAATTTCTTCCATGTGGCTGAAGAAACAGAGAAAGGGGACAAAAATAAGTTGGAGGGGAGAGATGGACAATTGTTGATAGTTAGCTGCCAACATTCACTACCTTTCTTATGGCAATATGCATCTGATTTTATTTGGATTCTTGCCATTGAGAGCCATTGGGCAGGACTAATAGGATGCCCTGGTTTCTATTATCCTGAGAACAAAAAGAGTGACAAAAAGACTGAAAATTGCTGAGGTCCTTTTGTTTACAGAAGCATTCCCACATGGAACAATCAAGCAGCTTCTAACTTTGAACCCTTTTGAAATGGCCTGGTTCTTCCCAGCACCTAATCTGGTTCTGCCACCTTATATTTTAACCTGTCAGCACCACATATCCTTCTAACAAATTTGATTTTTGGTTAAATAAATCATAGTCAGTGTCAGTTGATTGAAATCAAAGAGCCCTAGCTGACATTAGAAGAAAGCATAGCCTGATTATCAAAGGCCTTGAATGCCAGCTATGGAATTTTGACTTTATTTTGAAGGCAATGAAGAATTGTAATAAACATGAATGAAATGGCTAAATGACTTGCCAAAATGTCTGGCCACTCTAACTTACCAACTTCCTAAGGATCTGGAACTCTCCATGGAGGTAGTATGTTAAACACGCAGCCGTCAGGAAGACAAAGAAAACATGATAGCTGTTATTATTCTTCCTATTACTATTAAAGTCATTGTAGCTTTCCAGTTGATTTAATTTTGCTCATGAAAGAATGAATATTGAGCTCATGGCAGTCTCTGTACTTTCCCTTTTTATATTTGGAACATGAAATAGTAATTGTTACCTAGATTAAGACATTTATAAATACAGAGGAGTAGTACTGTGTATGCGTTCTTCTTTATGGTTATCATACACTTTTACATGTTCTGTGTGTAAATATTAAGAATAGATTGTCTAAGAATTAGTTAAGTTAGAATAAACTTGTTCATTCTGAAAGCATGTATTTAGTATGATTTATCTGTCCACCTTGACGAAAAATTATTTTTATGTGTTTTAAAGAGGAAAGATAAGTGTGATATATTTACCTCTTGAACTGATTTATTCATTCATTTAGCAGCTATTAATTAAGGCATTTTAATGCAAGGTGCTATACTAAGCACACTTTATGATGACCACCCAAGTAGTTATTTTTCTTTTTCTTTTTTTTTTTTTAAGAAGATGTTGGGGGTAGGAGTTTATTAATTTATTTATTTTATTTTTGCTGTGTTGGGTCTTTGTTTCTGTGTGAGGGCTTTCTCTAGTTGTGGCAAGCGGGGGCCACTCTTCATCGCAGTGCGCGGGCCTCTCACTATCGCGGCCTCTCTTGTTGCGGAGCACAGGCTCCAGACGCGCAGGCTCAGTAGTTGTGGCTCATGGGCCTAGTTGCTCTGCGGCATGTGGGATCTTCCCAGACCAGGGCTTGAACCCGTGTCCCCTGCTTTAGCAGGCAGATTCTCAACCACTGCGCCACCAGGGAAGCCCCCAAGTAGTTCTTAAACATTCAATGAGTGACAAAACAACTGTGTTCCGTGCATTGTTTTATAATCACTCTGACAATTCTAAGGTTAGTCATTTTAAATCAAACCTCTTCAAATCTTTGAAAATATAAATGTTCCAGGGATCTTGCATATCCAGGGAATTATGTGTGACTGTCTGGGGGTGTGTGCATGTGTTCATCTTTGTGGTTTTTGCAAATATGGAGACCACAAGGTAAAAATGAAACCTTGATGCCCTTATGACTTTATTAGCTATTGTACTCTGAAGACAGCAAGCCTACATGTTTTGAAATTTACAGTTTCCTGGAGCTTTTCCACAAACAGTTTTGACGTAGTATAGAATACTTGATCAACTGTCACCCAAGGCAACTTGAAGGAAATGCAGGAAATGGAAGGGTCTATTTTGAACCTTGAAAATACAAGGCCTTCTCTTTCACCATGATGAGGAAAAATAAACATTTTCCTTCTAGAGAAGAGCTATGGAACACTGAAGCTGAAATTCCAAGCTCCACATTACTAAGATTTCTGGACATAGTCACAAAACTGCTAAGGAGCATTTGCTGCTCTTTGCAAAGCTTGCCAGAAGACAAGTTTAGTGAGAACTGTAATTTTATGATCGTAGATATTACACCTGACACCATCTCATGGTTAAAAATGAATTTGGAAAGATACAAGGACTCAATTAGCAAAGCAATGACGAACAAGCAGCATTCCAAAAATCCTCATTCTCTGATACTTTGACATTTATAGCTGTCTGAATTTAAGGAGGATGCATAATCTTATTCAGTCTCAGTCATCTCATCTTTAAACAGAGCTAAGAATACCTACTCCTTAAGATTACTGGGACAATTTCATGAGATAATGTATATAAAGTGCAAAATGAAATTCCTGGCATATACTAGGAGTTGAATAGACACTGTGTCTTTTCTCATCTTGTTAGTGCCTTATATGATTTACTCCAAGGAGAAGGTAAGGCTCTTTGAAAAATGGTATTTATTTTACCAATAGTAGTAATAAGAAAGTTATCTACCAATTATTGAAGACCTACTTTGTTCCACAGTAATAAGGTATTATGTCTCTATCAAACAATTACATAAAGTAAACCTTAATATTCTCATTTTGCAGATAAAGAAAATAAAACCCAGAGAAGCTAGATGACTCGAGTAGGAACATATAGCTAGTAAGTAAAGCTGCATGTGATTCTAGGCCTGATTTCAAAGACCCTACTCTTTCTATTTGTCCACACATATCAGTCAAGAGACTATGATTAAGAAGCTAATCAATCATTTATACAAATGACTATAAGAATAGATACAGCATCAAAAGTGTTTAAGCATTACAGACATCTTAATAATGTCTGGGCATTTTTCTTATACTTCTGACTTCTATTAATAGTAAGCATTTTATTTCTTAGTTTTCTTAAAATCCCTTGGTTAAAAAAATCAATTTAAGATTTGATATTTACAAACACGCTATTTGAATATTTTTGAGGATTAAATTTTCCCATGATGTCTCATTTGCTAATATATACATTCTGCCCCTATACGCACAGAGTACTGTGAGGCTTTCTGGTCTACTAGGAGCAGACTGGAGGAGGGATTGAAGCTAGTATTTATACCTTAATTCCCTGGGTTGGAGTGTTAATGTATGAATACCACTTGGCCTCAGGGTGCAGTCACATGAGGCATTCTCAGTTAATTTCACTACTTGATAAAGAGTCAAGAATGTCTTATCAGAGGTCCTTCCACAGGGATTTGTCTTCCATTTCATACTGTCAGTAGCCTTTACAAGAAGCCCTGATAAATTCTCACCAATGATTATGGTCCTCTGTACTTATATTTTATTGTCAATAATTGTATATGTGAATGTATATGTGGATGCCCACCTGCCCCAAATGAGAAGGGCTACAGGTTTATTTTCCCACTTGATTTATCTGAATAACTATTTTTCCTCATTGTAGCCATTATGGAGAGCAGTAAGCTTTATTTTTCCCCTGCTGTTCTCTCCTATCTGTTTGGTGAGAATACCATGGTGTGAGTGGGTACCCTCTGTAATCTCAGTGCTAAGCACATTGGTATGTTGTTGTAACTTTTCCCCTCTTAAAAGTCTTTCTGTACTATATTATAAATACCAAAAGAATGTTAGTAGAAAAAAACACATAAATGCATGTTATTTTGTTTTTAAAGAATTTATAGGAGGTTGAATTTTTTGAGGGGGGAGGTTGGGACAAGGGGAAGTATTGTTTTCACTTTTAATTTCATGCTGACCAATATTTTTACTGTGAGTAAAATTAAAACATACTTTTTCCTGAGTTTTTACCAAGATATATATTTTTAAACATTAGGTATTCTAGGGTATATATCTAACTTCTTCCAAGAGTCAAGCCAATGGATAGATCACTTTGGCTCAAGATATAGTTCTTCCCTCTACCATCCATTAACACTTGCTTATGATGACAAATTCAAGTTTAAGAATAAATGATTTCTCTTTGCCTTTTTTTCATCTAAGGAGAGAAACTGAATTTTCTTGAATATCTGAGGACTGTATATGGAAACCAATCATTGGGCCTAGTCTAGTAGGTGATAATGACATAAACCAACTAAAGGAAATGAAATGAATGGTGAGACTCGAGTATATTGGAGAGACTGACTGAATATATTAATGAATGAAGTCTAATGAGGGTGACAGGGTTGGATTCCTACATCAAAGAAGCCAACAAGATCCCCAACTCATGGCAAGCAATTATTTTGTTTCTGATTAGTAATGGTAATTATGCCAACCCTAAAATGGAAGTAACATGTGAACACAGTACTGCTGAAGAACTGAAGCCTTGGAATGGCTACTTCTTAAAAAGCATGAAATCCCTTTCTTTGAAAAATTCATGAGACATAGTTGAATAACAATTTTTTTAGTTGGTTTAGGTACTCTTTAGACCAAAATGTGTTAGTTGATTTATTTTAAGAATATATGAACACACTACACTTATTAAATGATAACATTATAGAGAAGCTAGAGTCCCCTTTAATCCCAGAGGTAACCACTATTCTGAGTTTGATGTGTATTCTTCTAATCTTTTTTTGCTTCCTAATCCCACTGATTTGTGCTGTGACTTCTTGACTAAAAGCTAAGTGTGATTATGGCAATAGCATTGATTTTTTCAGGTATGGCTTGTAGAATTAGTCTCACTACTTTAAAGTTAGATTTTGTATAATTCATTTTTGTAATTCTGTTCAGTATTTCCCCAGGCCTTCCAATACTTAAACAGAAACACACAACAGGGAAATAACTCCTGAGGCAGCACTCAGATGGCAGGAATTCTACAATCACTTATTAAATTGGCCTCCTAAATCCTGAGCGGATCTAGTAAGATGGAATTTCAAAGGATGTTACAATGTATTAAATACCACTTTACTTAAAAGAAAACCAAAGTTCAGAAAATTAGAACTAACAGGGCTCCAGTGGGAAACCTTCTTTTTCTTCTACCTCTCCTCCTCTCCCCCTTCTCTTAGTATCTTGCAGAGAAAGGGAAGAAGAACCAAACATCAAACTAAAGAAATGTTCCAAACCTTTTCTCTTACTTACTGGAAGTCAGCCACTCTACTCTTCTATGGTGCTGCTTGGTTAGAGAGTTATTATTAGGATTTATAAGCAGTCCCATGATAGACTTAGATGTTTTAGGTGTTTATAACTGTCATAAAAATTTAGTATGGCATACAATGTCTCAATCTGGCAGTAAATTTTGCAATAATACTTCTCTGTATTGTAAGAAAGTTGTTTGCCTGTCTTCAAGGGGTTGGAAAAATGGTGGAACAGAATAAGAATTTCATCACACCAGGAAAATTTTGACCCTGGGAGGAAGAAGCTGTCTTGTTTTACACAAAGTGCTATGAGGAACGGTGATATATGGCATAGTATATTAGACCACAGAACAGCCTCTGCACTTACCAGCTAACTCACTTTGGACAAATTATTTAATCTCTCTGTCCCTGAAGTCCTGTATTTGCACAATGAAGATAATAATAGTAACCACCTTATAAGGTTTTGGGGAACATTGAATGAGTTAATATATGGTAAATGTTTAGAATAGTGCCTGGCATATAAAAGAACTATGTGTTTGTTATTTAATATTATGTTAGAGAGCTGGATAAATTCTCTAAATTCTTGTCCAGACAGCTTCACTGATAATTAAGGTGTGTTTTCAGGTATATAGAGATTAACACAAAACATAATTGTGATAGTCATTATGCAGCATATGTAGTCAGAGAGTGACAGTGAGTAGGATATCTCACGTTTATTTTTTTGTTAGACACAGTCTAGGGACAAGCAGCAGAACTCTATGAAATGCCATCGTACTCACAGAAAGGGAGATGCAGACAAAGTTGAATCCAAAATGGGCAGAGGGTGCATGTTGGACTACAAGGTACCATATTTAGCAAAGATCGTGGTTTTGATCTTGGTTAACTTGAGTCTCAAACAGGGGTTAGTCTTAGATCTTACTTCCCAAAGGGTCTTATCATTTAGGATTAGGTGTAGTTGACTCTAAAGACAATCTGAAGTTTCTTCTAAACAACTTTTCCCAAAGATAATCAGTTTAGTGGGTAGACAGGGTACTTTCTCAGTAAACCTTTGGCAGGCTGATGTTTGTAAGCTGCCCTTTGAGCTCTGTGACTGCTGAATGACAATCTCTTTTCTAAAGATCACTGTGAATCTTTAGCATGACATATAGGAAGAAATGGGGTCAAAGCATAATGCTTCTATTTTCCACATTTAAAAAGTGTCTGCTTCTTTTTTTCCCCTCTAAGCCAGTGGGGTGTGTGTGTGAGTGTGTGTGTGTGTGTTATGAGTGTGTGAGTGTGTGTGAATTGTTTGTAGATGGCACATTTATCTTTACTATGTCTTAGGCCTTTACTGGGGACATGATACATTATCTTTGATCCTCACAATAATCTTGAGAAGTAAATATTCTTATTCCCATTTAAAAGAAGGAAAGCTGAGGTTCAGATAAGATATGCTTGCAGAGCTAGTAAGAAATGGAACCTAGGTTTGAGCGTAGGTCTGACTCCAAGGCATGAGCTCTTGCTTTCACAATGAACTCACTTGTGAGGCGTGCCTACCTTTAGGAGTTCCTAAGTTGCTAAATCATGGAAATAGCCATATAGAAGAGATAGGTAGAATTTGTTTTTGGCTCTCCTTTCATCCATTTCCTTATCATCATCCTTCCCAATCATTCACTCTCATATCCACTTTTCTCATTTTGTCCTAAACACAACAAATCCAAGTTTAATACCCTTTTGAAACCTAATTGCCTAAGTCTCAGTTATCAAGACCATGCTTGGTAATTAGAGCTAACCTGATAGACCACTTTATACTAAATCTATTCATTTAAACTTGCAGTGCTGCATTTCTGGCCCTTCCATCCAGCAAACTCTGCTGTTTCCAAACACTGTCAGGACTCTAAGGTGGAGCATGCCAGCATGAATTGAAACTGACATAAAGCAGAGACAGAAAGTAGTTCTCATGTATTTTCCCACAAACAATTTCCACAATAGGCAGTGTGCTACTATTTCCTCTTCATTTGTCCTGAGCCAATGACAAATTCTTATTTAAAACTTTGTTTTTTGAATTTTATTTATTTTTTTATACAGCAGGTTCTTATTAGTTACCCATTTTATACATATTAGTGTATATATGTCAATCCCAACATCCCAATTCATCACACCACCACCACCCCCAGCCACCTTGCCCCCTTGGTGTCTATACATTTGTTCTCTACATCTGTGTCTCTATTTTTGCCCTGCAAACCGGTTCTGAGGCCAAAGATTGATAACTTCCATGTTCAGCTCACATTGAGCACTTTTTCCCTCCTCCATTTCCTTAATATACTGTGTGTTATTTGTGCACCGACCTCAATCCTAATAGATAATAGATATCTACTATCTTTTTGTCTATCTGGGGTTTGGTGATTTTATTAACCTTTGAGTCCTCTTCTTCAGCATTAGTGCCTTGTATAAGTTTCAGTGAAGAAGAGGTTAGAGCCAGGTTAGGGGCATTGGAAGTTCAAATTCTTGCTCTGTTATTCATTAACAGTGTGATAATAGGCAGATTGTTAAGCATCAACGAGTCTCAGTTTCCTTATCTGTAAAATGGAAAGAATAATAGAACTTAATTCATAGAGTTGTTGTGAAGATTCAGCAAGACAATTCATATAAAACACTTTGTACATTTTGTCAATTATATCTCAATAAAACTGAGGAAGAAAATACTTCATACAGGATCTGGCACATTGTAATTCATCATTGTTACATCTGGCAAAATTTTTAAATTGTGAAAGCCAGCAGCAGCAGGCCTGTAGGCCTATGATTTGTAAAGATTGAAGTACAACACAGGAAATGTATACAGTGAAATTAACACTAGCTCTAGCTTGTTCCATTTATAATCTAGGTTTATTCCTTGAAGGAAACATAAAAATCATGTAGATTCTTGATCCAAGTTGATTGGTTATTATTATTTAGTTATATTCTCAAATAACTATTGAATATTTACTATTTACTAATACTAGTTATCAGAGAAAATATGCTGAAAGGTAGAGGTTAGTAAACATTAACAAAAAAAAGCCATTTAAAGGTAAAGTGCTTCATTTTATATAAATCTTTCTATCTTTTATTAAAAAAATTTGATGCTATATAAATTGCATTCAGTGAATATAACCTTTTCTTGATCTGATTACAAGATATAAGTTTTCTTGTTAGAAGGCAGAATTAATTTTCAGTCTATAATCAGCTTGGTGATTCCAAAGTGATATTTACTACTTGGGACCATTCTCTTTCATCAATGTGACATAAACTATAGTATATTGTTATATAGATTATAAAATATGATAACACCCATTGTAACTTACAACGTATGTTCTGAGAACTGAGATTTTTGTATATTCTGTTCACTCCTAAATGTTCAGCACCTGGAACAGTTCCTGATACTTATTGCTAATGATGTGTTTTGCTGCTATATAGTAGAGTTTGTGCTAGATACTATTAATATTGATAAGAAATGGCTCCTCTTAAAAAGATACTCACCATAAACTAAGAGAGAATATTATTAAATCAATTAAAATGAAGTAAAAGATATATGCTTGAGGTAGAATAATGGCCATTGGGCCTGCAGAATTTAGAGATGGAAAATTTAGGTTTTCAAGTTAGTAGGAGTTTTCCAGATGAACATAAACTGAAGTTGGAAGACATTCTAAGCCTAAAATGATGGATTTCTGGAAAACCATGTTACCTTTAGTATTTTCAAATAGTTTGGAATGACCAGATATCATAGTGTGAAAGAAGGGTGTCAAAGAATAGGGCAGGAGAAGAGGACAGCACCCAGGTCATAGGAAGTCTATGTGACCTTGAGAAGCAAACTCTTTTATTTTGTGGGCAAAGGGGTACCATTCATGTAGAGCTATAAAAATGGAGAGGTGTAATGTTTGCCTCCAATAAAGGTCAATCCAGCAATAGTATGAGAATTTGTTGGATGGTAACAAGACTGGAGGAAATCAACAGGCAACTTGCCATCATTTAGGAAGAGATAAAAAAATATTAAATAAGGCAAAGTCAGTGTGGCCACTTGGGGAAATGTTAAGAGGTAGAGTAAAAGGAACCTATGGACAAGAATGAGGCAAGCAAAGAAGGAGAGGCCAAGCTTTCCTACTTGGGTAGAAAGTGGATGGTAGGACTATTAATCAAAATGTAAATTCAGTTTTGAAAAAGTAGGGATTTCATGTGGATATGTCCAATAGGTAGTTATTACATACATGGGTTTGTAGCACAGAAGTGAAGTTTGGGCTGGTGGTATATCTGGCATCTTCAGTGTTTAGAAAATCATCCAGAAAGATTATTGAAAGTTAAAAAAGAAAAGGTATACTTCTAAAGAGAGTTGTCTGAACAATTGTTAGACAATTGTAAAGCAGAGGTCTCCAGTGGATGAGCCCCATCTACATACACAGAGCTCTCCAAGCAGCTTTTTATATTATGCCCTCATTCTGAAAAGATGAAAGGAAACTTAACATTAAGATCACCAATAATAATAACAATGTTCCATTGTATAAGATGCTCCATTGAAGTACAAGAAGAAAATACTGCAGCTTCTAAGTATGTTTATTGTCCATATTGAGAATAAGAATGAAATTAATTTATACGAAAATTTAACAGATTAAAATGACCCTCACTCAGTCCATGTTTCAGAGGACCATGTGTCATCTAAGGTCATCTAAAGGTCCCTAGAAGAAAGGTAATAATTCTATAAGGTAAAATGCTTAATAGAGTCAACTTCAACTCGTTTATTTTACCCGCATTGTGGTATATTCTAGTTTATGTAGGGCCAGTGATATGAATTCACATAATATGTTATCAGATTTCAACTAAACTAACTCTCCTAAATGAACAAGTGACTCACAAATTTTCCAGCAAGGAAATAAGGCTGATTAAAGATAGACCTGTAATGCAAGCACAGATGAATATAGGAAACATATAGAGCTGACATGTCTACTCATAGAATAAACTCTGAGCTAAAAACAATGAGGGTTTACTTGGATCCTCCAATATTCTTCCAAATGACTAAAAAAAAATCAAGAAGGCTACTTGAAATATAGATTTATCATCCACTATCCTAAAAATAAGCCTCAAATGGAAAATGTGTGTTGAGATATTAGTTAATGACATTTAAAAATAATGTTTGTTTCATTGTTATAAATTTATATTTTGTGCATATATTTTAAGGTATTCAGGGACTATGACATAATATAACTGATAAATAAAGTACATATATAGAAGGTTGGTTTCTGGTATTTAAAATTTTAAAGGTAGGAATGAACAATCAACAAGATTTGGAGAGCAGTGAATGAAGGAGTCAATATGTCCTTTGAGTAGGGTTAAGGAGAGTCAAAAGGGATTGTCATTGCTTACATTCCTTCATCATACCAGGCAAGAAAGGGGTTCCCTTTATTTCTCTGTGTAATACATCCCTGAAAAGAAAGCCACAATCTTCTCATCACACTATTGATCTCATTACTGAAATTAAACCTCTGAGCCATAACAGGGCATAGAAGCAAGAGAAGAAATTTTAGCAATGTGGTGATTTTATTAAATGTTTGTAAGCCTTAGTGCCAGAAATTACAAGTGCAATCATTGGTCCTATTTTCACAGACCATTAAGCAAACAACCTACTTCTGTTTGGACTATTTTATTTGATTCAGGTAACATAAAAGTCTTTCATAATAAGAAATCCATGAAGAAAAGTTGACTATCAATATGCTTCCATTTAATCATGTAAACTTTCATATAAATAATATAGCTATATATTGTAAGCTGTGGCATTTACACTGGGCCATCCTTAAGATTCGTGGATCTTCCCACAGCCCTCAGTTGGTTCTGGGTGATCAGAGAGTGCAATCTTCACTAGAAAACTTAGTTAAAGGCTTATAGGGATAAATCCAAAATGGAAACTGTAGTGTGAACTCCATTTACTTTCAATGCTTGAATTGCTTCGGTGAATTGCAATTCCCAGAAAGTAAAGGGCTAAAGGAAAATAGTAGTAGTACATTCAGTAAAACCAAAGATTAGACTATGAATGAAGATTAGACTTTCAATGATTGTTACTTATGCACACATATTAATGTCCAGGAATTAGATGACTACTGATAAATGAAATGACTAAAAAATTTAAAGAGAAAAATGCAGAATAAGGTAAATTTGGGTTTCTTTTAAGGAAATAAGTATTCTTCATAACTCTTTTGGGGTAAAAAAATAATAAAACTCTACAAATCTGGAGATAAAAATAAATAACACCTGCTTGGTAGGTGGTATATTATGAGAATTTGTATTTGGCATTTAAGTTTCTTAGTGGGTGAGCAAAGGACAGGTAGACCTCAATGTGGAGAAGAATATGGCAGTGATGGGGCTTGTTTGTTGTGGTAGGAAAGGTCAAGAAGCTAGATGATACTTATAAAAAGTACAGTTGTTAGAATGTTAAGAAGCCACCTTTACTGACCCATTCTAATCATCTACCATCAGTGACACACGCAAGTAGTCAGGGGAAAAAAATTATAATCATCACAGGGATTCAGAATTTTACCTAACCATAGTATTTCTTAACTTGCTTCCAAGTTGGCTCAAGAAGTAGAAGTAAACAATCTCTCTAAGTTCTCAAGTTCTCCTCTGACCAGGTCCACCAGTGAGTAATAAGGATAAGGAGAAATGATCCTTCAGGAAGAAGCTTAGCCACTGGACCAAATACAGGATCTATAATTATAAGCTCTTACTCTTTCCAAAGGGGAAAAAAAAAAGTTTGCTGGATTAAAAACACTTCCAAGAAATGAATGAGGTGATATGGAAGCAAAATAGTAAGAGTAAGAAAACTATGATCTTCTGATTAGGGGAGGGGTTGGGAGGTAAGAGAGAAGGGGTGTCTAAGTCTCATCCAAAGACTGCCCTTAGAGAGGCTCCAGGAACACATCTTTGGCCACTTGTGTTTATTTCAGCAGAAACTCATGTGCATCTTTGGGCAGTTTTGTGAGTCTACTGTAAAATTTGCATTATGTGCAAATCAATTGTGATCAAATAGTGATCAATTTCATCTTTAAGCTATTTTGAACAATTTCATAGTGATAACTGACTGAGATTTTCTTTGGATTTAAAAATGAGCTATTTTCCTCCTTATCTTTGTTATTGTATTCTACTTCTGCCTACAGAGCCTACACTGAATGAAACATATTAAAAACAAAGCCACCTGCACTTGGTCTTCTTTACTTCATGCTGAGTCGCTTACTAGTTCTCCTTTTGTTGGCTTTTGATCCCAGGTGTAACCCCAGCCTCTGATCCCCCTTGGCTATTCTCTTAAAACTAAGCTTTTCATCTTTTTGACATTTATGCCTCCTTTTCTTCTGTCTTCTGTTCTCACCAGCATAAAGGATCTTCTGGAAGGTTTTAATTTGCTTGGATTTCCTTCCTTTAATACTTCTCTTGATTCTGCAGAGGATACTTCCATGTCCTGAGCCCATTTCATTTGGTCTCTCTTTTAGACAATATAGTTCTAGTTAAAAAGGTTTCCTTACACTAAGATGTCATCAGCCAATTCTTCTTGCACCTCAAATACTAATATCAAACTTTCGTCTAAGACATCACTGAAGCTTCATCTTCGAGCATACTCCAGAATTTATGTCTAAATAACTGCAGGGATTGGCAGACAGTTCTTTTAACTACACATTTCAGAACCTGCCTCCAGTTTGTTGAAAATGGAACAACTCATGCAAGTAGTTTTACAGATGCAGCTGTGGAGAACTCAATATCAGGAAGCAGATGGGTAGCGGAAGGGGAAAAGGGGTATGAAATGTTTGCCTTTCGTAGATGACAAAGAAAAAAAATGGAAAGAAAGACTGCCACCATTCTGAGAGTCATTGTATGGAAGTACAAAAATATCCAATTGGGAAACATTCAATTTCAAGCTCCTCCCAACTCTGGATATTTTGTTTCTAAATTTGCCACCTCTGCTTGTGATCTTGAAATGGTAGCTAACCATTTCCAAGGTTAGTAGTCGTAAATCATCTCAGAAAGCAAACTACGTATGTATTCTAGATACCAACAGTGATGAGAGGGAGAAAAAGGAAGGAACAGAATTGTTGGTATAGAATAATAATAACAGCTAATAATAATAGGAGACAGAGAGTGCCTCTTGACTGTCGAAGAACTGCTCTTGATGACACATAGAGCAGTTCCTGGACTTGATGGTAGAGAATACATATCTCTGGGAATCAAAGCAGAACCTAATTATGAATGAAGTCCAGTGGATTTCCCCCTCATGACCTGGTCCCATTATTATTGTTAATGAATGCCTCTTGCTATTCATTAGGACTTTGGGGAGCCAACTGCATAATAAGAGTTTTGTGAGCTCCAAAAATTATAAGATATTTGGCATCTCTGCACTTACGTCTTCTTGTAACAATGTATTTTATTGTTTGGAGAAAGAAGGAGTAAATCTACCTGAAGCAAAAATGATGAAAGCTTTTAGTAATGTTTATGGTTATATGTGAATACACATTTGGCAAATTCCATTGCTGAAAGATTTGTGTGTGTGTGGTAGTAATGGTCTTCCCCTGTTTCTCTTTCTAATACTCACTTTTCTCTTCTTTCTCCTATTAGCAGCGTTCCTCTCTTTCCAACCTCTTCACTCCTCTGAAGAATAGAAGATAAACTGAGGTTGACCACTCTGGTCCTTGGGAGGAGAAACTTCTCTTTGGATACAGGTGATTAAACAACAAAAGGACTTGCTACCCACTCATTTTCCATTATCTCTGCATATCAATGGCTTTGTTTCAAAGGCAATCTTATAAGAAGCCCCAAAGAGGCAATTTGCCAATGGCAAGCAACTATATCAAACCTGGCCAACCTCAAAGGGATTTTGGATTAGACTATTGAGAAAACATCAGAAACGGAAGCTTCCATTTACTCTCAGCCTCTTACTGCTTCTAGTCGGGGTGAGGTAGTCCACACAATAAAAACCCAGGGCAGCAAGGCTGTTGAAACAAAATCAATAGACCCCCAAAGCTTCAAGTCCAAGTATGTGCTCTGGAATCAAGCAAAGCACCTGCTGCTTAGAGCTTTCTGGTCATAACAGGTTTAAATGAAGAAGTTATTATTAACCTGTGAGTTTTCTGATGGTTGTGGATTGAAAGGAAGGTCCTTGGTACTGTAATTCTAATAGCAGTGGTGATGATGGTGGAGGTGTTGCCTGTGTGTGTGTGTGTGTGTGTGTGTGTGTGTGTGTGTGTGTGTGTGTGTGAGAATATTTACTGCAAACTTATTCTTCACCTAGGAAGTTCTTGGCAGGAATTTAAAATGTAAGGGTTGTAAACTAACACGTGTGCTTTGAACAGTGCCAGGTTTACAGTCACGAGCGGGCAGTACATGGCACTATTAAGGATAACAAGAAGAATTCTCTGATTGGAACTCTAATAAATGTAGTAGCATGCTGTAATAAAGAGCACTAGAAAATGGATGAGGTATAACAAAATTATTCATAAAGAGAAATGGAAAAGGATGTCATGCTGAGTGGTTACATGCAGTTATATAGACACTAACAAGGTGATCACGAGAAGCTGAGTGCTAGGACGTTCACATATGTTTTCTAACTAGCTCAAAGAGAGACTGTTTTTATCTTGAAGAACAGGAGACCCTGGAGTTAGAGGTGTGTTAAATCTTGCTACTGATTTTTAATAATTCAGAGCCAAATAACAATAACGGTTCATGTAGGTCAGTTTAATGAACAAAGCAACCTCACTTCAGGTTGTTTGATGGAAGGTTCTCTGCCAAGTTGCCAACTGGTATACTTTACGACTATCTCCAGGGTTCTTTTTGATATGATATTATCCTCCTCACATACTGTGCTTTCTATACACCAAAATATAATGTGATGCCACAAGCTAGGATGAAAACACTAAAAGAATTTTCAAATGAGCCCATGAGCTCTTGCTCTGAAGCTGCAGTAATACTAGAAAAACAGAGGCAGCTGCCCTGCTCACATACCTCTCAAATAAAGTTTTCTGGGAACTACAATAATTCAAAGAGTTGGCAAGGAAGTCTTCTGACAATCCTTGGAACTAAGGAGAGTTTACTCACAATATTTTCATTATCTGATGCTAACCAGCATAATACGGCAACAGATGTAAGTGCTGTTAAACAGACTGATTGTAACCAATTCTATTAATACATTGATAAGTAATCATTTTATTGACACGTAGGATATGCAGTATCCTCTCTGCAAATTTCCTTTCATGATAAATTTAAATAGTACAATTATACCAGTGTGTCTTAAAGTTAACCCATGAAAAGAAGTTTAACTTATATATTTGAGGCATTCAGACTTTTTTTCAGACCAAAATCATATCAAGAAGGGGCTAGGAGTATTGGTGGCAATGTCTCAAGCCAATAAAAATCATTTTTTTAACATCTTTATTGGAGTATAATTGCTTTACAATGTTGTGTTAGTTTCTGATTTATAACAAAGTGAATCAGCTATGCATATACATATACCCTCATATCTCCTTCCTCTTGCGTCTCCCTCCCACCCTCCCTATCCCACCCCTCTAGGTGGTCACAAAGCATCGAGCTGATGTCCCTGTGCTATGCAGCTGCTTCCCATTAGCTATCTATTTTACATTTGGTAATAAGTCCATGCGACTCTCTCACTTCATCCCTGCTTACCCTTCCTCCTCCCCATGTCTTCAAGTCCATTCTCTACGTCTGCGTCTCTATTCCTGTCCTCCCTCTAGGTTCTTCAGAACCTCTTTTTTAGATTCCATATATATGTGTTAGCATACAATATTTGTTTTTTCTCTTTCTGACTTAATTCACTCTGTATGACAGACTCTAGGTCCATCCACCTCACTACAAATAACTCAGTTTTGTTTCTTTTTATGGCTGAGTAATATTCCATTGTATATATGTGCCACATCTTTATCCATTCATCTGTCAGTGGACACTTAGGTTGCTTCCATGTCCTGGCTGTTGTAAATAGAGATGCAATGAATATTGTGGTACATGACACTTTTTGAATTATGGTTTTCTCAGGGTATATGCCCAGTAGTGGGATTGCTGGGTCATATGATAGTTCTATTTTTAGTTTTTTAAGGAACTTCCATACCATTCTCCATAGTGGCTGTATCAATTTACATTCCCACCAACAGGGCAAGAGGGTTCCCTTTTCTCCACACCCTCTCCAGCATTTACTGTTTGTAGATTTTTGGATGATGACCATTCTCACTGGTGTGAAGTGATACATCATTGTAGTTTTGATTTGCATTTCTCTAATGATTAGTGATGTTGAGCATTCTTTCATGTGTTTGTTGACAATCTGTATATCTTCTTTGGAGAAATGTCTATTCAGGTCTTCTGCCCATTTTTCGATTGGGTTGTTTGTTTTTTTGATATTGAGGTATATGAGCTGCTTGTATATTTTGGAGATTAATCCTTTGTCATTTACTTCATTTGCTAATATTTTCTCCCATTCAGAGGGTTGTATTTTCATCTTGTTTATGGTTTCCTTTACTGTGCAAAAGCTTTAAAGTTTCATTAGGTCCCATTTGTTTATTTTTGTTTTTATTTCCATTTCTCTAGGAGGTGGGTCAAAAAGGATCTTGCTGTGATTTATGTCATAGAGTGTTCTGCCTATGTTGTCCTCTAAGAGTCTGATAGTGTCTGGCCTTACATTTAGGTCTTTAATCCATTTTGAGTTTATTTTTGTGTATGGTGTTAGGGAGTGTTCTAATTTCATTCTTTTACATGTAGCTGTCCAGTTTTCCCAGCACCACTTATTGAAGAGGCTGTCTTTTCTCCACTGTATATTCTTGCCCCTTTATCAAAAATAAGGCGACCATAGGTGCATGGGTTTATCTCTGGGCTTTCTATCCTGTTCCATTCATCTATATTTCTGTTTTTTTGCCAGTACCATATTGCCTTGATTACTATAGCTTTGTAGTAGAGTCTGAAGTCAAGGAGTATGATTCCTCCAGCTCCGTTTTTCTTTCTCATGATTGCTTTGGCTATTTGGAGTTTTCTGTGTTTCCATACAAATTGTGAAATTTTTTGTTCTAGTTCTGTGAAAAATGCCATTGGTAGTTTGATAGGGGTTGCATTGTATCTGTAGATTGCTTTGGGTAGTATAGTCATTTTCACAATGTTGATTCTTCCAATCCAAGAACATGGTATATCTCTTCATCTGTTTGTGTCGTCTTTAATTTCTTTCATCAGTGTCTTATAGTTGTCTGCATACAGGTGTTTTTTCTCCTTGGGTAGGTTTATTCCTAGGTATTTTATTCTTTTTGTTGCAGTGGTAAATGGGAGTGTTTCCTTAATTTCTCTTGCAGATTTTTCATCATTAGTGTATAGGAATGCCAGAGATTTCTGTGCATTAATTTTGTATCCTGCTACTTTACCAAATTCATTGATTAGCTCTAGTAGTTTTCTGGTAGCATCTTTAGGATTCTCTATGTATAGTATCATGTCATCTGCAAACAGTGACAGCTTTCCTTCTTCTCTTCTGATTTTGATTCCTTTTATTTCTTAATAAAAATCTTTGAAAGCACTTTCCTACTGAAACTGGCCCTTGGGGATATTTCTTTGAGCTTCCATTTTAATTGAAACTCTGAGCCAATTTTATATGAGGGGAGGCCAGAAAACCCACTAACATGGAATGCCTCGCGGAATTCTGCAGCTTTGGCTACACAATCTTCTTGACTAACCTGAGCCTCACAGAATGGAGACTTATTTCAGTTCCTCTTCATTTTAGAAGCCTTGCATGATATTTGGTGTGCTATTTAACAGTACTCACGTAAAGAGTGGGCAATGCGTGTGTTTCAGTGCATTGCCTTTTGGAATATTTCTTCTACTGCTTTCTCTGCTCTCCTCTGGCACTTCAAAATGTACACTTACACATTTTGGAAACACTTAGGAAGTAAAGGTACAGGCATGATGAGCGGGCCCCCTTAACAACTAGCTTCACCTAGATGTCACACCTCGCCACACAATATTCAGTTACACTCAGCCTCTCTTGCCAGAGGTTCCTAATGGCTTTGAGGTATGTTCCATCTCTCTCAAGTGCCACTTGCCCTGAATTTATTTAGTGGGGTTACAGGCCTGGAACAGAGGCTGGGTTCTTACTCCTGGGTTATAAATACTATCATTGTGCATGCACTGGTTCTCCAAGGCAAGCCACCTGCCCAGGGAGGGTTGGGTTTCTCAGAGAGTTTTCACACTGAAGGTTTGCTGTTGTTAAAGCATTAGTGAATGGAAGGATTGAGGGCAGGGGGCTGGGTGTGGGGTTCAAATTGAAAAACCGGGTACGTATTTCTTAACTTGGAAAAACACACCATCATCTGCTCTCCATGAAGAGCCCTGCACAGTGGGTGGAACAGGGGACAAACTTCATGCTGAGAGTGAGAAAGGGCTACATTTCTTTCCCAATCACATTAATTAAAACAATATAGTACGGTTGTAAAACTTATAGTTGGCAAGCAAATTCACCTACTTCACCTAATTTGAGCTTCATAACACTGCAAGCTGTGTATTGTCAACCCCATTTTATAGGTGAGAAAAGCAAGTCTTTTAAACTATCAGATTTGCCACCCAGGTGCTAATTGGGAGAGTTGGTATGGGAATTAAGGCCTTCTTTTTCTAAGTCCATTGATTTTTACTTCCAAAAATATCTATAGGTCCTTTGTCAGATATTAGCAACTTTACTTAGTTCTTTTCATAGCTACTATGGGAAACAGGAAGCAGAGATCTCATGGATGAAGACATAGACAGGTAAACTTGGAGCAGGCTGTGTAGATCTTTGCTGTGACATCATGCTTGGGTCGATTTCCAGGCCCAGGGAAGCCAGGGCACCAGGGACTCCGGGAAGGAGCAGATAGTAAAAGTTCCTAATAGAAGAGGAAAAAGGAGCTTGGATAAACTCTCAAGACCAACTTCTCCTTCTCAAGTTTGCCTTGGGGAACAATACAATGAGAGCTGATTGGTGCAGGCCTTAATGCTTTGTAGCGAAAGTGAATAACACTTATTGAGGGGAGACTCATACAAGCGAAGCTTTCATTTCCAAGGATGAATTAGAATTCTGCTTAAGTTTCCTGATTCCCTATCTCCCTGGGTCATATAGGCCAATAGTTAGTATGGTAGAACCCTGGTACAAGTTCTCCTAGAGAGATTGTGTTAAAGAAATGAGCACTACAGAAAAAAGGAAAAATGATAAATACCAGAAAATGTTTCAAAGACACTGTATCATTGTTACTGGGATGAAATGTCACAGGTAACTTCAGACTAACTGTTTATATGGTAGAAAATCAATTTTGAAAAATGTAAGCAGTGGTTACTGAGGGGCCCTAGCTAGCGTTTGAAATAAACCTCCTTTAATTAGAACATAATTATTTTCTTTGGTTTCTAAAATATTAGCTATCCTAACCCATAAAAAATATTTATTTAATGCAACTGACCCTAACCTGTTTATCAGATATAACTGTAGCCCCAGGCAGGAAATCCTGGCACTGGCTCACAGGCATGTGGGCGATGCCTGCCGCAGGTGGAGGGCATGTTTTGCTGAGACACACTGGAGAGGGGGTCACAGTGAGAAGCCTGTGGAAGGCATGTACCATCTCATTCTCCATGCTGAATGCTCACCAACCTTGCCAGCCACATTTTATCTATGAAACACTTTTATGGTTCTACAAAGCAGGACACACTCATCAAATGACTTTATTTTAAATACTGAAGCCAAATTTAACATTTTCTTTGCATCAGTGACATTTTTACAATGAATCTGGATATAGTTTCGTACCCACTTCCAGTCTGGAAAAAGACCTATCTCACTAAGTATTTGGTCTCCCCACCTTCCTCTGTGAACCACTGTTAAGGCATCAACTCCCTCACCCAAGGGGTTGTCTCCAAAATCTACAGCTCAGTATGTATTTTCAGGCCTGAGAATTGAGGTTGCTAAGTCTGTTGTTCTTTACACCCCCTGGCCTGTGAGGAATTGTCACATTCTAAAGAATTGTATGCCCTTTAAACTTACTTTTACATAGTGAGAAATAAAGAGTAGGCACTCAATAAAGCTTTTGGTTGTAAATGACTAGCTAGGTTTTGCTACCTAGATTAAGCTTTGACCACATAAAATGTAGAGATTTTTTCAATGCTTTTTGATAGTGGCAATTAAGAACTAGTTAGTGTAGCCGACAAGTAAGTAATTTAATGTGATTTGAAGCTTAAAAGAAGTTTGGAATTTTTTAAACCTTCTTTATTATGAAGTATAAGGCATACACGAAAACCCCACAAATCAAAAATGTACAGCTCAGCGATCGTTCATAAAGCAACACCTCTGTGACCACTGCCTAGGCCTGAAAACGTAATGCATGTTAGAGTGTTCCTTATAACATTCATTAATTAATTTAGCAAATTTTTTGGGGTGTCCCTACTATGCTAAGCACTGCCCTAGACATCCTTGTAGTCAATGGGAAAGACAAACCATATGCAAATAAATACATGACATGCTAGGCAGGTATGTGATTTAAAGAGAAATAGAGTGGGATAAGGGAGACACAGGGTGAAGCTGCAGGGCCGTTATTTTACATGTAGAGTTACCAGGAGACCCTTTGGAGGACAGGGATCATGTTTAGTTTTAGTTTGCGTCCCTGGGTATCTCACCAAAAGTATCAACTAATAAATGTTTCTCAGGTACGTTGGACAATGATGGAATCAAGTATTCATGAGAGAACAAAGCAACCACAAAAACAAACAAACAGAAGACAGCAAAAAACAATAAAACAATTGCAAATTGGTTGGCTTTGGAACAACAAGACTAGGCAAATGGCATTTTGCTTGGGGTAGAAGAAAAAAATAACCATCAAATTTCAGACAATGTGTAGCATTAGGGCAGGAAATGTGATTCGTTTTCAGGCACTTCCTTCTGAACTATTGCACTAAGCTAAGATTTTACAATTTCAAGAGAGCTCTAAATGCAGGCACCAGACTATAAAATTTGGACCAAACAGTGTTCATCTAAGCATGGCTGTCCTTCACCTTCTTAAATGTTTCCAAAAATCGGTGACTGTGTATTTTAAAACTCTAGTGGAAGATAAAGAAAACAGTAGGCACAAAGTAGTACAAAAGATTAAAAGCTCAAGTATTTAGTTAAATACTCTTCAATTTTAATATTGGCATTGCTAAACAACCCATCAAAGATCACTTTAGGTCTCTGAAGATAAGAGGAACTAACTAGAGAGGGAGAGACTCTTCCTTTAATTCTGAGGGCCCAGGTCAATCAGGAATGTTATTTGGCCAAAGCTGCAGAACCCACATTAGAACTGGCTCAGAGTTTCAATTAAAATGGAATCTAAATGGAAAATTTCAAGGGCCAATTTCAATAGAAAAAGAGATATTTCCAGGGCTGTTTTTTTTGGCTTAGGATATATAAGGCTGTAGCCTTTAAGGACACTGTAAAAGAAAGAGAAAGAGAAAGAGAGAGAGGGGGGCGGGGGAGGGAGGAGAAGGGAAAAGGGAGGAGAGAAGGAAGGAGGGAAGGAAAGAAGGGAGGAAGGGAGAGGAGGAAGGCAGGAGGGATCTTCGATATTGACAATTTGAAGAATGTTAGAAATTTGCAAAAAACCTGAATTGAAATGTCTGGAATTCTTACATGGCTCCTTTATTATGTCAGTTAGAAAATTATCTTCATGTTAAGCTACCTCTGTATTTTGTTTCTTTTTTATGTCTAGTGCAAAATGATACAATATTCTAAGCAGTGTGCCCCACATGTAGTAGTCCTTCAATAAATGCACCTGATGACATTGATTTTTACTAAATCTATTTCCCACTTCCTTTTTAATGACTCCTAATAATCCTCATAATTAAGTTAAATCAATAGTAACACAAGTGTGGAATGTGGCATTAAAAAAACTTCATTTAACCAATCATTCCCTCCATCAATAAGTATTAATTGCACTTCAGTCAGTGAGCTGGGGATTATAAAGTCTAGCCAGAATGATATTTAACAACAATCATTATTATTGCCTTGGTCATCATCGTCTTCTTCTTTATCTTCATCATCATCGTTGCTAACACTTTTGAGAATTTCTTCAGTGGCAGGTAGTCTTTTAGCATTTTACATATATTACCTCATTTAACCTTCACAGAGACATTTTGAGTAGACAATATTAGCCTCATTTTTCTGATGAAGAAACTCAGGCTCTAAAATATTAAGAAATATGAAGAGTGAATTTCAATACACTGCTAAAGTTGTTATGAACCATAATGTGATGGTTAAAATGGTACTAAAAGCAGCTATCAACATTGAGAGAGAAAAAAGACGGAGTTTCCTTCTCCTCCGTATATCCTCCCTCTGCTTCAAGAAAAACATATCTGACAGTCTTTAAGTATTTTTATTTTAACGTTTATCTTTTACTTTCCTAAATTTTCAAGGAGAGAAACATTGGTGATAATGGTTAAAGTGTTTTATATACTCGATGCTTTGGAAGTTATGTGTTAAGATAGGGAAGGTAATACAGATTATGTGATGTGATCAAGAGCCTTCCAAAATGAGGGAAAGGGCACACCAATTGGGATGTAAGCCAAGGCGCTCTCCTTGGGAATTTAGAGCCCTGTGTTTCATTTTCTGACCTCACTAAGTAGACTTCCACACCAGCCAAGCCTGCCATTGGACAATAACTGTGTCCAGCAACCCCTGGGACCCAAAGAATTTATCATTTACTCCCGCTAGAGAGATTCTTGGTTGCTTGCATCCTGCCTTGTGCTGTGAGGTCTAGCGAAGCCAAAGGGTTGCTAATTGCCATGTTAAATTCTCCTGGCCTCAGCTATTCTCTCTCTTGTGTCTCTCAATCTCCCAATGCAATTGGGGACATTCATAGGAATTTATCTGCACGCCAGGAGCTGAAAAAGTATTTACTGCTAGTTTGTCTGTATCAGCAGAGGAGAAAGGTGGTTTTAGTCAGGGTGGCTATGCTCTGCATTTTATGATGCTATTTCATAATAGGAGTTTGCAATCTCCTGCCTACTATAAGATAAAAGGGAAAGGAATTTACAACAAGTCGTGTTTGGGGAAACAGTTTCTTGAATTTAAGGTTATCTATCAAGATAACAGTTATTACTAATGCCCTTATCTGATGTTGTCTAAATAAAGTCCATTAACTGACTTTACAGTCCCAGGTCCAGTTGCAATAACTTTATTATAGTTGTCAATACCCTGTTGAAAATAATAATTCTAGCATTGATTTCTACTTCTGATTTGCTTAAAGACCCTTTGGCATCTCCACCGAATTTAAAAAATCGGTGACATTGAGTAAAAGATTTTAAAAGTGACTGTGTGAACAAAGTCCCTAGGTGATCTGCCTTATGCAGTATTTTAGACAATTTAATTCTGTTCCACAAAATATAGAAACTGTGACTCAGGGTGATTGTTTTTTTCTCCCTCCACTTTTAAGTTTAAAAATATTTTAGACAGCATGAAATGCATTTGCATCATTTTCACAAACATCTTATAAACATGGACATGCCTACTGTCTCATGGTTAACCCGGCCACCATCTCCGATCTGACCCATACCTTTTTAAGTTGACCTAAGAACACAAAAAATTCTTCCTGAAGCTGACTCAGTGTGAAGTACTAACATTTCTTTTAGTGAGGCATATATTTGATGGGAAATAGGCTTTTTTTCAAAAATTGGAAAGAAGAACAGTGTTATATACATCACCAACCAAACCACTCTTTCCTCTCTGGGCAAAAGTGAGAGAGGTGGTATGCAGGTATCAGGTATATTTGAATATCATATTACTGACACGTGGTGGAAGATGTGATTGATGCAGGTACCACAGTACGAACCATAGTGAAGGTCTCTTCCAAAGCAACATGAATCTGAAGGACGGTTTTGCTCTTGGCAAATCCTTTTTGCCTCATTTCTGCTTTGTATGCTTCATTTTCTTTCCAAACCAGATGGTGGGGACTAATGTCCACAGTCCCTGAGCAAGAGGATTGAAAGATTTGGACTTTATTCCTGGCCCAGCCATCCTTGTTCTCCTCCCCAGATATACATTTTTTTTTTTCCTCTTTCAGTTAGGACTTAAACCCAGAGTCTCTCTAGAGGTCACCTAATATGGTGGGAAGAACGCCAGCTTTAGAGTCGGTGAAACCTGAGTTGTGGTCCTGACTCTGCCACAAATAAAGTGTGAGACCTTAGGCAAATTATTTATTCTTTTGGAGATTCAGAGTCCTTATCTGAAAAATGGAAATAAGATTGCCCACCTTGTGGAACTGTTTGTGAGAATTTAATTAAACATCATAAATATAGTGACCAGCACAGTCTAAGTCACATTGTAGGGAACCAATTATAATAATAATGGAACACAGACAGATAAGTGAAAACATAGTGTATTGTGATCTGGTATCTTTTTTCTTTTTTCAGTGGATGCAGTGTCACTTCTGGAGAAATATTATTTGTCTAGTAAAAGAGGAATTTGTTTTCAGATACTTTCCCCCTTTACTAAATTACAATGAAGTTTATATTACTTCTCTGCTTCTTTGATGCAAGCAATGAGTGGAATAGTGAGGAAATTAAATTGTTAGGTGAGTCCAATTGGAAAGCTTAAAAAATAATTGCTTTATAGCCTGTTTAGGAAATGTAGTGATTTGATTTTAATTTTCTTGTTTAAAGGATAGTTTGAACACCAATCCGCTGTTTGGGCAGTTTGGTCACATTTTCAGCTTCTGTAATATGTGGGGTTAAGTCAGGGTGACGTCCAAGGTCCCTTCCGTCCCTGAAGGCATTATGATTCTGCGATACACATATTGGGGGGATATGATCCTGAGCTCCCTGAACTCAGGAAAGGACCCTTCTTTTCATATGACTAAGTCATTTCCGGATCGCAGAAATCACCCATGACATGGAGGCTCACATACGCTGCCCCCGTCAGCCTCCAAGAAAAGGGCAACCTTCAATTTACCTCCAATAAATTTATTTTGAGGATTGATGTGAGACAAGGCATTTATCCTAAATTTTCTGCTTAAAAAAATTATAATATTATTTTACAATTTAACCACCAGTGTTCAATATTAAAACAGATGGTGATATGATGTGCTGAATTTACTCAGAAGTTTCAGTCTTAGGCTTTTTACTGGCTGTAACGTTTCGCAGTGTCTTAACTTCTCTATCCTCTGATCTTTCATCTATAAAAGAAAGGGTTTCAAGTAGGTGATGCCAGATTTTTCTTCAATAGTAAGTTATCACAGTAAGTATAAAAAGGAATAGAAGAGCAGCTCCCTGGATTAATCAGTTTTATGATTATAGGTGAGACCTTGAAGTTTGCCTGAATTCAAAGAACTGGCTATGTGACCTTGGGCACTTTAATTTCCTCACCTGTGAAATGGGAACACGAATAACATGAACCTCGGAGAACAGTTGTGAAAGTTAGCTGAATAATATACGTAAGGTGTTTGCCACAGCTCAATGGTAAGTGTCAGCCCCTGGTAGCAGTGACTATAGTGGTGGGGACCAGGAATTAGCTCCTTCATTTAATTTTCATGTCCTGCAACTTTATAAGTATTAATATCCATATTTTATAGAAGAAGTAACTGAAGGTCAGGGAGGTTAAGTAATTTTTAAAATGTCATATGGCTAGGAAGTGACAGTCAGATTTTGAAACTAGGTCTGTTTAATTTTAACCAGTAGGAAGGATATTTTCTAGCTCTATAATTCTGTGAAAATTCTATTTTGATTAGAATTACAAAACGGCACTTTTGAGTTAGTTGTTCTATATTTTTGCTCCCAAAGCACTTTATATGTGTGTGTGTGTGTGTGTGTGTGTGTGTGTGTATATATATATATATATATATATATATATATATATATATATATATATAAAACTAGCAAAGCATTCATCATGTCCTGTAACTTTGATTGTTCCTTTACTCGTCTGACCAACAGCAGACAGGGAGATTTGAGGACAAGAATCTTGGTTTATGAGGTCAAGAGATGTGGATCCTGGCACACAGTAAACATATAAGAATTGTCCTTTACAGGGCTTCCCTGGTGCTGGTGGCGCGGTGGTTGAGAGTCCGCCTGCCGATTCAGGGGACACGAGTTCGTGCCCCGGTCGGGGAGGATCCCACATGCCCCAGAGCGGCTGTGCCCGTGAGCCATGGCCGCTGAGCCTGCGCGTCCGCAGCCTGTGCTCCGCAATGGGAGAGACCACAACAGTGAGAGGCCCGCGTATCGCAAAAAAGAATTGTCTTTTGAACGAAATATATTTTAAGAAACTAAAGCGTCTAGGGTGAAACAAAGCAGAACAAAACAGAAACAATTTCACTGGGCTAATTTGGCTTCATGGAAAAAATAGAAAAATAGAGACTACGGAAATAGGATTTTATCAAGGCAGAAGGGTAACAGACGTTGAAGGTAAGATTCTATTTAGCCTTGAGGCAGGAAATGGGATTCATTTTCAGGAACTTCTTCCTGAAACAATTGCTCTGAACTAAGATTTGACTGGTTCCTGCAATGAACATCATTAAAATTAATCAAATTTTTTATATCCAGAGTAGTTTTAAACTTAGAGACCTGACTATTAAATTTGGACCAAACAGAGGCAGTTCAGTTTCAAAGACATTCTAGGAGAAATTCACTATGGTTGATGTTTCATATTAAAATTTATACCATCCATCATCCTAATAGATTATCCATATGATTTGTCCATCACATTGTAAGAACAAAATGCTATCTTGCTTCCTTGATACAGTGTCTTAAAAAAAGAAAAAAGAAGAAAGAAGAACCATCACACTGTTCCTTTTCGTGTTTTTTTTTTTTCCTTTGAAGTTGTTTGTAGCACACAAGGTCTGGCATCAGGAGTAATTACAGTAAACCATGCAGAAATCCCAAAGGAAGCAGGCAGGTAAGATAATGTTTGCTGCATTAGAAACTTAAGAGAAAGTCGGTGTTTTAGACAACGAGAAGGTGAACAAACCCTAGGACGGTTAAATGGGGAAATCAGTCTTATCTGTCTAAATGCGACTCCTCTTGCCATATTCTGAGATGTAATCATAATTATGGGAAAAGTTTAAGAGGAAATTTTTAATAATTAAAAATGCTGTACTACACAATAGGCAGACAAAAGTTTTTGAAGATTATGACCAACAGTAGCTGTACACTAGGATCACCTGAGAAGCCGGTTGCCACCCCAGGTCTAAGAAGGCTGAATCTACAATCCCTACAGATGCATTCCAGCCTCTCCCCGAACAGGTCCCTCGGGAGACTGTAAGGGTCAATCGACAACATGAAGACCCCTGACAGATAGGATCCTTCTAGAGAAAGTCTTCTTTTTCCTCAAACAGTATTTTAATTTTTTCAGTTAATTTGGTTTGTGTCAAATGCATCCCATGCATAATGCTTCCATATCCCCTTTCCTTATGAAGGCAGAATGAGGCAAAGTATTTAAAAGCAAAAATAGTGTGAAAATAAGGTTTCTGGATTTAGCAAGTAAAAATTTTGCAAACATTACCTGGAACATACTTATCCTAAACAATTCTTCATTATTTACCAGAAATTCCAATGTGAGTGAATGTCCTATATTTTATCTGGCTACTCTATGCAAAAAGGCATACGTCACAGCCTGGAGACAGCACACAATTTGCAAATGACCTCGCTTGTGAACTGATGCAGAGAAGATTACATTTGTCACCTAAAATAATATAATTAATCTAAATCTTAAAATGTTTCCTTTACTTAGAAAACAAGAATTCAAAAAGTAGCCTTAATAATGTAACAGTCTCTGTTACAGACTGGCTTTACTAGGTTCCTTAATTTACCTTAATTCATGCTTTATTGTTGTGGTGATTGTTTTTAAAGAACAACGTTTTTAGTCAGTGAAAATAGTCTGAAAGAAAGTTATCTGTCCTCCAGACTCAAGCTGTACTTAATTTTCCACCTAGACAAGTGAAGTGGCTCTTTAAAAAAATTACCAATACTAAAATGGACATAGCTACCAAGACCTTCAGGAAGTCTGCATAAAGTTGGTGATGATAAGCATCTCTCCTGCTTTGAGATCTGCCTCTGCGTCCTGAACAGGGCAACAGGTGTGGCCACAATTTGAACAGATGTTTCCACATGTGGGAGTTGGGGTTTGAGTCTCTATCTGCTGCCTCTGCCTTTTCCTTTGGGCCATTCATTGCGGCGATGTGTGTTTTCAAGCTGTCGCGCTCCTTTGCCTCACTTTCTGCCTCTATTTGGTAGAGCTGTGGGCTGTGGTGTGCTATTTTTTTCTTGCATATTTTTATAGGATTGTTAAGAACTTTTTTTTTAATTTTAGTCTTGCCGTTTTGAGACTCCTGAATCAGACTTTCTGGTCACTGTTTTAGGGTATGATTTTAGAGCAGAGAGAGAGAAACAGTAGAGGCATTATTCCTAAGGGGGAAAAAAGCCTCAGCCAAAGGCAGAGATGACCTTGCCCTTGTTCTGCCTTGACACGGGGAAGTTGAACTGCCCCAGGAAGTCATTAACAGACCAGTAGTGACTGTTTTGTCAGGTCTTATTGTTTAATTAGATCACAACTTAGATCCCAATTCTAAAATCCTTTTGGCACATGCCATAATTCTCAGTACTTACTATCAAATACTTCCTAGCAGCTGCTTATGTAAGGCAAAAAGCAAGTAAATTCAGCATTTGAACTAATTTAATTAAAAAAATAACAGACTCTTAGAGTAAGAAGTTTCTAGCGGTCAATCACTCAAGCTTTTTGTGGATGTGATTGCTCCCTGTGGTTCCAAAATGCTCAGTTTGGCTACAAGGCTTCCCTTGAATCACATTAAGTGTTTTGCACCACGTCTGGAGAATGACAAGTCTTCATCCGCCCAAGCATAGCCTGGTTTGAAGATGCTTCCTCTGTTTTCATGGACTGTGACCTGAATGTCTCCAGACACAAATCTGAATCAAAGTTCTAGACCTGGAGAATGAGATTTGCGGCAGACTTTAAGTATTTGACTCTGATAGCTCTGTCCCATCAGAGCTGGGCTTTCTGAGGGTGCATCACTGAAATTAATGCCACCCAAAAATTAGAAAGAGAAAAGATTGTAAAAATCCCAGAAATTTCAGTTTATAAAACATTTTTCCTGCTTACCCAGTTTAAGTTTCAAGTGCTAGATATTTTCAGTATAAAATGCCTAAATGTTGGGACTTATTACCCTTTTCCAAGGACAACAAGCCAGAGACGGATAAATCTGATTCTTGAGATATTTCCCCTAGAGATGCAGCCTGCATTTCATTTGCTTTTCACTCTTCTGCCACTGGTGATGCTTCTATAAACATCTTCCCTTTTCTTTTCCTCTTTCTTTCTTTTTTAAAATGTGTTAAAGTCCATCAATTATTTCTGTTGCTGGTAACTTCCTCCATAATCTCCATTTTACCAAGCTCATCATGTTGGATTATGTAAATATTTCCCTTTACACTTCTCTCTGCATTTACTGTGTCTGTAGAGCTGTGACTTTGCTTTTCCAATTTTTATTATTTGTTTTCAATATTCTTCCAAAATGTACTATGTTTTATACAAGTTGTATTAAGAGGATGGTATAGGAAAACTTAGGAGACACATTCCCTCAAATTGCTGAGGTTCAACAAGGGGTCAGGAGGACAGTTTCTTGGCTGAGAAAGCATCTCATGTGTAGGACTCAAGAGGAGTGTGAGCAAGGGGGATAAACTAATGAAACTGCAAGTGTGATTTCATATGAAAAGAAAATAAATTGTGAAAGTTGAGCAATAGGTGATATGGCTAAAGAGAAAAGCAAGAATCAAATTGTAAAAGACATTGCACATCCCAAAAAGGTTTGGTTTTTATCCTGATGGAAAAGGGAGTAGTAAAGGGTCTTAAGGAGAATGATCAAATTTCTGTTTTTGAAAGATCACTCTGGAAACACGTGGGGAATGGATTAGAGTAGGGGAAAAAATGGAGTAAGAGATAGTGGTAGGAGGCTATTTTAGTAAATTAAGCAAAAAAAATAGCGTCAAAAACTCAGGTAGTAATAATACAAAAAGCTAGGCAGGTGGAATCCATGGTGACTAGCTAAATGATGGAAGTGTGAGTGAGTGACAAGGCAGTGAAGGATGACTCTCAGTTTCCAGGCTTGGAAAAATAAGGGAATTATGGAGATCATTCATTCATTTATTGAGAAAGTAAATACAAAGATGAAAGTTCTAGTCTGGACAGGGATCAATTCCATTTTGGACACATTGAGTTTGTAGGGTCTATTGTACACTCAGGTGCAGATATTCAGTTGGCTGATTGAGTCATAAATAGAGGATACATCAGTCTGTCTGTAGAGGTAGTGAAGTCTTGAGAATAAATGAGATTACCCAGAGGGCACTTTTGGAGTAAAAGTAGAGTCCAGGACAAGAGGTCAGAATAAATCAAAGAGGACATTATGTCACCACAATGGGGAAGAAAAAATTTCAAGAAGTGCTCTATATTATCAAATAGAGAAGTGGGTCCTGAAAGGTTCATTGCATTCAGTAGCAGGACAGTCACTGGTGACTTTGTCAGAAATGGTTTCATAGGAGTGATTGTTGTAGATCCAATTGCAATGAGATTTATTGATTTATTTTGGTAATTTGTGTCTTTCAAACAATTTGAAAATTTAAATTTGTCCATTTAATCTAAGTTGTCATATTTATTGGTACAAAATATTTTATAATATTTTCTAATTACCATTTTAATCTCTATAGGATTCATAATGATGTCCTCTCTTTCAGGATATTGGTAGTTTGTCTCTTCTCTCGTTTTTTCTTGATTAGTCTACCTAGAAGTTTATAAATTTTGTTGATCTTGTTTCAAATAAACAAGATGTGGTTTCACTGGTTCACCCAATTCTTTTTTCTACTTCATTAATTTCTTCTCTTCTTTATTATTGCTTTTCTTCTGCTTATTCTTGCTCTTCTTTTCTTAGTTTCTTAATGTGGGAGCTCAGATCATTGAATTTCAAATTTTAACTTTTCCAATATAAGCAATTAAAGCTATAAAATTTGCTCCAAGTTTTAGCTACATCCATGATTTTGATGTCATGTTTTTAATTTTCTTTCATTTCAAAACCTTTTATAACTTTTTGCATGATTTCTTCCATGGGTTATTTAGAAGCATGTTGTTTTATGTCCAAATATTTGAGGATTTTCCAGATAACTTTCCATTACTAGTTTCTAATTTAATTCCTTTAGGGTTAGATATTATATACTATATCATTTCAACTTTCATTTTAAAATTTATTAAAATGTCTTTTTGACAGTCTAGGTGAATGTTTGCATGCACTAGGAAGAACATGTATTTTGTTGATGTTGGTTGAAGTAGTCTATATATATATGAATTATGTCAAGTTGTTTAGCATAGTTCAACTCTTCTATATTCTTACTGATTTTCTGTCAATTTACTCTATCAATTTTTGTCCTTTGTTCATTCAGATTTTGCTTCATGTATTTTGAAGCCCTATTATCAAGTGCATGCATATTTAAGATTGTCTTGCTTCCTTGATGTATTGATCCCTTTAACATCATGAAATTCCAGGTAATACACCTTGTTCTAATATTAATTATAGTCACTCCAGATGTTTTATGCTAAGAGTTTGCATGATGTAAATTTACCTCCTTTTTGTTTTTAACCATGATGCATTATTACATTAAAATGGGTTTCTTATTAACAGCATAGAATTGGGTCTTTAATTATAAATTTGACAATTTCTTTTAATTAGAAGTTCAGGCCATTTACATTTAATATGATTATTGATATAGTAAAGTTTAAATTATCAACTTGTTATTTTTTTCTATTTGTGACATCTATTTTCTGTTCCTTCTTTACTCTTTTCCTACCTTCTCGTGGATTGAGATTTTTAGTATTTTATTTTACCTCTGCATATTGGCTTATTAGCGCTATATATATATATATATATATATATATATATATTTAGCAGTTGCTCTAGAGCTTATAAAATGCACTTTACTTATAAAAATTGCTCTTCCTTTTTGGATAACTAACCTTTTAACTTAAAGGAAGCACTTTGAGGTTTCTCTTTGGCACATTGGAATTGCCAACACCACTACTCTTGTTCTTTGGGGTTATTATTAAGTAAAATAAAGGTCACTTAAATACAAGCACTGCAATACCAGGAGAGTCGATCTGATAACTGAGAGGCTACTAGGTGACCAATGGGTGGGATACATTGGATAAAGGGATGGTATACTTCCCAAGGATGGATGGACAGCATGAGATTTCACCATGCTACTCAGGACAGGGAGCAATTTAAAACTTATTGTTTATTTCTGGAATTTTTCATTCAATACTTTCAAATTGCAGTTGAGCACAGATAACTAAAACCAAACTGTGGAAAGTGAAACCATAAATAAGGGGGGAAAATATTGTATCTTTTTTCCTCTATTTTTAAGATTTTGTCATCATTACTTCCCTCATTATGATTCCACCATGCTGTGTGTGTGTTTGTGTGTGTATCCTGCTTTGGGCTTACATTAAGCTTCTTAGAATCTAGCTTTATAATGTCCACCAAATCTGGAAAAGTTTTGGCCACTATTTCTTCAAACTTTTCTCTGCTCCTCCTCTAGGATACAATTACACATATTTTAAACCACCATATAATGGTCCATAGATTACTGAGACTGTTTCTCTTATCAGTCTTTTTTTTTTTCCTCTTTTTGCTTTATTCGATTAGTATAACATAAATCATTGATCATTTCATTTCATCTGCAGTGTCTAATTTGTTATTAACCTCATCAGGTAAAATTTTCACTTTTGGTTTGTATGTTTTTACTTCTAGAAGTTGTAATTGTTTCTCTCTTATATTTCCCACTTTTCTTTTTTTGTTTCCATAGTTAACATAGTATAGTAGTTGCTTCAACATCCTTGTTTGCTAGAGCTATCATCTCTGTCATCTCTTAGTTTGTTTCCATTGACTGACTTTCTGAGCTTTGTTTAGCTTCCTTCTCTGTACCCAAGGTCCAGAAATTGACTCCAGGTTGAAATCCAGGGCAATTGCATGTTCATCTCTTTTGTGTCCCCCTTTTCATAGATCACAGTTTTGCACTGCCTGTTGTTAAATGTCTGAAAACTAGTTACTTCATGTATGTTGTCAAACCTTCTAATTATTATGATGGGAAGTTAAATCTGGCTCATCATAGCAAGAAGCAGATGTCCAGCCACTAAAATTGGGGTTATTTGTAACCAGAATTATTATGGCAATAATTGAATAATACAAATAAAATTTCTATATGCCAGGTTTGTCACTAAGGATATAAAAATGGACAAGAGGTGGTACCTGCCCTCAGGGAGTCAGACATAGATGCTAAGACAATGTGTTCAATGCAAAGATAATAGCATATACAGGATTTTATAGGACCTCTTAACTTAACCTTCAGGAACCATTGTATACTTCTAGGTTGAAATTCAGAGCTGAGTCCTAAAGGTTTAATAAGGGTGATTTTGGATCAAGGGTGATATAGGGAAAGGATATTCTATGCAGAAGAGACAACATGGGCAAAGGCATAAGGAAAAATAAATAGCCGGACATAGTTAGGAAACTCTAAGAAGTTTGGCATTCTTAGAACATAAAGTGGAAAGTAGCAAGTGAGAATCTAATAGGCTAGAGAAGAAGGCAGAGATCGGATCATAAAGGGACTTGTCAGCCACAAGAGATAGGCATTATTCTAAGGTTATGGGAAGCCCCTGAAGCGTTTTAGGAAAAGGACCAAGGTGTAGACAATAGGTAGAGTAGATCAGGGAAGAAATTATAAGAATAAGGCCAGGACTATTTCAATGATCTAAGAAAGAGTCACTGAGTGGCTGAACTGGAATTTTGATGTCTAGAATGAGGAGGAAAAGACAGATTTGACAAATAATAATAAAATCTCCCACTTTTGGGGTGTTTACTATATTCCAGGCTCTAAGTACTTTTCATAACACTAACACATTTATAACCCTTACAACAACCTTGTAAGGTAAATACTGTTTTTAATCCCAATTTAATGATTAGGAGCTGAGCACAGAGGTATTAACTAACCTATGTTACATAACCAGTAAGTGGGGAAACTGATACTAATCCCAGGCAGCCTGGCTGCAGAGTCTATATTCTTAATTTTATTGTACGGCTTCAGTATGATTGCTTGGTATTATAATTATCAGCTTGTCTGATTTCTCGTTTTGACTGGAAATCCCAAAATGCAAAGACTATTTCTTGATCTTTGTAATATCCCCAGGAGATACAGCAACAAACTGGGCAAACAACTCACTGTTCTGGAGAAACCACAAATAGAGAAATAAATAAAATGACCATTTTAGAGAGTGTTATGAACAAATGAGATGAAGTAAAGTAGGGTAAGGAATTTCTTGAAACAGGATGTCGGAGAAGTCTTCTCTGAGGAGGCAACACTGAACTTAGGTAACCCGGGTAAGAGAGGTTGTCTTGTTCTAGGAAGAGAAGGAAGGCTGTGCTGCAGAAACAAGTGTGGGAAGGAAAGATGGTGTGAGACAGGATCAAAGAGAGGTATAAAGTGAGATCCATTCCTAGAACAAGTCTAGTAAGAAATTTGCATTGTATTTCAAGTGGAAAGAAAAGTCAATGAAGGGTTTTAGTAGGGGGAGGGAGAGGATGATAAGGTCTGATTTGCATTTGAAAGGAGACTTTGGAAAGTAGAAGGGAAGGAGGTAAAAATTAGAGAAGGGAAGCTTAGCATTTGAGGTATGGAAAAGGACAATTCAGCAAAAATGCAATCTTAGAAATGGCTGTGTTTCAAGATCATTGGAGTTAACCAGCAGAAGAAATTCAAGCAGGGTACCATCTGTTTAGATGTTTAACTCTTTGAAAATGATAAATATTGATGATGAAGAGATGTGCAATGTCATCCAGAAAAGGGAAAGTGTATCTAGACTGAAAAACATATAATAATGACAAAAAGTTTGCATACGCCTATGATGTATCTATACGTTAGAAAAAAAAAAAAAGAGAAGGCTGATGAGTGATGATGATGGGAAAATATTTGGGCAAATCAGTCAAGTGCTAGTGTGCAGTGAATAGCATGATGGGCTCTAATGGGTATCCAGAGGATAAAGTTTGGTTTCAGTTAAAGTCAGGAAATGGATTGAGGAAAATGGTGAATCTAGGAGAGCTGCTAATAAGAAAGCAGGCATTCCACAGCCCACAATACGAGTATCACCGAGAGGGTGGACAACCCACATAAGAAAGGCTCTCTACCTGCTCCCACTCCTAGGCTGGCCAGGTTCTTGTGTATAACTTCCAGAGTCACCTTGATTTGGAGTGAGCCCATCTGGCAGCTTTGGACAGAGTAAATATTCCCATCCCATTTATAAAAATATAATAGAGGCTGGGATAAGTGGCCCAAGATGGAGGGGAGGAGGGGAAAACAAAGCATATAAATTAGCTCAGAATAAATGACACTAATATAGTGCACAGAGTGAGTGGTGGGGAGTGAGAGACAGGGATAAATGCACAAGGAAACAAAAAAGAATGAAATTAGAGAAGGATGATAAAACTTACAGAAAAGGAAGAGACCAGGCAGAGAAGCAAGCCTAGGATGGTGTTTTTCTGTGTGCTGAGATATCTAAATATAACTGGATTTCAATGAAAGAACTGAATATATTTCCTTGTCTATTAATTTGGTAATCTGATCAAAAAGCATTTGGGTTTGTGAAAAGATGATAGATAAGAGAGCCAAAAGAATTAGGGCAATATTCTTTTTTTTTTAATATCATTTAACTGCTATACATTTATTCCACTAGGGAATAAAACACTCAGCAAACCCTGTTTAGCAGCTATGAGTGGGTTTGTCATATGGTTACTAAAATGACTTATATTCAATCTTCAGTTTGTATGTTCATCCTGTATATCCCTAGGCCCTAACCTTAGGGATGGCATGCATCTGCTGGAAGTCACATATACTCTGTGAGAATCAGAATTAAAAATTATAGCTGCTTCATCTAATAAGGCAATAGGGAATCTCAGCTATTACAGCCCTGCAGAAAAACTTTTCCCAATAATGTTTCAATCACATTCTGTGGGAAGATATCAGGTGCTATTGTTTAACAAGTGTGTTGGTTCATTGCTTCATAAATGGTGGGCATACTATAGTACCTTGAGGGTGGCATGTTCCCTTAACCCCCTTGGAGGACTATTAACCCTGAACTCCCAGCCAGACATCCATCAACCAACCATCCTAGAGCTGTCATTATTCCCTAACAAGCCTCTTTGCTCCAACCAAGCCACCCTGCTTACTATTCTCCATCTATGACTTGCAAATTTTAGTACATATTGCTCTGAATCATAGCATGTCAGAGCTGAAAAGGCTCTTAGAGATTTAGATCAGCCCTCCTCAATTTACACCTGAGGAAACATATTTCAGTAGTCCTTCAAACCCTAGCTCAAAACTGAACTTCCCACAGATTGCTTTCCCTGTGAAATTGTAGCCAGCTCTGGGAGCCACTCCTTTTCTTTGTACTTCTTTTACTATTATAATTTCTGTTTGTCCAAGAAGAAGCCTTGGATCAGTCAGTGTTCTTCTCCTGGACTTCATTTCTTTTGCTGTAATAGGAAAGGGCTAGATTTGATGACCTCTAAGGTCCTTTTTTTACTATAGCATAGTTTGATTCTACAAATCTATCTTTGGAGTCTTGGTTTCTTTATAATTGTTCTTGGTCATCCATGCAGGCACTTGTTGCTTTGCATGATAACTTGTTAACTGAACTTGGTACCTACTAGTACCTCTTCCTCACTGCAACATTCCATGGTGTCAGAAGTCAAATGTCAATTACCACAGAACTGTGCAAAATGAAGAATCAGTGCCAGTGTGCATGGGTTTCAGCTAGTATTGCACAGTGCAAAGTAAGAACTGCCTGTATTTTTCTATTCCTTAGTAGTGTTTTGCTTTTTAGAACTCATTCTTCAGATTTTCTTTGAAGAACTAACCTTTCCTTAGTAGGTAAACTGTAATTCAAGGACCTTGTCCTTCCCTTGCCAAGTGTGATAACATGACCAGAGCTAGGCCAGTTAAATGTTCTCCCTAGAATTTATCTCTTGAATCATAGCAGTCCAAGGTTTGAAAAGAGCTGGAGTGGAGTCACCTGATGGCATTATTCTGAAGGGACTGTTCATCAGTTCTTCTTTACTACTTCCTGTTAAAACTGATCTGGTTCCTGTACTTTCCAAGGTCTAATTCTTTAGCTTTTCTTTTGGTTCTGAGAATTACCCTATCTCATTGTACTAATCCCTATTTTGCTTAGGTTATGCAGAATCAATTTGTGTTGTAAACAACAGAAGCACCTCAGCTGATGCAGTGTTTCTGGTTTTACTTAACCCAGCATATTAACTTCTTCCTACAAACTTCACAAACCACCAGCATTCACTGATTGCCTCTCCAATTTCTGAGCACTTTGTTGTTTCTTACCTTTATTCACTGACTCTCACCTCATTTAAAGTCCACCTTTGAAAGTTACTTCTTGCTAAATATAAAGGTTTTTTAAATTTTATTTTAATTTCTCAACCTTTTGGATATTTCTTTTGCAGCATCTGACAGTATGGAAATTCCCATCCACCTTTTTGGGTGCCAATTTGGCCCTCACTTCTCTAACTCTTCCATTACACTTTTAAGTCCTCCTTCTTCCTTTCATTTCATAAATATTGACATATGTAGTACCCCCCCAGCCCTCTGTGTTCTACTGGGGTCTATGTTGCTCAGCCTGGATCCTTACTCCCCAATCCCAGAGCATATGATAGTCTGCTGAGAGTAAAGGCAAAGGTTACATAGGGCACATCTCCTTAGATTATAACTTTTACTTGACACTGGGGAGCAGAAAACATGATTTTTATATTAATTCAATATTAGGATGGCTTCTTAAGATAAGACAGTTCTTCTTCCAGTGTGTTCCTTGAGAGATACCTATCCACTCCCTAACATCTAACCCTTTTCACTCAGGCACAAAGAGATAGACTAGCATTCTTCTTGGCCACAAGGTACATTCTGGAAACAACCTTTGAGAAGCAATGTGCAGGATGATTATATTTTCTCTCACAACAGTTTAACAAAGTGATTAAGAGTATGGACTCTGAAATGCAAAGGGCATGGCTCCACACTCCACCACTTACTAGATATGTGACCTTGAGCAAGCTATTTAACCTTTCTGAGCCTAACTTCTCTTCTATGAAATGGGAAAAGAATATCTACTTTATAGGGTTAGTGTAAGAATTAAATGAGTTAAGTCCTGTAAAATAATACTTGTCCAGTGAAAGCTAATTGCTGCAGAGAATTGGTCTTCATCTGTATAAATAATAGTCAAATCTTTATCTCTAGCCCTAGGCATCCTCTCAAGCTCTAGTCCATAAATTACAATGATCATTTAGTTGTCTTGCTTGTTCCTTAAATTCCATTTGTCTAACTGAGGTTATCTCTCTCTTAAAACAAAGTATTGCCTTTGGACTTCACTGTTTTTACCAATGGCACCACCATTCTGTCTAGCATTAAGGCATAAAGCTCTGACTCTTTCATCTAAATCACCACCACATGTCCAATCTCTTGGACTAGAATAAAACTCAGCATCTCGCTTCTGCAATGTCACACTTAAATCCCTTTCTCTTCCTCACCCCCCCTTTTGTTTTTGGTTACAATTGATGAACCTACACTGATACATCACTATCACCTAAAGTCTATAGTTTACATTAGGGTTCACTCTTGGGGTTGTATATTCTATGGATTTTGACAAATATTTGATGACATGTATTCACCATAGTATCATACAACAGAGTTTTACTGCTCTACCTATTCAGACCTTCCTCCCTGCAAACACCTTGAGAGGTATCTTCTGGGTCTCTTGTTCATTTTTTATTGGGTTGCTTGTTTTCATATTGTTAAATTTTAAGAGTTCTTTGTACATTTTGGCTAACAGTCTTTTATTGATTATGTCTTTGCAAATATTTTCTCCATGTCTTTGGATTGTCTTCTCATTCTCTTGACTGTCTTTCACAAAGCAGAGACTTTAAATTTTAAGTCCAGCTTATCAATTATTTCTTTCATGGACCATGCCTTTGGTGTTCTATCTAAAAAGTCATTTCCATGCCCTAGGTCATCTAGAATTTTCCCTATGTTATCTTACAGGAATTTTTAATTTTTGTGTTTTACATTTAGGTCTATGATCCATTTTTAATTAATTTTTGTGAAAGGTATAAGGTTTGGGTCTAGATTCATTTCTTTTTTTTGGCATGTAGATGTCCAGCTGTTATGGCTCCATTTGTTGAAAAGGCAATCTTTTCTCTATTGTATTGCTTTTGCTTCTTTGTCAAAGACCAGTTGACTAGAATTATAATCCTTTCTTCTTTAGTCCCACAGCCACTGCTTTAAGTTCTGCATTAACTCTTACCTGGACTATTAAATTAAAATAATTTCCTACCTGGTTTCTCCCCAAACCACTCTCTCCTCTTTTGCTTCTATGATGACCTAGACCTAGATTAATCTTCCTAAAGCATAGCTATCATTGAACTACCACTGACTGACTTCATATTGATATTAAGCTTTTGAAGTTGTAAAACCTTAAAGTTATCACTTATGAAGTTGGAACAAACTGAAATTATCAGTCTAACTTGCCTCCAATTCATAGTCACCAAGTTCAATATCTCAGAGAGGCAGTCACAAAATCTTTACTTTTGGCATTCCCAGTGATGGGAATTTCTTTGTCTCAAGAGGAAGTCCATGTCATTTTTGAAGAGTTCCAAGTGTTAATGGTTAATCTAATATTGAACTAAAAATTTGTCATCATCTGCAAAGGCAAGATGGTTGAAGTTCTTCCTGCCAGAACTTGTAGGATGAGATCAGCCTGTCTAGAGGAGACTTAGGACCACAGGCTATAAAGCCAGATATCAAGTGTTCAAACACCAACTCCACAACTTAGGTATTGTGCAATTTTTAACAATTAACTGAACCGCTGACAATAATGAAAATTGCCTCATAGAGGTGTAAAGATTAAATGAGTTAATATTTGTAAAGGAGCTTAAAACACCTCTTGGCATGTTCAAGCTCTAAATATATGTTAACTATCATGATTAGCTATTTTCTAAAGTGATGACTCTTTCAAGTATTTGGAGATCATTATAATCTCTCTCTCTACCTCTTTTCTATTTTTCTCCTTCAAGCTTACCATATCCAGTTTCTTCATTATACATGAACATTGATTCCAGCGTCAGAAAGATTTGGGTTTGAATATCAGGTTTGCTACTTCCTGGATATACAAATGTGGGCACATTACTTAACCCACTGAAGCTCTTTTGTCATATGTGAAAAGAGAGAACTGTACTAGGCTGTATAGTTGTCCCCACTGAAAACGGGATCCTAATTCCTGAAACCTGTGAACATTATTTTATATTGCAAAAGACACGTTTAAATTAAGTGTCTTGGATGGAGAGATTGTTCTGGATTATTCAGGCATCCTAAAATGTAATCACATGTGTCCTTATAAGAGAGAGGCAGAGGGAGAGATTTGACTACAAAAGAAGAGAAGGAGAGATTTGACTACAAAAGAGGAGAAGGCAACATGACAATGAAGCAGAGGCTAGACACAGGCACCCACAAACCAAGGATCGCTGTTAGCCAAGAACAGTGTTTTCATAGCTGGAAGAGGTAAGGAATGGATTATTCCCTGTAGCCTCCAGAAGGAAACAGCCCCATCGACTGACACCTTGATTTTAGCCCCATAGACTTGTTTCAGACTTTGGGCCTGTAGAGCTGAAAAAGAATAAATTTCTGTTTGTTGAGCAGCAAAATCCAGTCCCAGGTGAGGATTTCCACCTCATGGAAGATGGCAAAGAGTGTAATGCTACCAACCATCAGAAGTAGGAGTCCACAGATACCAGCCCAAGGAGAACTCCACTCATGAGACGCTTATAAGAACACTTTAATTACAAACAGAAGAAAGGGTCCAGCAAGATTAGTGTCTGTAGTGTGTTCCTGTCTCCCATGGCCAACAGGAGAGCCTCCACAGGGTGATGGACTGCACAGACACCTCTTGTACTATGGGTGAAAACACTGTTGCCTTCCCTCGGAGGAGAAATACTAGTGGACTAGCCAGATGCTATGTGATACACCACTGAAGCAGTACAAGGAAGTTCACTATGTACTCAGAACAGGGAAAGATTTCCCCTAATAAGAAAGGAGAATCTGAGCTATTGCTCAGCACTGGCCATAAGGTGACTTTCCAGGCTCAGGGTACCGATTGGGGCAATCTCAGGGACTGGTGATAAGTTGCTATTGTGTTTTTGTTGTTGTTTTTAATTTTTATTGGAGTATGGTTGATTTACAATGTTGTGTTACTTTCTGCTGTACAGCAAAGTGAATCAGTAATACATATACATATATCCACTTTTTTTTAGATTCTTTTCTCATATAGGTCATAGGGTTCCCTGTGCTATACAGTAAGTCCTTATTAGTTATCCATTTTATATATGGTTGTGAGTCAATCCCAATCTCCCAATGTATCCCTCCCCCACTTTCTCCCCTGCTAACCATAGGATTTTTTTTCTAAATCTATAACTCTATTTCTTTTTTGTAAATAAATTCATTTGTACCATTTTTTAAGATTCCACATATAAGCTATATCATACAATGTTTGTCCTTCTTTGTCTGACTTACTTCACTCAGTATGACAATCTCTAGATCTATCCATGTTGCTGCAGATGGCATTATTTCATTGTTTTTTACAGGTTGCTGTTGTTTTAAGTCACTAAATTCATCATGTTTTTACAGAAACGAGAAAATGAATACAATTATATTTATGAAATTGGGTTTTTAAGAGGATCAAATGAAAAAAATGTGTATATATATATATTATATACATATATGTACACATATATATAGAGAGAGAGTACCTACCACAGTGCCTGGCATAGCACCTTATACAAATTAAGTATACCATGTCGAGATCCTTTAAAAAATGACCCAGATCACAGAGAGGCAAATGGATTGTAAATAAGATGTGTAGGCAGCAATTACATGTTTATTGCACATTCCATATAAGAAATGAAGGTGACAGCAAGCTAGAAAGAAATAGAAAGATTTCAAGTATTTTTAGAGGGTAGAGAAAACTTGGTCATAGATTACATGGAGAGGAGGAGAGGTGAAGAAAACTTAAGAGTCAAGATTGACTTCCAGCTTCCTGGCCTGAACAATCTAACCATCTACTCTTTCCTTTTTTTGGGGGGACCTAAGTTTCACATTTGCTAAAGGTGAAGTTGTTAGGTTGTGGCAATGGAACAAAATATCTGGCCCACTTTTCCACTGGCCTAATATTCACTTGTCCCAGAGACTATCACAACCTGCAAATAATCAGAGCCATGGTTCACATATGCTTTTTTTCTTTTAATTCAGCCTTTAGTTCCTTAACATAAACATTACGGCACTTGCAACTTTGTTCTCTAACCTCAGAATGGCCTAAAGTCTGGCACAATGACAGTAATCTCAGGACCTTCCAAAATACTGTGCTCCATAGAACTATTCCCTGGAAGAAAACAGTCAGAAATCAAGGACCTGATTCAGGAAACAAGGTACACCTTCCAGAAACACTTGGCAACAGTTTAGCTGTTCTGCTTTGCTCCTGGATAATTTAATCAAGTGCCAGATGTGTCCAATGGGTCTCCATTTAGTATGTGGGGTGGCCAGGGAAAAAAGAGATTAGAAGAAAAAAGCCATACAGCAATTTTGTTTGTCTGGGTTCACAATTTATACCATGATATTAGATACAGAATTCTTTCTCTTCTGATACAATCAATTACACTGACAAATTTTTTCTAATCTCAGATCTGTACATACCTGCACATTGCAATGTTTCCAGAAGACTCATTATAATCATCACTGAATATTTATTGAGAACCTACTGGGCAGAGAGAACTGTACTAGGCATGTGATCAAGAGAGAGCCTATTTCCAGCCAAGTTCTTTTGTTTCCATCCTGTTCTGGGAGTAATAACATACATAAGGAAAGTGGAATTCTACACATAATCAAACTTATTTTCTGATTTGATCATTATTTTGATTGCTACTTATGATTTATGATAGAGGTTGTTATTTTATTGCATACTTTCTGTATATAATTAAGTTACTTTAAATGAAGACTTTCATTCAGCTCTAGTTAGTAAGAATAATGTATTTCTGATTTTCTCATCATCAACTGAAGAAAAATTGAGCCACAAAAAGAAGGTATACTATTGAACAGTTATATTTGTCAAAAATTTAGAATTCATTGTATATATAAATAGGAGGATTGATGGCATTTGGTATGAGATAAATGTCATTGTTTAAAAAGATTATCAGAAGTATGTCAAGGAAACTAAGTTTCTAGTGTTCCATGTGGGGCTTGAATTCTCTGATCAAATTACAAGTTTCAAGTTTAACAGTAAAAAAGATCACATTGTTATAGATGCACATATATTTTGTAAAAGACAAAAGGCCAAACTGATAAAGTGAAAAAGAAAAATCAGTGCCTTTCAAAACAGAATTTCATGGTTTTCATTGTTAGTGAGTTGGGTTATGTGTCAGGTAAACTTTGATCTTAAAATATCTTTCACAGGCATGATTTCCTCCAGAGACCATTTTCTGTCTTGATATCCTCACAAGAGAAACAAGAATAAATATTTTGTTCCATAAAATATTCCTCCCATGACTATTCATATCTCTCAAACTTGTCTTTATGTGAAGGAAGTTGTAGCCAATTTTGGGGAGATATATTTAGCTTTTCAGAAAGCTTCTCTCTTTCTTAAATAGGAATCATTTTCTAATATCCTAAAAATTGGGATGGAGGTGGGGAAAATATTCCCATATCATATCACCTTAATTTATTATCCAATGCCCAGAGCAAATTTCGTCTTGGTTTCTTTCCCTTTATCCTCTGCTCTAATCTTTCCCTTCCTCTCTCCCTGTGCCCTCCCTCTCCTTCTCTTAACAGGATGCCTGTGTCAGTGAAGAAAGTGAGAGAATGTTAGCAGTTGCACGTTGTTCCTTTCAGCTCTGATCTGGCAAATGAAGGCGCCTCACCCTTCTGTCCGAGCCATTCAGTACCAAAGCCGCTTAGGTACATTCTGTGCACCCCGTCAGACAACAAGTTTTCCTCACTGTGCCAAAATCTTCTTGGAAACCCAAGCCAGATGAATTAGTCAAAAGTACATTCTCTATGATCACAAAAAATAATCTGGACTGTGTTTGGGCTATATTTAAACTGAATTTAAAATGATAAGGTCTGCATGTGTTTCCCTCTCCGGCAGAAGAGAGGTAATTGACTTTCGCAACGGCTCCTATTTTTGTTATCAGAATTTTTGAGTTAGTCATGTCCTAATTAATTCATTCATCAATGTAAATTTGGATATTTTTGCATTCAGAGCTCTTCCTTAACTCATTTGCAGTGTTTATAAAGATGTCATGACTAACAGAGACAGACAATCAGCTTTGCTAGGAACCCCTTAACGTATCCTCCCCCCAGGGAGTCCAGCTCATCTTCCCATTACTGAGAATTCCACTGCACAAGTGGAGTCCTGGCTTCCATCGAGGACCATACTCTCTCATTTCATCAAATAATTCATTTCTTATAGTCCGCCCAAAAGAAAGAAAATAAACTTTTTTTTACTACTTCTGTAAAGGGTTTATTATCAAGAACAGGTCCACCACACAGGAAAAGCTTATGATTCCTTCTTAAAGGTTATGTATGCCAACCCTGATGGTGATGTCTGCCCTTTTTATTGTAGTATTTAAAGGTAGTGTGACTTTTCTCGTAGAAAGTTCCAAACCTAGGAACTTGGGACTTGGTAATAACCTGAGACTATGAATAAGCAGTGGCAGTGATAATAGCCAAAACTTTTCTCTCCCTGCACCTTCCTCCCACTATCACCCACCATCCACTCCATCCCTGCTGAGATAATGAACTGGGCTTTGCTTCAAAAGTCTGAGTGCCAGACCCAAAGTATTACGTCTCTTATGCCAACATAGGCAGATAAGTTATCACTGGTCTGGATTTATCTTACCCAACTTCAGAGTTCTCTCTCCACTTCCAAGAGATCCTCTGATCAGGGATTTCTAGTCCTCTGATTGGAATAGAGATGTAGATTATTGCCCATTTTTCAAATTAAAAGTAATTTATTAGAGAAATGCATATTTTATTTTTACCATGGTGACTGTCCAAAAGAAATAGTCTACAGGCAGTATTAGATTGGTCAGTAGTACTAATACGTGCTCATACCCTATTTCTAAGTCAAATGTTTAGACTTTACCATAGAAACAGCATGATTACTCATGGCTTGTTTCCCCACACACACACACATACACACACAAAAATCTATTTTACTCTAGATTATATTTAGTCCAGAATACAGTACTAGTGGCATCAGTTCATTTATGTTCGAGTACCATATATCACATAGAGTCCATGAGAAAACACAGGTATGTTTACCTGGAACACATACTCCTCTTATTTTGTGTTAGAACATGACAAGAAAAGGTAGATACTCTGGGGGTACCAGCTAGACGTTTACTGGCTCCTCAAATGACTCTTACAATCAATCAGCTCTTCACCTATTCAAAATGAAGAGTTGAGGACAGAAAGCTTATGAGGACAGAGGCACGAGACTCAATCAACCTTTGGATTGACCACATCAAGATGAAGGACAGAGAATAGGCTGTGCAGCCAATAAAAGTAGACTTTAACTCTAGACTCCACTGCTTATTGGCTGTTACCCTTTTTAAATTTTGATTTTTATAGGCAAAATGAGAATAATAATAATATCTACCACATTAGGCTTCTTTGGGATTTTTTGAGACGGTATGTGAAAAACACTTAGCACAATGCTTAACCAAGAGAATCTTAGTTGTGGTTACAGAAGGCACTTTTTGCTAACTACCTCACAAGATTTCCCCTTCTCAAAGAATTGCGCCCCCCCCCCCTCCAAGTTTCCAGGAGTGAGCCTCAGAAGCAGTGCCGGTAACACTTGACTCTGTCCGCTTAACCATTGCCAGTTGGGAATGCACAATGACTCAAGCTGGGCTAATTCTGGGTTGTGAATCAAGCACCTTAGACTGGGAGCTGGAAGTTATTTCACTTTAGTGCCAGCAATCATGAGACAAGGTTCAAAAACTCTTGCAGTTGAGGTTCCAAAAGTTCAAGTCTCCTACTTCTTAGAGTTCTCAAGACTGATTGTCAATCTCTCCCTTAGATTCTATGAGATATTCTAGATTCTTCCAGTAGATCCTCATCCCCCCCCCCCCGTTTTCTAAGTTAAACTAGCTGTAATTGGTTTTTGAAGCTTACAAAATAAAAAATGTTAAACTGTAATTAGTAGTAGTCATTGTAATAGTAAAAGTGGCACCATTACTAGGAGTAATGGGGGTAGTGTAATCCAAACTCTTTGTATTTTTTTTTTTTTTAATCCAAACTCCTTGGCTTCTCATTCAATGTGTTACACCATTTGGCTCCAACCTTTACATTTATTTCACCTTTATGTTTTATTTACATCCATGAAGACAAGGTCTAGAGATTACTCTTGAACCTGTGGCTCCATGGAACCTATATGATATTGCACAGAGAAGTCACCCATTAAATATTTGTTGAATAAATGGAAGAACTTGTGAAGGAAATAAAGTTAGATTAGTTATGTAAGAATCTAGAGTATGTAGTGGAAAAAATGAATATTTTGGAAAGTACTTTAAAACAAGGCATTTTAATGGGAAGGGGTAAAAATGTGTACATCTCATGGTGACACTGAGTTACAGAATAAACCTGGACTAATTAATAAATCATTTTCTTTCTGTAAGCTAAATACTAGCTAGTAGAGGTTGAAAGGATAAAAGTTTTTAAAAAGTTTTAAAAAGACCCTAAAAGTAGATCGGTCATTAACAAACAGATCTCTCTCTACCTGCCAAAACACAGCCACTCCCTTGAACCTCCATAACACCTTTTCTGTTATAGGGGTCATATATCACAGTGACTTCTGAAGGTAGTTTTTTGTTTGAGAATCTGAGGTAAATAGCTGTTGAGTGCAGCTTTTGAGTTGAGCTGACTTTTGGAATTTGGACATTTACCTAGGAGGGACTGGTTACTTTGATGAGGAATCTGATTTTGGATATTAGTTACTTGAAAAGTCAAAATATTATAATGATGAGACATTGGAAAAACACCTGTGGAAAGAACCTTTTTAAAATATCTTTCTTGCCAAACAATTGGAAGCTCCGTGAGGAGGTCTGGATATAAATACCCAGCAGACTACCGTCCTCATGGACTTTCTACATGAACTATCTGGCAGAAACTTAACTGGTCCTGCTCCTGTTCCATTGTTTTAAAAGGGCAGAAGTTCTTTTATAGGAAAGTGGGAGGAGAATGAAAATGTATTTTAATTTATTTTTATGATAAATATCATTTTATCAAAATTTAAAGCTATATGTTTTGATTTTCAGTTTGATGCCCATAATGCAAGAAGGAGTCATTTAATAAGAGATTGAAATGAGCATTTGCTAACAATGAAGTCATTATTTTAATTAAACCTGATCAACTTTCCGGAATAATTTGGGATTTTTTTTCAACAACATATTTCAAGGCAGAAAAAAAAGGAAAAGACCATACGTTTGGCAGAAACGAAAAATGGTTTCTATGGCAGCTTGATTTGGACATGGAAAACCTGTTTCAAGCTATTCATAAACCCAACTCTTGCAAACTATTTATTATGTACAATAAATTATATGAAACATGTAATGAAAAAATGAGAGTGATTTGTTTTAGAACTCGGAGAGTTAACGAAAACTATTTGAGAAGGAAGGACTGGGTAAGATATGGATCCTAGTGTTTCCCGTTGAACTAGCTTAATGAATTTGTATCCATACCAGAAGGACACCCCCCCCCCCCACCGCACTCTTCACCAGTTGACACAAATATCACATTCTTTAAGGAAGAAAAAAATGCAGAATGTCCCCCAACCACATGAAGCACACCATTTTCACAATTCCAACACAATTTAGCCTCTATTCTTCATGCCTGAGTAGACATCCCTCGTTACACACCCAAGGCAAAACTTGGAGACAGAGATGGGGAGAGATGCATTGCCAGCCCTCATAGGCTGAGCTGCTTGTTCTACATGAGGGCTTAAAAAATATATATATGATTATATTTTCTAAGTGGAGCATGTATGTTCTCGTGAGCCCTGAAAAGTTGGCAATTCTGTATAAAAAATATGTATTTCTGCATATGCATGACATAAGATGAAGATTTGATTTCTAATCTCAGAGTCATTATCAACACAAAATTTACATTCTCAAAATAAGTATCTTTAGAAGCAATACTCAATCTAGTATTTCATAGTCATATCTGGATAATAAATGCTTTGCAATAGGACAAACCAGTTTGGGTAGGAATAAGAACAGGTGTCATACTGCTGTATCTATTTCAAAATCTGAAGATTTGTGTTTTGTAGAATGGAAGCAGTTCAGAAAAGAAGTGAAGAATAGAGAGGCAAAGAGGTTTTAAAACAGGAGTCTGGTGGGCAGGACAGTTTGTGCTAATGAAAGCAGTGCTTAGTATGTGTTAAAGTATTATCTTATAAAAAGGCAGTAAAGATTCCAACCTGCATGCAAAAATCTATTCAAGAAATGTGGGCGGTAAGAAAATGAAAGTAAAATCCTATACTACAGTCACTGAATCTGTGAAGTAGTCAAAATAAACTCTCTTTTTAAGCAAGATTAAACAGAGCTGTATCCCTGAAGCCAGACCACTTGGGTTGAAATCCAAGCTTTGCATTTATAAAACTGCTTCACTCTCTGTGCCTCAATTTCTTCATATGTAAGATGGGTATGAATAATGCCATACCCAGGGAATAGAATTATCACAGGGACTGAATAAGTCAATATTTGTAAATATTTGTAGAATAGTACCTAGCACAGAGTAAGCAATTTATCAGTAGTAGTTAAGTTAAAATTTTGAATTTGAAAAATTACTTGCCTAGTTTCTTAATGCTCTAAAATATCTCTCATCAAGTAAATTTTATAATTAACATCCTTTTACATTTTTTTACATTTTACATTTTTAATTTAATGTAATCTGTAATAGCTGTATCAAGCTATAACTGACATACAATAAATGCACATATTTAAAGTATAAAATGTGACCAATTTTGACATATATACCACAGATATATGTATATATCTGTGAAACCACCTCCACAGTCAAGATAGTAAATATATCTAACACCCTCAAAGATTTCCTCCTGCCTCAATGCAATCCCTCACAATCCATTTCTGTTCCTCGCCCTTGTGTCCCCAGGCAACCATTTAAATGCTTTCCCCACTGTACATTAGTTTGTATTTTCTACAGTTTTATATAAATGGAAATATACAATATCTATTCATTTGTTGGGGGGTGGCCTGGTTTCTTTAGTACAGCATAATTGTGTTGATATTAATCCATTTTTTCATGCACAGTTCATTTTTGTTATTCTTTTTTTTTAATGTATTTATTTTATTTTAGGCTGCGTTGGGTCTTCATTGCTGTGCACAGGCTTTCTCTAGCTGAGGTGAGAGGGGGTTACTCTTCGTTGTGGTGTGCGGGCTTCTCATTGCGGTGGCCTCTCCTGTTGTGGAGCATGGGCTGTAGGTGCGTGGGCTCCAGTAGTTGTGGTGTGCGAGCTCAGTAGTTGTGGAGCACGGGCTTAGTTGCTCCGTGGCATGTGGGATCTTCCCGGACCAGGGCTCGAACCCGTGTCCCCTGCATTGGCAGGCAGATTCTTAACCACTGCGCCACTAGGGAAGCCCCTGTTATTCATTTTTATTGCTAAGTATTCTTTAGCAATACAACTTGTTTGGAAATACCACAATTTGTATATTCATTCACCTGCTGATGGACATTTGGATTGTTTCCAGCTTTTAGCTATTACAAATAAAACTGCTATGAACATTTATATATGAATTTTACAGGGCCACATGCTTTCATCTATCTTGGGTACATACATAGAAGTAGAATGGCTGGGGCATGTATTAGTGTGTCCAATTTTTTAAGAAACAACTAAACTGCTCTTTAAAGTTGTAGTATTTTATCTTCCCCCAGTAGTGTTCTATTCTTTCACATGCTCACCAACACTAGGTAGATCAACATTTTAATTTTAGACATTCTAAAAGGTATTTAGAATTATATCATTTTTATTCTAATCTTTATTACTCTAATGATTAATAATGTTAAGCATACTTCATATGCTTCTTTGCTATCCACATCTCTTCTTTGGTGAAATAGCTATCTAAATCTTTTGCTTATATTTTACTGTATTGTTTCCTCATTATTGAGTTTCATTTCCTCCCAGTCTGTCTTATTTTTCATTCTCTTTTGAATAAAGTTTTAAATTTTGATTAAGTCCAACTTATCAATCTTTATTTTATGGGTTTTGCATTTAATGTAGCTAAGAAATCTTTGTATAACCCAAAAGTATGAAGATTTTTCTCCTATGTTTTTTTCTAGAACTTTTATAGTTTGGGATTGTATATTAAATCTAAGTCTCATTTTCAGTTAATGTTTCCATAATGTGAGGTATAAATCAAAGTTTAGTTTATTGACATAGAGATATCCAATTTCAGTTCTATTTGTTGAAAAGATAATCTTTTTACACTGAATTACCTTGCACCTTTGTCAAAAATTGACTGACCATGTATATGTAGGTTCATTTCTGAATTCTATTTTGTTCCATTGATGTATTTGTCTATGCCTTGATCATTAATGTCTTTATAAAAACCTTGAAATTGGGTAGTATAAATTGTCCAACTTTATTTTTCTTCAGAGTTGTTCTGGCTTTTCTAGGTTCACCATGTTTCCATATGAATTTTAGAATCAGCTTGTTAAGGTTAACATTAAAAACTTTTCCTGGAATTCTGATTAGGATTGTATTAGATCTCTGGGTCAATTTGAGGGATAATGGATATCTGAACAATATTGAGTATTCTGATCTATGAATCCATATTTATTCATTTATTTATATAATCTTCAACAATGTTTTCTAGTTTTCAATATGAAGGTCCTTTACATATTTTTGTATAAGTATGCATTCCTAAGTATGTTGTATTTTTATGCTTTGTGAATTATATTGATTTTCAATTCAGTTGCTTAATGCTAGCATATAAAAGTACACTGATCTTGTATGTTGATCTTGTATCCTGCAACTTTGATAAATTAACTCATTGTTCCATAAGATTTTATACAGTTGTGTCATATGTGAATAAGGAGCGTTTTACTATTTCCTATATGATCTAGATACCTTTTTTTCTTGTCTTATTTTGCTATCTAGAGTGTCCAGTACAATTATGAATCAAAGTTATAATAGTATACTTTCTTTCCTTGTTCCTGATCTTATAGGGGAATGCATTCAATCTTTCATGACTATGAATGATTTTGCTGTTAGATGTATGTTATTCATAGGTGCCATTTAACAATTTGAGTAAGTTCCCACATATTCCTAGTGCATAGATATTTTTATATGAGAAGTGAATGTTGGATATTTGTCCAATGTTTTCTTCTGTATACTGAGATGATTATAAGATTTTCATTTTTAATCTGCTAATATGATGAGTTGCATTGATTGATTTCAAATGTTAAACCAATCTTGTATCCCTGGCATAAATCTCACTTGGTCATGATGTATTTGCTTTTTATATATTGCTGGATTAAATTTTTGTATCTATGTTTATGAGGGCTTTTGGTCTGTAGTTGTTTTTTTGTTTGTTTGTTTGCTTGTTTTGTTTTATTTCCAGAGTTTGTATTGAATTGGTGTTATTCCTTCTTTAAATGCTCCAATGAAGCCATTTGGGCTTGTAGTTTTCTTTGTGGGAAGGTTTTTTTTAACTATATAACAATTTCTTTACTATATATAGGACCATTTATGTTATCTGTTTCTTTTTGAGTAAGCTTTCGTAGTTTGTAACTTAGAAAGAAGAAACTTACCTATTATAAGTTAGAAGAAGAAACTTATCTATTATATTTTCCTAAGTTGTAAGATTTATTGATACTAAGATGCCATAATATTCCCTTATGATCCTTTTAGTATCTGTGGAATCTGTAGTGATGTCTCCTCTCTCATTCATGATATTACCAGTTTGAATCTTCTCTCTTTTTTTTTTTTTTTTCTGATCATCTTGTTAGAGTTCTTTCAATTTTAGTGATCTGCTCAAACCTCCAGCTTTTGGATTCATTAATTTTATCTATATATATTTTTAAACTTTTTATTGATTTCTGCTCTGATCTTCATTATTTCCTTTATTCTGTTTTCTTTGGTTTAATATTTTTTTTCTAAGTCCTTAAGATGAGGTTGCTGATTTAGACCTTTATTTATTTCTAATGTAGGTTTTTAGTGATATAAATTTAGTTCTACATTTCTACAAGCAATGCATCCCACAGATTTTGATATGTTGCGTTTTCACATTCATTGATTTCAAAACACTTTCTAATTTCCATTTTGATTACTTACTTGACCCACTGGTTATTTAGACATATGTTAATTAGTTCCAAATATTTGGGGATTTTCCAGAGAGCTTCCTCTTCTTGACTTCTACTTACATTGCACTGCAACTACATTGTAGTCAGAAAGTATGTATCTTTCAAGTTTATTGAGACTAGTTTTATTGCCTAAAACATGACATTTTTATAAATGCCCTGTGTGTATTCTGCTCTTTTGGGATAGGGTGTTTTTAAAATATCAGCTAGGTCTAGATGGTCGATGTGTTGTCCAAATATATATCTTCACTGGTTTCTCCTTATCTGTTCTTCAATTATTGAGAGAGGAATGTTAAAATTTTCTATTTTAAAATTAAATATGTGTTTATTTCTCCTTGAAGCTCTATGGATTTTGTGTTATACATTTTGAAGTTCTGTTATTAAATGTATAAATATTTAGGGTCATTATGTCCTCTTGATGATTTCACACATATCTCATTATAAGATATGCTTCTTTGTCCATGGTAATATTCTTTGCTCTAAAATCTACTTTATACGATTAATTTGGCTACTCCAAATTTCTGTTAATTGGTACTAGCATAGTATATATACCTTTTCTATCCTTTCCTTTTATTTGTCTGTGTCTTTATATTTAAAGTGTGTTTCTTGCAAGCAAGATCTTGCTCTTCTATCCAATTTGAAAATCCTTTAAAAATACCTTTTAGTTGGGGCATTTAAAATATTTACCTTTGAATGTAATTGTTGATGTTGTTGGGTTAAAATCTACCATGTTTCTACTAGTTTCTAATTATTCCATGTTCTTTATTTCCCATTTTAAGATTTCTCTACTTTTATAGTAATTGGTTCTTTTGGCTTATTATCTATAACTCTGTTTTGTGTTTTATTAGTTTATAGTAGCATCATTTACTTATTACAGTCTATTTTCAAGTGATTTTATGCTATTTCATGTTTAAGAAACTTACAATGGTATATTTTAATTTATCCCGACCTAGCCTATGTGCTATTATTTTCATACATTTTACTTTTACATATGTTATAGATCCCACAGTACACTGTTTTTATTTTTAATTTTTCTTTAAATAGTCAACTATCTTTTAAGGGGATTTAAATAACAAGAAAATATACGTATATTAGATTTACCTATATAATTACTATTTTAGGAGTTCTTCATTCCTGGATACAGTGTTTATTCTGGTATAATTTTCCTTTTGCTTGAAGAACTTCCTTTAACCATTCTTATAGTGCAGGTGAGGCAGTAATGACTTCTTTCTTCTTTTGTGTGACTTAAAAGCCTTACTTTTCCTTCATTTTTGAAAGATATCTTACCTGGATATAAAATTCTAGGTAGATTTTTCTTTTTCTTGCAATACTTTAAAGATGTTGTTTCTTTGTCTTCTGGCCTGCTTTCTTTCTACCCCAGAAAGAAGTCTGAATAAATCTTATCTTTGTTCCTCTGCATATAATATGCTATGTTTTTTCCTCTGCCTGTATTTAAGATTTTCTGTATATCACTGGTTGTAAGCAATTTATTACGAGTGTTGGTGGAGTTTTCTTCAAGTTTCTTATGCTTGGGGTTCACTGAGTTTCTTGGATTTGTAGTTCTGGAGATTTAAGTACATTTGAAAATATTTTAGCCATTTCTTCAAATACTTTTTTCTTATCCCCCCTGCCTTTTCTCCTCCCCTTCCTTCTGAGACTCCTATTACATATGTCAGACTGTTTAAAGTAGTTCTGTAAGTCACTAATGCTTGATTATGTGTTTGTGCTCATTTTTATCCTCTTTTATTTCTGAGTTTTATGTAGTTGCTGTTTCTATATTTTCAAGTTCATTATCTTTACTTCTGAAATGTCTAATATGCAATTAATCCAATCCAATGTTGTTATTGTTGCTTTTCATCTCAGCATTGTAGTTTCTGCCTGAGGAGTTCTATTTGGGCCTTTCTCATATCTTCTTTTTCTCTACTTAACATGCTCAGCTTCCCCCTAAGCCTCTTGAACATATAGAGTACAGTTACAATAACTTTTTTTTTAATTAATTAATTATTTTTGGCTGCATTGGGTCTTCGTTGTTGTGCATGGGCTTTTCTCTAGTTGCAGCGAGCAGGGGTTACTCTTTGTTGCGGTGTGTAGGCTTCTCATTGCAGTGGCTTCTCTTGTTGCAGAGCACAGGCTCTAGGCGCACGGGCTTCCAACTCAATTGTTGCGGCAAGCAGGCTCAGCAGTTGTGGCTCGCGGGCTTAGTTGCTCTGCGGCATGTGGGATCTTCCTGGACCGGGACATGAACCCATGTCCCCTGCATCGGCAGGCGGACTCTCAACCACTGTGCCACCAGGGAAGCCCTACGATAACTTTTAATGTCCTTGTTCTATTAGATGTATCATCTGTAATTTCTTGATTAATTTATTTTTCTCCTCATTAGGAATTGTGTTTTCCTGTTTCTTAGCATGCTTTAGTAATGTTTGATTGTATACCAGGCATTGCAAATTTTGCCTTGTTGAGTGCTGGATTTCCTTGTATACCTATAAATATTCTTTAGCTATGATCTAGGGTGCAGTTAAGTTATTTGGAAAAAGTTGGTTCCTTTTGAGTCTTACTTTTAAGTTTTCTCAGATGGGACCAGAACAGTGTTCAGTCTAGATTTAATTTTGCCCTATTACTGAGTCAAAATCCCTTTGAATACTGTATCTGATGTCCCATTAGTTATGAGGTTTTTCTACTCTTCCTGGTGGGAACAGAAACTATTTCTTTCTGTGTGAGCTTTGGGCATTGTTCCTTCGAACTTTTTCTGGTGTTTCCAGCTGCAGATAGTTTCCTCATACATTTGTACCTGTCAGTACTCAGCTGAACATTGAGGGGGGCCCTCTAGAGATCTCTGAAACTTCCTCTCTATGCAGATCTCTCCCCTCTGTTACTCTCTTCTGGAAACTCCTACTTCCTTGGCGTCTCAAAACTCCAGTTTTGTTTTCTCATCTTATGGAGACCACTGGACTTTATCTAGGTTTCCCCTCCCTGTGCTACAACCTGGCAACTCTCTCCAGAGAGTAAGCCAGGGCAAATGTATGATTCATCTTGTTTATTTCTTCTCTGTCAAGAATCCTCGGGCTTCCCTGGTGGCACAGTGGTTGAGAATCTGCCTGCCAATGCAGGGGACACGGGTTTGAGCCCTGGTCTGGGAAGATCCCACATGTCGTGGAGCAACTGGGCCCGTGAGCCACAACTACTGAGCCTGTGCGTTTGGAGCCTGTGCTCCGCAACAAGAGAGGCCGCGATAGTGAGAGGCCCGCGCATTGCAATGAAGAGTGGCCCCCGCTTGCCGCAACTAGAGAAAGCCCTCACACAGAAACGAAGACCCAACACAGCCAAAAATAAATAATAAAGAAATAATAAATAAATTTTAAAAAATGCTGGGGAGTTATCACCATCATTAAAAAATAAAGAATCCTCATCTTTCATTATTAATGTTAAATATCTTGAAAGATTTTATTTCATGTATTCTATCCAGTTTTTCAGTTGTTTCACATAGAAATATAACTCTTGGCTGAAGTAACCACCTCTTTGAAAGTATATCTTTCTTTTTATTTTCTCAATTTACTTCTTTACTTACTTCATTTTTATCTTTTTTCTTCCTCTGATATTCCATGGGCAGTGGGCTATGGGCTCTGCTTTTAATATATCCAGAATACAACCACATCTTTCCATCTCTTTCACAAATAACCTCATGAAAGCCATCATCATGTCTTTCCTGGATTATTGCAGGATTTTTTCCAGGACTTTCCTGGATTATTTTTAGCTGTTCTCCCTAATTTGTCCTTTAATCACCTACAGGCTATTCAAAATCCAGTAATCAGAATACTCTAATTGCTATGAAAAATCAAACAAACAAATGAAAAGACACACTCTTCTGCTAAAAACCCTGCAGTGGCCTCACATTGTAACCATAATAAAAGTTAATATCTTATAATGGCCTAAGGCACTGTATAATCTTGCTTCTGGCTATCACTTTAACATCATCTCCAAGTACACTCCAAGCTGGTTACTCCTTTTTAGTTATCAGGTCTCCTTCCTGTTCTTTGAACTACCCAGACACATATGCCTTGGAACCTTTCCACTTGCTATTCTTTCTGCCTGGAAGGCTATTACCTCCAGAACCTGTAAGGCTTGCTCCCTTGCCAACTTTCTCAAGTGTGTCATCTTACCTATTTAAAGTTGCACTTCAATATCACCCACCACCTCATCCCAGACACTCCTAATACCTTTTTTGCACTTGACATTTGTCCTCAGCTCTCATTACCATCTGACGGAATTATTCTGTTCCAGTCTCTGGGACTCCTTTCTATTTCATGAACACAACAGGTTCTTTCTGGCCTCCTTTTGTATTTACTATTCCCTCTTATTGAAAGAGCCTTCCAACAAAATATATCAGTGGTTCTCTCCTTTAAGCTTTTCGTCATATGTCATCTTTTCCATGGTCTTTATTAACCATTGTATTTTAAATTGAATCTCTCTGCTGACTCCCTGGCTTTATATATCCCCTCTCCTAGTTTATTTTTCTCAAGGACATATAAAACGATGCACTACATATTTTATTATCTATGTGTTTTATTTTCTATCTCTCCCACTAAACTGGAAGCTATATGTGGACAGAGATTTTATCTTTTTTTTTTCTCTTTCTCTGAGATAAATCCAAAACTTAGAAATATACCTGGTATGTGGTAGGGCTTTGGTAAGTATAGTTGATCACATCTTAAAAATAATATTTTTTCTAAAAATTACCAAGTTCATAACCTAGAAGAGAATAATTATACAGATTTAAAACATTTTCCATATCATGTATGGATTTCAAAATACCCAATTTGCATTTTTTTCCTCCAGAACTCTATTTTATGGAGGCAGCATTCTTACATAGTTAAGAGTTAAGAAGTAACTAGCATATCTAAGCATCCAATATCAATGTCACAAAGTCTATATGGAATAAAACTGAGAGTACTGGTATCTTACACCAAAAAAAACTCATTAATCTGCATTTGCATGTAAGTCTTTCAACTTTACCACCCAGCTTCCGGTTCCACAGCAGAATAAAAATTGCAAAATACATTTTTATTAGTAAGCACCCTGATAGGGAACAGGAATTAACATTGGTTTATTTTTCACTACACTTAAGACCCATTATTTAATGCTTATTACGTCTGTATTAGGTGAGTTGCTGTGATCATTTTACAGATAAAGAAACTGGGTTAAAAGTGTAATTGGCACTCAAATCAAGAGTTTGGATCTAAACATAGCTTTCTCTTCCTTCTAAGCCTACCTCTTTGTACCTACCTGTGCTGCTTTACTGTCAGCAGTGAGAATGGCAACTAGGGGTCTACCAGTAAAGGGAGACTATAACCTAGATGCAAATATTCATAAAGACTAATAGGACCACAGGCCATCCTGCATACCACAATCAGTGTCTAGGACGTCATCTCTGGATAGCACAGCACAGTCATTAATGTTCATAATGATAAAACCAAGTCATCAAAAAAAGATTAATTACATTCCATCCACTCTGTTTAAGAAGGCAGGGAAGTGTGAAATCCATTTTAGAAAGATTTCCATCAAAAATGATTAAAATTTTCAGCTATCCAGAATGATTCATTCCCTGGGGTTTCTACATAGCCAAATATGTAAATGAAAAAGCACAAATATTGCCCATTTCCCACAAAACAAAACAGACAAGCAAACCACAAAAAAGGTGCAGAAAAGACTCAATCGAATTGAGGATTGGATATCCTTACAGTGTATATACCAAGGCGTATACCTAAGCTGGTAGGCATCCATTTTTTTATATATACTATATCTGTTCTCATTGGTTAGGTGTCCATTTGAATGGTTGGTACCTTTGCTTGGAAGGTTTTAATTATTTTGATTATTTCTTCTGCTGTACAATATTTTAGGTGGGGTAAATGTATTTCCCATACTCCTGGGCACATAGCTGGAATGATTGAGTCTGCCTTACCCACACCTTCTTCAAAAACCTAACTTTGTTTCAAATACAAAAGAGGTTAACTTGATACTAAAAGTAAAGCTGAACATTACTTAATTCATATTTCGGTTATAAAAACAAAAAGCAGGGCTTCCCTGGTGGCGCAGTGGTTGAGAGTCCGCCTGCTGATGCAGGGGACATGGATTCGTGCCCCGGTCCGGGAGGATCCCACATGCCGTGGAGCAGCTGGGCCCGTGAGCCATGGCCGCTGAGCCTGCGTGTCCGGAGCCTGTGCTCCGCAACGGGAGAGGCCACAGCAGTGAGAGGCCCGCGTACCGCAAAAAAACCCCCCAAAAAAACAAATGTACTTCTCATCTCAGTGTAGTGCCTTTGGTATCCGACAGCTATTTAACAAACGTTGGTTAAAAGAATTTTAGCTCTCCATTAGTAGGAGAATGATTAAATGAGTTGTGTGAAATTATGGAACATCTATATGATGGAATTATGTATACTTATCTCAAATAATGACCTGACAGATGCTGACACGGATATTTATTCACCCCTGTATCCCCATCTCCTAAAAGAATTCTTGGCATCTAATAAGTATCCAATAAATACTGGTTTCAAGAATGAATGAATAGATAAAACATAGAATAAATGAACAAGTGGTAAAACTCTGATTAATGATATAATGATATGATTAATTTGATATAATTTCAGGGAGGGGTATATACATTCAGCTGAATCAAGAAGTAATCTGGAATGCCACACCGTACTCTGGTAAATGTAGGGGTACTTAAGAAAGACTCTCATTTTTACTGTATTTATACATTATTTAAATGTTCACAACACATATATACTACTTTCACAGTTAAAATGGCTTATGCTATAGCTATCACAAAAAAAGATTTATACATCAGACAGTCTGGAACTTAAGTGTTCATTATAGAAATACAAAAATGAGATGATATTAGCTGCCTATAATATAGAACACTAAACAGAATAAATGCTGATGGACCCAGAAACAATCTTTTAGCATTAAAAAGCCTTAACTGGGCAGGGAGTAAGAGGTGTGAGAAGTTAAACAGAAAAGAAACTATTAAAAATATTCTTGAAGTAGAGGGTTGATGGGAGAAACTGCCTAATGGATATGAGGTTTCTTTTGGGGTTTATAAAAATGTTTTGGAACTAGATAGAGGTGGTGGTTGCACATTATGAATGTACTAAATGTCACTGAATTGTTCACCTTAAAATGGTTAATTTTATGTTATGTGAATTTCACCTCAGTTTAAAAAGAATATAACTGGGACTAATTTCCAAAATAAAGGGGCAAGGATTGGTTCTAATCACCAGAGCCCAATTCTTTGAAAAGTAAATCCTAGTATCTATTCTTGTGACAGGAACTTCCCAATTGAATTATCTTCCAGAAGAATGTAATAAAGGAAGAATAATCAAATCCTGATACCAGGAAAGGTCAACCATTGTCAGCTAGGTAGACCACAGGATGCTGTGCTGTGCCTGGCAATGAGCTCATTACCAGGAGAGACCACATATACTTATTGTTTGTGTACTCAGCTTATGGAGTAGTGACTGACACAGTAAATGATGGATGTTGAATGAGTGATAGTTTACAGGGGGAGTAACACTGGAGGGAAATGGCCTTCAAGTCCTGTTTGATATTGACCAATGGAGGACTGAATTCAGGAGCTCACATGGCCATCTCCAAGCCAAAGCAAGCAAATAAAAGGGCTATTCCTTCCCAGTAGGGCCTTCTACCCACCCAGACATCCAAGAATCAGTTAAGAAGTTAGTGAAAAATGTATATTCAGGGCTCCACCTCCAGATATCCTGGTTCAGAAGGTGTCAGATGGGGCTTGGAAATCTACATTTCAAAAGAAGTTCTCAGGTGGTTTCATGCAGGTAGTCTGTGGACCACACTTTTAGAAAAATAGAAGCCCAGGATTGGGAATGGCCAATGCATTTTTTACATAAGAAAGTTCAGAATTAGTAGCCACTGCTTTCTTTTGACTTGTTTTCATTTAATATAAGGACTTTAAAACAACCAAAACTGTCCAGAAAATGAAAAAGCCTTGTGGTGTCATGAGCTCTAGAAACATTCATATGGTTGAAAAAAGCCTCTCTCAGGGGTGTTATGATAAATTCCTTTGCTCTAAGCAGGATTTCAAGTGGTTGGCTCCTAGGGTTCCTTCCAGCTTAGATTATCTGATTCTATAATCAAATCAGGTTGAGGGAGAGAGAGAGATGATTCATATAAATGCAACTGCTTTGAAAAATGTGGATTACTATAAAAATGTGAAATGCTATTTTTATTATTCATGATTTGGGGGCGGAAGTCTAACATTATTTTTTGAAAGTTTCTGAACTTCATTTCTATTTTTATGAAAATATTTAATAGAATATTGTTGACAAACAGGTGAATTTGGGGAAACAAATTTTATTTGTAAACTATAACAGGTATGATGTTTTCAGGACTTATTTTGTCTTCAGTGTTAATCATTTACTTTTTTTCTGATTTTAAAACTAATGAACTTTCATGGTAGAAAATTTGTAAAATTCAGAATAGTTAAAGAAGAAAAGTCAAAAGGAGAAAATTTTACCACTGAGAGATAAACTCTATTAGCATTTTGGACTATTTCCCTCCCCCTCCCGAATACACGCACACTAACAAAAACTTTCATGGTGAGCACTTTCTGTTGTTTTATATACCCTTTGAAAATGTTCTTAATCAATAACATATTACATCATTAACAAATGGATTAATCCTGGAATGAAATGGCCCCTTGGGTCAAGTTTGATGTAGGCAAGTGGAGAAATGAATTCAGGAGCTCATATTGCCATCTTTAAACTGGGCAAGCAAAAAGAGTTCTGTATTGATTTAATCAGTTTCTTATCTTTGGACATTTAGCATATTTCAATTTTTCCCTTATAATAAATATCCAGTGAAAGTGCTTGCATATGATTCCCTGACATACCTCTATATCTTTAGGTTAAATTCTCAGGTATGGAGATTGTGGTTCAAACTCTATGAACATTTGTAGACATTCCATACATGTTTTCAAAGTGATTTACAGAAAGATTGCATCAAATTGTGCTTCCACCAACTGTGGATGAGAGTTTCTCTCTTACTGTCCAGTGGCAAGAATGAGTATTAATAATAAAACAAAACAGACAACTTTCTGCCAAAGTTAGAGGGCAAAAATTTGAAATCTTGTTTTTATTTCTTCTCCTTTGATTACATTAATTATGTTTGTATATCCATATTACACATTTGTATCTTCTTTTAATGTTTGCATTTTCACTTTTATAACATTTCTTCACCTAAGGCACAACTGTGGGAAATTTAATCTTCAAAATTCTTCTTAGTGTTTTTTTTTTTTTTTAAACAAATAAACATGGATTGGGAGGGAGAATATAAGAAGATACAACTATCAAGTTATTTTAATATTTTTATTATAAAATTTGTGGCGTTATGTGGTATTTGCTGAGCTATGCAATGGTAACTCTTCAGAAAAATAATATAACAATAAATATGAATGACTTTTTCAAGAGCATTGGAAAGCACCATGCAATAGTAAATATATGTCTTCCAAGTAACTATACCAAAATTTTGTTTTTTAATAAACTAACAGTTTTCAGCCAGAAAGAAATAGTTCCATGCAGCTTTATTTTTATATTTAAAAAAACTCAAATTTCAATTGACAAGGTTTCTTCAACTTCTATGATAATCTCAATATCATATACAGATTACTTGCAAAATTGTGTCTTTATTAATGTGGTATCTGTTGCCACCTAACAGCTTTGGGACTCCTCCCTAAAACTGCATCTCCTGTCTGGGTATCTGACAACAGGTTATTGATGATGTCTGGCTTATGAATATGAGTCCATTCTGTAAGGCAATGTACAGTCATAAATTTCTGAATTTCATATACTATATGTTTTCCCTCAATTAAGCTTTTTCTTATAAAATAAAACATCTGTTAAAATAAGTAATACATTGCTGCATTTTAATATTTCCATAGTATATCAAAAGAAGGACACAATTTTAGAGCAAGATTTAAATAAACACAACTTTCTAGATACTATACCTTTATTAATAAACTTTAATTTATTTTATTTAATCATTGTTTTTTTTAGAAAAGAAAGTTTTTCCCTTCATTTGTAATGCTTCAGATGTTGAAAATGTGGATTGTGCTCAGTTTCCTAGCAGTAGCACTAGTCTTAATAGCTTAATCCTGTGTTGTGAGATTGTGCCTTGCTTTACCATTTCTATTCAGATCTCACTACGTAGACTACTTTCTTGTACAAAGAAAAAATTGTCTTCAGTTATTTTCTTTATCTACTTTTGACTGTAAATGAAAAAAATGGCAGCAAAATATTGTGGCAACTTAAAAAATGGTTTGAAGAAAACCATGTTTTTCAACATTTTTGTTACTCTCCTTTTAGTTTATGTATTAAAATGTGTAGTCTGTGAGTCAAAATGTGCAAAAAGAAATGTTGCCATTCATTTGCCATGATTAATCTAAATGTTCAAGCTCTCCATCCTGTTGGGTATCAGTGAATAAAAACTTAAACTTGGTAATTAAAAGAATCCCAGACTCATGCATTTAAACAAAGTCTTGGGGTAAATATTCAGTTAATTTAAAGGCAAGCTTTTTCTTAGTGGCATTTCTCTTCTTTCTGTCTTTTTTCTCAAGATGGTGTCTAGGTTCATGGAGAAGCTTCTGTATCCACCTTGCAAAAAGGAAGAAGGTCTTCATGTTGTCCTTCATATCTTTGCTGCTCTATGATGTGACAAAGCCAGTCTTGTCTCTTTAGTCACTAGCCATCTGACACTAGTGCCCACTGTATTGTTGTTAATACTGCTTTTTTTGTTTTTTGGGTTTTTTTTGGGGGGGGTGGTCTTGGAGGGGAGATGAACATAATGCCACTGCTGAAATTCATGGTTTGTAAATTTCAAAGATATATCCAGCTCAGCTTTCACTGGCCTATCAGCCTTACTTCAGCTCTCATTGATTCTACAGTACCTCTGGTCAGCATCCTTTTATCTACTCCTAGTCTCACCATGGTGATCTCATTGAACATCTGTTGCTTCTCAATTCAACTATGTTCTTGTGTCTCCTATTGTACTTTCTTAAGGGAACATCTAGATCTCTTCCCTACTATCCCTTCCTCTCTGCCTCAGTATGTCATGCAGCCCTTTCTCCTCTATAGAGGTTACCCCGATGTTGATGTAAGCCACACTGTGAAGGTCCTTCTCAAGACTTTCCTCTGATTAAATACTTCTAGGACAGCAATTTTTAAAGGACATCCTAGAAACATCTTAGATGGCATCTTGTGGCCATCATCATTCTGACCTGAGGTATTTTCTTCAGAGGTCTGTAATTTTCCTGAGCTATATCTGAAACACCATGTACAGACAATTTTTTCAATCCTTCCCTCTTACCTCTTGCAACTTCCTCAGGGGAAAGCCAGGACACATAATTAGGATTCTTGCCTCCTCTCCTTAAATTCTCTCAGAATCAGTATCAGGACTATATCTTTTGCTTTCTTTTGTTGAAGTTGAGCTTTCCCTACATTAAGTTTCTTTTTCTCTATATACTAAAACATATTTTCATACCTCCAAGATTTAACTTGTATAGGTGAATTGTTCTTGGAATTTAGAAAGCCCCTTTCTTTTGCCACCAATTCTTATTTATAAATTTTGTCTCACTACACACTGATAAAAAATAAAAACAACAACCTTCCTAGAACACTGACTTTTTCTTTCTTCTTTGTATTCCTGCTTTAATAATCCAAATCCTGCCTCAAATAATGTATGCCTCTGGCTGAATAGGGGGAGGGTCAATTAATTTATTTCAAAAAGTCTTTTCCCTGTTAGAGTTGAATTGATGATATTGATAAATTACTTTTACCTTCCAGTTGTTTCCAAATTCATTTCTTAGAAGAACCATTCCTTTTCTCCAGAACATACTTTTAAAAACAAAGTGTTTTAAACAAAGATACACTATAGTTTATCTTCAGCTATACAAGAGTTTCTATCTTGTACTACACATAAAGATTTCAATGAAAATTTTTTTGTTTTTTTTAAATTTCAATCCAATTCAACAAACATCAGTTAATAGTTTTTTAACCAGCCTATAACTGTGCCTTATATAAAAAAAAAGTTTACAAAAGGAAAATATAAGATCCTAACTTTTCAAATGTAAGTAACCAGATGCATACATAAAATAATCAGAATACTGTACAAGACTTGGAATGACTGTGTCAACACATGCACACTGCTTGTAATAAGTACTTAATAGATATTTATTGTTCTTTATTATGCATTGCATAGACAACACAGTGTAGTTTATCTGAGCATCTTGAAAATATTGAGTTAGAGAAGACATTAAGGAGGAAGTAGGATGGGCTAGACTTACTATTTTGGGTAGAATCTGGAAATGGGGTAATGAGGAAATCATCTATTCCAGGCAAGAAGAAAACAACGTGGGGAACAACTTGGAAAATAATAAGAATTATGGGCTCAGAAGACAGTTTTGTTATGTTAAGCTTTAAACTGGCTGAACAACACAAGTCATTCTAGAAAAATGTATTTTTTCAGATATTTGTTCTTGGCATTGCCTCCCTCATTCTCCCCACCCCCATATTTTCCTTAAAGCAAATCCTTTGTCATATTCATCCTCTTCATGCGATTCATGTTGGCTCATTCCACTGCTTCTGTTTGCTTGGTCACAGCTGCCCATGAGAGTCTCTCTTCTCCCAAATGGTCTGACTAAGCGAGGCTCATAGCAAATAATGGGCAACCCTAGGGTCAGCCCCATTGGGGCTCACAAGCTTTTAACTTTGGACTAAAGCCATTTTTGCTACTCATGAGGCTTATGAGAGTTTGTTTTTCTTCTAATGTTGCAGCTAAATTTCCATTAAAATAATAATAACTAAAAAAAAAAAGATGCTACCGTTTCATCTTTTCTCATTCCTTTCACTGTCAAACATATTAAGAGAATGAGAAGATATACACTGCGGAAACTTTCTATCAACCCACAGCTCTGCTGAAACTGCATCCTCCAGGGTCCCAGTGGCCTAAAGAGACTCATCTCGAAGACTTTTATTTCAATGTAATTATCCTTGACCTCCCTCCCACCCTTGGCACTTTAGCCAAGCCCTCTTAAGATGTGTTTCTTGGTTTCTAGCACTCCTGGCTTCTAGCACTCTTCTGATTTGCCTCCTACCTCTCCAAACTATTCTTTTCCTGCCTCCCCTTGCTTCCCCAATACAGATATTTTCTAAGATTCTGTCATTATTTCTAGTTTTTCTCTCCCTGAATTCTCTACCTAGGTAATCTTATTTACCTTTAATATCATTTATATATATGGCTGATTTCACCATGGGACTACAATCCAGCATTTCCAACTGTTTGCTGAATATTGCCATTTAGATACTCCCAGTAATTCCTGCCAATTCAATGTGTCCAAAGTTGAAGTTCCCAGCTCCCTTTTTGGATCTCCTCATTTTCATTCCTCTGTGTCCGTAACTGGCAGCCATGTGCTAAAGCTGGCTCTTACCAGCATATGAGGGTTCACTGTGTGCATCTCTTCCCAACTCTGAGGTTGGCCATAGTGGAAGCATTTACACCACAGATAATGGCAAATGCTACAAATCAGGGCTTTGTTTTCTTCTTCTTCTCCTTCCTCTTCCCCTTCCTTTTCTTCTCCTTCTTCCTCTCCTCCCTCTCCTCATCATCCTTCTTCTTCTTCTTCCTCCCTTCCTCCCTTCCTTCCTTCCTTCTTCCCCCTCTCTTTCTCTCCTTTCGTTCTTTCTCTCCTTTTCTTTCTTTCTTTCTTTCTTTCTTTCTTTCTTTCTTTCTTTCTTTCTCTTGTTCAAGAAGATTGTTGAACATTTTCTAGCACACCACTGACTGTCATATTCCCTCAGTAAACTGAGCTTGAAACATGGGGGTGGTTTTAGATTATTTTCTTTTCCTCACCCCCTAAGTAATTCAACTACTCAGTCTTCTAATATTTAGATCATTCCAAACCTTCCCATTTCCATTTTTCCTAGCCTATTTCTTGTAGGCCTTGCCTTATCTCTTACCAACTCGGCAAAAAGCTGCAAAATTAATCTTCCCAAGGAAGAGCTGTGATCACAGTAAAAAGTTCAGTGATTATCTTTGCTTACCAAAGTGAAGAGTCATTAATTCTCAGTCAAGATCAGCCATAATCTGGCTGTCAGTCCCACTGCAGCCTGTCTCTCAGTGTTCCTGTCACATAGCTCAGGATCCTGAGCTTCTAGCTTATGTCTAGATCATAAGTACATGGGAAAACCTGGAGGATAGGTTGTCTAACTGACCAAATGTGAGGGCTTTTTTGATTCTGTGCCTAGTTTTTTCCTCCTGAACTCTCTCTTTGCCATTTTCACAAACCTACATCTTACCTATATGTCAAGGTTCAGCCTACTGACCACTTCTCCAGTCAAAATGGTCTTTTTCCATCATCTGAGAGCCCAATCTCATTTTCCTTCTATAGTCACATGATCATTATCATTCTTTTTATTAAGATTTCTAGTGAATATACTTTATTCTACTGTTTTTTGTTTTGTTTTGTTTTGTTTGCGGTACGTGGGCCTCTCACTGTTGTGGCTTCTCCCATTGTGGAGCACAGGCTCCGGACGCGCAGGCTCAGCCACCATGGCTCACGGGCCCAGCCGCTCTGCAGCATGTGGGATCCTCCCAACCACTGTGCCACCAGGGAAGCCCTATTCTACTGTTTTAAGTGAGCAGGACCATGATGAGTTTCTTCTTGAGTCTCATGAGCATACAACAAAACTGTGTTGAATAAATTGATATAAATGACAATATCTAGGATTTATATAACATTTTCTCTCAAAGATTAGTATTTTTTTCATTTTTCATAACATGTGATAATGCAGGAAGAAATCAGAAATTTTATCTCATCTGTAATATTACTCATTAGGAAACTGAGGGCTACAACTGAGATGAAGTTTACATGCGAGACTTCAGATTTCCTACTTTTGCAGCATTATTTTCTACCATGCACACCTTTGCTCTTTACATTCTAGGCAGAGTTTATATGGTTGGATGATTGTTTGGTTAATATCTATCTTCCCTGAATGTATAAAGAAGGATAAGAAGGATATTAGGGATAATATAGTGGACCATAAGCTCTATGAGGACACAGACCAAGTCCATTTTATTCTCCAAAATAACACCAATACCCAGTTTGGTTCAACATTATTCTGTTAAATTAACGAACCTTATTGCCTGTGTTTTTTTAATACCTTAGGTAGAAGGATAAATATATAGTTTCTAGTATTATTCCGCAAAAGTTTATTTTCCAAAGTTTTTCTTTTCAAGCTACAAAATCACTGTGTTGTAGGTTAAGGACTTTTCCTCAAGGGCTTTATTGGTTTATTTATTTACAGAGTTTGACTATAGCTTGGCAGATAGTATCAGTAACTGAGCACAGAGAAAGAGGAGTAATTGGGCATTGTTTTAAAATTTACTGATAGCCTCTTATGGCTGTAATACTTTAACATGGGCAGTGTGAGTAACATCTCTAAATATTTTTTACACTTTTTATCTGTTAGATGGTGACTGACATCCTTAAGTGCATAAGGTTATAGCTAATGATCATTGAGCATATTCATCTTGTTCTAATATACTTACCTTGTTCTAATTCTGGAGAGTTTTTTGTTTATTTGTTTTTGTTTTGTTTATTTCTTAACGTTAAACTGAGAGGTTTCCCCTTTGTTTTACTTTCTGATCTGTAAATGGCTCCACTAGCAAAAGCTAAATATCCCTTCAAAATGTACGTACGCGGACGGGTTGACAATACAAATTGGTAAACCATATGAGTATATATTGCAATCTAAAGAATATCACTATAGGCCAAGATCCAAAATGAGAAAAAGACTATGCTGAATCCTATGAAGGTAATAGATAACATGTCAGGCTTAAACAAAATTGGTGACTCAGCTATTAATATTCTATGTATACTAGTGCATCTTATTTTGCTTCCCCATATCTTTCTCTCAATACAGCACATGTTTTTGTAACATTAATATTTTATCTGCAGTTGATTGCTTTAATTTTTTTATACCATACTCTTCATAGCAATATTTATGATGGAATCCCTGGTCTACTACACATACTTCTCTCATGGAAGGTTTTAATGTTATTCGTGCCTCTCGTGTCACTAACAACTATTAGATTTGGGCTTATGGAAGCCTATTTCAACATGCAGATTCCATAAACATTTTTTTTTTTTGGTATTTAGTGATAAAATGAAATAGTATGGACCATTGACCCATCTGACAACCTATTTTAAGATATCGTGATTCTGAAATATGAATGTGAAAAGAAAAAGCATTATCTTAGCCTGGTCCCTTCCATTTCTGTCTCCGTGTAATATTTTCTCAGATTAGTGTAGTTGGTAGACTGTTGTTTAAACTAGTCAGTGCAAATTAGCCTTGTGATTTCCCTTGTAATAAAAGTCTGTTCTCACTCACCTAATCTGTAGTTGAGTATTATTCAGGCTGTTGCTTTGAGCTCCTATTAAGGACAGAGGAATCAGGAGAGTGGTAGATATAATCCACTATCATCTACTTCAAATATGGGTTTTAAATTATTCTTTCTTTTTCACATTAGCTTTTCTTAAATTTTATAAAACACTGGCTGTCATTTTGAAAGAGCTATACTTTGCATTTTTAAAATAAAGTTCTTAGAAAATAGTAAATAATCAAAACTTCCAACACATATCATGGCCAATGACCAAACACTAGCTAATGTCCACATCAAAACAGGAGAAGTGTGTAAATTTATAAATGATATGAATTATATTTTCATTGCAGGGAAAGTGGTTTTAAATTAAATTAAAGATGATAATAATAATGGCCATAATAACAGACATCATTTATTGAGTGCTACCTATCTGCCGAATTCTTAATATAAACTAACATTAATCCTCACAGCAACTCTGAATATATATTATTCCTATTTTGCAGGTGAGGAAATCAAAGCTAAGAAAGGTTATATAACTGGCTCAATGCTTCATGTTGAAAAACTACAGAGTTGGAATGTAGAACCATGTCTCTCTTGTTTCAGTCTCCATCCTCTTTGAATATCTTACTCTCCACCCCCAAACCCCATATAACGAGCTCCAACTATCTGGAAAATGTAAACTTCCTAATAGGGTTTATACACTCCTTAATGGACTTAATCAATTCATAGTATTTTTCTATGAGCAAGTTTCTTTCTTATCAATATTTGTAAATTGAACTCTAAATACTGATTTTTATTAATTTTATTTCGATCTTCCACATTACATAAAAGTATACTTTGACTTCTGATCCATCCCTCAACTCCCATAGTCAACACTGATGAACTTCTCAGTTGGCCAGTAGTTACCTCTATCTTTGCTTGGAAGGACAAATGCAGCCCTGAACACCTCTTGCCGAGCAGAAAGCTTCTCTTGCTTATTTCTTATCTTCAGCATCTCTCACAACATCTGGCACTAAATAAATGGAAGTTTTTTAGTTAGTTGTTACTTTACATAGACTGAGAGCTCCTTGACTGTTAGGACCACATCTAAGCCTTCTAAGGTTACTGCCTCAGTGTCTGGAGTGGTAGAGGCAGGGCCCACACCCACATGGTAAAATGTGCTGAAGGGATGAATTCATCATTCAATCAATTGATCAACTTCTTGAGCAGAAAGAAAGAGGCAAAGCAGAATAGCACCCTCCTGAAAAATAATTAGAACAGTAAATAGCCTTGCCACTGGCTGTTTTCTTTATGGAATTATTTGCATAATAATACATTTAATACCAATAATAAAAATAGCTATCATTCAAGGTCCCATTATATTCCAGAATCAGATTCTTTATACATAAGTATTATCTCATTTAATTCTTAGAAAATATGGGTAATCTTCTGTTTTAGAGGCAAAGAGCTTGAAATTCAAAGAAGTCACTGCTATAAAGTGCAAAGCTACAATTTGAACAGACGTTTGTTTTCCTTCAGTTCACATGCTTTTTTTAAAAAAATACCAAATCTGGAATTTGTCCAGCAAAATAATAGGTTCCCCCATCTTTAAAAATACCACTGATTCTTTCTTTGTGTAAGTACATATTTACAGCAGTTCAATGAGCTTTCATAAACTATTTATATAGTTTAAAACATACTCTGCATCAAAGTTGTTTTCATAAAATTATCGTGTCCATCCAAGAATTGGAAGCCAAATAAGGTGACCATTGGCCACATTGTTACTGTTAGGTTTGTTTTATGGAGGAGTGTTTTTGTGTGTGTGTGTGTGTGTGTGTGTGTGTGTGTGTGTATTACCCACAATATTAAAAGAACTCAATTCCTGAGACTGATGATTATTTTCCATTTATCTCCAGGGTTAAATAAAGAAGAAAGTCCTCAAAATAACATCATTTATATTGTAAGCTAGCTTATGCCCGTCTGATGAAAGACAAATTGAGAAACATTTGCAATGTTGTATGCAGACATCAATTTTGGGTGCTGTATATTAGAACTGCGTGTATTATGCTATTATCCAAATAAAAAATGGGTATAAAGAGGAAGAATAAAGTACTAAGCATAGCTTGTTTTTTACCTAAGTTCACCCTGGAAGATGTTTCCTTCTACTTCTTATTACGAACACTTAGTTTCTGTTTATGTAATTATTTGCCTATTTCAGAAAGAAATTTACCAGTACAATGACTAATTTTTAAGAAGAAACCAAATATATTTCAGAGACTCTGCCAGTGTGTAATGTCTTCTAACACTGGCCAAAAATAGCAGTAGACGAATTTTGAAATGACTGTTTCTCTGCAGAATTCTCAATGCTGTTCTCATTTGCTCTCCTTTCTTGAATCCCTCACCTTCAAACTCCCACCCCGGAAAAAAAGGAAAACAGATTACAGTAAATTTTGGCAAGGAATTCAATTTGCATCATTTTCTTAGAAGTCACGTGCTTTGGATTTCCTCTTGTTTATGATATATTAAAATGCCTTCCAGATGTTTTTAATTACAAAAAAAGTTTTCAAGAAAGCAGAGTAATCCATAATAAAATTTCCTCTTTTTTTAATGTCCAATAAATTAGTATACTCCAGCTTATCAAACTGCCCCATAATTCTGAGGATGACCTTTTTAAAGAAGGTCAGGCATTGAGTTAGACAGCTACATTTGGGCAGATACAGAATTTTACCAAGAACACTTTCAGTTCCTGTTTCCAATTGAGGCTGCTCCCTGCCTGGGGCCTAGCCCGATGTAAAAGCCCATTGGCTGGAATTGCTTAAATGTCCCACACAAATATAAACACCTCCACAGTGTTGAGAAGATGAAAGGAACAGCTTATTGATATTGTATATGCTAACGTTTGGATGTGGGACAGGAAAGACAGCATTCAACTGCTGGTATGCAATGCTGAAGCTGGGCTGCATGAAGAGGTTTTCATTTACTGATGCTGGATGTGTGCCCAGATTGCCATAGTAGAATTTAGGAAGAAACACAGTAAGGAGAAGAACCACAGAATGGTTTTGGGGAACATCTATGTGGGTAGAAGAACAAATACATCTGAAGACTGTGTTTCCAGAAAGGGAAGGACTAACCACTGGGGAACAGTTATGGGCCCCCCAAATTCCAACCTGGTTGTCTACTTGAAGGTAACTGTTCATTGTAATCTTCATTCAGAGTAATAGTAAGACTATAATTCAGCTGAAAGAGAAAGAGAGGCACGGCAGAGCAGGAAGAAACCTTAGCTTGCTTTGCCTGTTGTTTTAAGCTTAACAAGGAAAATAAATGTGTTTTTCTTTTACTAATGTTACCAAAAGAGAAAGAGCTTTGTGGATTAGAGACATGGTGGCTTTTATAAATGTATCTGCTAAATATCTATCATGTGGGACAGACCAGGAAACTTTTAGGAAATAGAGATTTTGTGACTCACAATGTGAATTTAAATTTGAATGGGACATTTATTGACCTCACTTCATAGAACATTCTCTGATAACTCATCACTCAACTCCACCTCATCTCTTTGTTTGTAACTTTAGTATATTGGCCAAATATGAGTAAGTGTATAAATGATGATCACTTTGGAAAGGTAGTTCTTCACAATAGGTGTCTGCAAGAAAGTGGTGCTTGAGGAAATGTTAAATAAAGAAAATCAGACAGTGTGACACATACAAACTAGTCACTAGTCATGCAATCCATATTTATTGAGCTCCCACGTTATACAGAGAAAAAAGACGGGAAGGGAAAAATTGAAAGAATTTTCACTGGATAAGAGTGAATGCATCAACAGAGGGAAGTTATGGGATTACTGTGGAGACCTTCTGGCTCAAAGATTAGGAGATTGGAATTTGCAGGAAAGAACATGAGGACTGAATGTGTGTCTTGAAGGCAGAAAAAAAGATCACCAATGGGTCAAGGACAGTTACCTTGCTACAAGCATTCAAGACTTGGATTTTGCCGTCACAAACAAAATAAATGGGGTCAGATGGGGTCAAAATGTTATTGTTTGTTTCTGCGGTCAAAAATGTGCCTATTGGTGATGAGCAGAAGATGCCAGGACAGATGAATACAGTGTGGGGTTATCTATTAACAGCAGCATCGTCTGTAGAGATAACACTGTATAAGAAAGGAACTGGATGAAGGAAAGTATCACTAGTGACCATTCATGATAACCACTTGATGCAATTTGAGTTAAACATTTGGAAGAATCTCTGGAACAATGTCACATCTGGGAGAAGAACAGGTCGACAAATGGTATCATGTGAAATAGGGCAATTTCCATCCTTATTGAATTGATGAAGCTTTTGTAGTTACCAAATAGCATCAACCCAATGAATGGAAGTAAAGGTTGAGGGGCTCAAGAACTCAGTTTAGCAAACATTTACTTCTAATTTGTTATGATTTAGGCAGAATTATGGGTACTGTTAAAGAAATATGGATTACCAGTGACTGTGGAGCAAGAATTCTCTTAGCTATTCTAGACAGATAATGCACTGGCTGATGTGGCTTCAGCAAAAGGTCATCTCTCTCAGATGTAGGAAACGCACTCTAATCATTCAAACTCTCATGTTTAGGAGGAAACCAACCGGAGCAGTGAAAGAACAATTCCCAGCCCTTCCTCCTACTAAATCAGAGCTGTAATCTACAGAGAGATAAATGCCCCAGCCACATCAATCTCACATTCAAACAGTATTGCCCGTATTCCCCAGTTCATGGTCCTTGCCAGAGAGGAAGTTACTGTCTTGCATTCCAGGTATGATCTACTCAGAAATAACCTGAATGTGGCCCCAAGCTATCTCTTTCTTCTCTTCTCCCTTCCTCTCCACTTTGCTCTCTCACTTCTGGGCACACTGGCTTTCTTACCACTCATGGAACACAACAAGCGTACTCTGCTATTTTTAGGCTCCCTTTGCCTGTATATTCTTACCCTAGATATCTGCATAGCTCACACTCCTACTTCTTCGGGTGTCCGTTAAATTGGGACTTTATCAAAGTGGCCTTCCCTGACCACCTACTGAAGGATACCTCCACTCCATACCCCCACCCTCCATCTTCTTTATCCTGCTTTATTTGTCTTCAGATAATTTATCACCACCAGACAAACTATATAATTTGTAGGCCATTTCTTTGTTTCTGCCACTTGAATGTAAACTCCATGAAAGCAGGATCTTTGTCCATTTTGTTCATTACTAGTCTCCCGAGCCTAGAACAGTGGCTGGCTCTTAGTAGGTGCTCAATAAATATTTGTTGAATATATGAATCAGTGCCCAAGGAAAAGCACAAATTGTATTTGGACAACAGATGAAAGAGTGATTCTAGTTGGAAGAATCATGAAGATCTTTGGGAAGATTATGTGTATCAACTAAGTGCCCAGGAAGTGGTGGTGGAAGACTGTATCAGATGACTCATAATTAAGTATCTTTCGAACTGGGTTATTGTGCGCACACACATACACACGCACAAAATAGTGTTTTAATTATTATAAATCATTCAGCTAGTTTCTAAAATAGAGGGCACCCAGTTAAATTTGAAGTTTAGATAAGCAATGAATATTTTTATTATAAGTAGATCTCATGCAATATTTAGGGAAAACTTATACCAACTATTTCTTTATTGTTTATCCAAAATTTAAATTTTACTGGGCATCCTATATTTTATCTGGTAAGCTTATGCTATAAGGAACAACCTAATGAAGGAAAGGTGTGTGTGATTCTCCAGAATTCAGAATTTACATAATTAATGGGAGAAATACAAAGCAGAGGCCTGGCATGCCAGAATTCATTCATATATCTCTGGCCTTCATAGCTTTGGGGAAGATTAAGGGTATCTTACAGCCACACCACATGGTGAGGCTTTTTTTTTTTTTTTCCATTTAAAAATCATTCTTGACTGGATTATTTTACAGTTTTTGAGAATACTAAAATGTATTTAATGTTAACGTTGCCTATTTTGTTCACCATACTCTCTCCAAAATTTCACAGAGGTCTTTGTCCCAAATGATTCAAGGTACATTATGGTGGCTATTTGGCTTTCTTGATATCTTCTTATCAAATCTAACTTCCAATTCAAAGTTATTTATTTGGTGCATATTTCTTTAGTACTAATTATTAGTATTAATGTTGACAAATGATTGGATTCACTTTTAATAGATTTTAATTTTAAAATGATAATTATATTGAAATTAAAATAACCACAAAATAGTTACCAAAACAACTTATGAAAAGTTTCAGATAAATAGAAGCGTGGCTCAAATGATACTGACAGAATAAGAATATTTCTGTTTAGCAGCTAAAGAGATGCTTTTATGAGGCTAACACATAAAACTTTGAAGTTGCAAGATTCTTGATGACTTTTTAAAATTATAAATTAATTTTTAAATAATTATTTCAAACTTTGTGCCTAGGTGTTATTAATATTTTAAGTTGCACTATTTCAAATTGCCTATTTTAAATATTCACATGAAGTGCAGTGGCTTTGTATAGGACAGTCTCTGACCTGAAAGTCTTAGAAGTACTTTGGAAAGTAAAAGAAACAGAAGTCAAACAATTACAAGAAAAGGTGTTCAGTGTGCTGTCAAGTTCTAAATCCAAAAATTCAAATAATGGAGAAATCATCACAGGATGGAACAGTTGGGAAAGCTTCACCGAGAAATGAGGGCTTAATTTGTACCTTGTAGGATGGACTGGGAATGTATTCCCAGAGGAGGAAAGGAGGGTGAATGTAAGGCCAAGGAAGAAGCAGTATGCACAAAACTTTGGAGAGGAAAATAGGAATAAGAGTTGGAAGAGCCAGAGGTGATGTAGAAAGGGAGGAAAAAGTAGAAATATTTCCATTTGGAATTGCTGAGACTTGATCATGGATGAGAAACCCAGTCGTATTAATCAGGATCTTAAAGGCCACACCACAGAATTTAGACTTCATGTTGCGGACTATAGAGCCATCATATATGCCTACCCGACAAATGAGCATCACGAGAGGGGTGTTCATTGTGAAGTCAGCTCAGCAAATCTGGCTCAGGACATGTGTATACCCTCCCACCCAAACTCGGGAGACAGTAACTGGCATTTTCATTTTTTTTTTGAGCATTTCTTTAAGGAAAGTCATCTTCCTTTACAGATTTTCGAGCTTATAGGGTTACTTCTACTCAGAATGAAGCCCCACAAACTTCTGTCTGGGGATACAAATCAATACTTCAGTCTCTGAGAATTTCAAGTGGGTTGGTGGCTTTGTGACCAGAAGGTGAGAGTCTAGCTTGATTCCCATGTCCTTGCCACAGGAAGGTCCCCCACTGACAGCCACAGTGGTTTGGCCGATGTCAAGGCTCTCAGATCAGGCACTAAGATTACTTTCCAAACATTAATCTCTTTGAGACCAGCCACACTGTTCAAAGAGATGTCACTTCCGTGCCATTCTCCCCAACAAAAGACGAAGGCATTTTTGTGAGATATACTTTTGCCAGGTCATCCATCAGAGAATATTTATTTGTTCATTAATTTGTTTTATGAACATTGTACAAGTTACACAGTACAGTACCTTCTGATCATTTATTGCCTAGATTTACACTCCGTGACTTGATGGAAAGTGCAGCTCCAGAATGGAGCGCTCTCACCCTGTGTAAACAGTTGGGCTGCGATTTACAGGATAAAGACATTCTTTTTAGACACTGTAATTAACACTTGTCTTATTTATACATCTCCTTTAACATTGTGTCCCCTTTAAAAATATTTTTATTTAAAATGGCTTGCAAGGAAATAGCTTGGCATGCATAAGGAAAAAAGAAGAAACAACAGACCGCTGATAAATTCATCTGTTAAAAACCACAGTACCCATATTAAAAGAGTAAGTGAACATTATATGTCTTAATCTCCTAGCACCATTGTTCATGCTTACTGTTTCTTGCAGAATATTCAAATGGTATGTTTTCCAGTAGACCATCTCCTTTTAGTTCACACCCTGGAAATGCTTTGCTTGTTTCAAATAGGTGCATTATGCTCTCAGCCACCTACATATTTCATAGGTCCAGCCTTAGTAAAGTGACTGATCTATACGGTTTTCCTCCTCTATTATTTGTTTAGTCTCCTCCAATTCCCCTTTCAAACAATTCATAGTTACCAAAAGATTTATTAAATTCCTCACCGAAGTTTCCCTACTAAATGCAAACTGTGATTCTGCCTCTATCAGAGCAAGATGCAGTAACTCAACAGTCCGAAGATTTCTTTTCTTAATTCTTAAATGTTTCCCTTCCTCCATCCCTTGTGAGATAGGTGAGAAAAGCAATTGCCCCCACTGCTTAATGCATCACAACTCAGAAACTCACTCCAGCCTTGTAATTTTGAATCCCAGCCCAGCTGGTGGTTCCTGGATTTCAGACTCTGAATATGAGTTCAGCACTTTTAAATCAATCACTCTGAACAGTATTTCTGTCACATGGAAACCTTTTCTTCTTTGGCAGAAAGGCTTTCCTGATTTCAGCGGCAGCCCTGGAGAACGGAAGAGTTTCATAAATGAAACCAGGATGTAGGAGAAAAATTAAACTAGATATAATTTTCTAACGTTGTCATTGGAAGAGTGTTGTTCCATTTACTATTCAGGAAGATGAAGGCACCTCTGTACCTATAGGATTTTTCAAACAGTTCCCCATTCCCAGCAAATGGGTTACTGCAGTTTGACTAGCAAGGGGTTACTTGGGTTAGGTGGAAATAGAAGGAGGAATGAAATACTCCTTGGTTTCTATTCCGCTAACTTAAAATTCTCGCTCCAATTATTAAAATGCTTTTAGAATTAGGTTACTTCATACATTTTGCTTGTTATTGCTCTTAGCAGGTTATGTCCTCTGAAAGTCCCCCTGTTGGTGGTGGGATTGATGGGACAGTACTGAGGTCTCTTGGATTAACCACATGTGACACAGTAGCTGCAAAAATAACACCTCTTCCTCCATTTTCCTAGGGCAAGTTTAAATCTCAAGTCTTAAAGAAATAATGTCAAAGCCCTGAAAATTATATAAAAGCCCAAATCTCTTTGGGGCTTTAAATAATAATAACAAAAAAAGTTTATAAATTTTATTATTCATAGAGCACTGTTCTTGACTCTTCACATGCACCTTCTGTGACTACCATCCATGACCCACTGTGCCCAAACAGCATCACGGTAACACAGAAATCAATGCTTCCTATATTCTCAACCTTCCACTTATAGTCTTTATATCATATATACATCAGTCTCCTATTTCATAAAATGATCTAAAATATATACAGAAATAGAGACTGTAAGATTTATTAAGAAAAGCCCATGGAGAGGTGCTAATTTTCTCCACCAGATTGCACTGAAGGAAATTTATGTGTCATTTCCTGCAAGTTTTTATACAATGACTGTGTTTCCTGTATGTTGATTTCTTCACAGTGCCCTAAATATTCCACATAATCCCTTAGATACCTTGAAATTATTTTATCTATAGACAACCATTGATTTATGGACATTAAACATGAGATTTTTGAGCTCTAAGTTACATTGGAATTGGTAATTACAGGGAAATGTGAATAGTGAGGAGGAAAGGTTTAAACATATATGGAGTTGAACCTAGCTGACAAATTTATGGAAATAATTTTGAAATAAGTACATTCATTCATTCAATATTTATTCAACACATATTTATTGAGTGTTTACTATTATTGAGTATTGAATGCCAGGCACTATGTTAGCTATTGAAATTCAGCAGTAAGAGAAACAGACATGGTGCCTGACTTTATGAGTTCAGGACATTGGCCTCTGAAGCAGGAAGACCAAGTTCTTGAATTATTTAAAGAAACATTGCTGGACTCCATTACTATAGAATTCTGAAAGTCTAATCTAAATGTGCAGCAACAAGCAAGGAGCACTAAGGAAGGGCCATATAAGAGGTGTGTTTCAAATGAATGGCTAAGAAAATTATACAAAGTTTGAGCTAAAAAGCACCTTGAAGATCAAACATCTCAGCCTTCTCATTAACCGAAATGAAATTCCTGTTTATATTCACACCAGTGGTTAATGGTTGAATGGAGTTCAGAACCCATATCTATTGACATCCAGGAAAGTACCTATCACATGAGTGCTCTTTGAATATTTTTATAATAAAATTCCACTCCTGAACGTACAAGAAAGGAGGCGTCATGCATTGAATTGTGCCCCCCACTCCAATTCATATGTTGACATCTTAACCTCCTCCAGTACCTTAGAATGTGACTTTTTTTGGAAATAGTCATTGCAGATATAATTAGTTAAATTAAGATGAAGTCATGCTGGTATGGGGTGGGCCCCTAATCCAATATGGCGGGTGTCCTTGGATAAGGAAAAAATTTGGCATGTGACAGTATACACACACAGGAAGAATGCCATGTAAAAACAGGAGTTACACTGTCAAAAACCAAGGAACTACCAGAAGCAAAGAAAGAGGCCTGAGCCAGATACTTCCCTAGTGCCTTCAGAGGAAGCACAAATTTGCTGACTCTTTGATCTCAGATTTATAGCCTCCAAAACTGAGACAACAAATTTTTGTTGGTTAAGTCATAGTTTGTAATGCTTCCTTACATAAATTCGAGGAAACTAACATACAGGGCAATTCCATTCGAGGTTTACTCAGTTTGCATTTTCATTCATTTACTTATTCAGCAATAAATAAATATTTATTGAGCACCTGCTATGTGCCAAGCACTGCACAAAACATTGGGCATACAAAGATGAATAAGACCTAATCGTTACCCTAAAAAACGACAGATGAATATTCCAAAGTGTTAAATATTTATATTGTTGGGTTCCTCCCATCCCAATCTGGGATCCACTTCCATCTGTGTTGTTCTTTCCCAATAAGTATGATTGATTCCTCCAGTTGACACTGAAAAACTAGATTCCACTTCTATCTTGGGCCCAGCCTCTTCCCTGGAAATATATGAAACTGTTGCTTCCCAGGAGTAGTAACTCTCTCCAGTCAGTGAGTCATGGCCTGGGGGTGGAATCCAGGCCAGTGACAGTCCCTTAGCGTGCTGTTAAAAACCAAGCAACTCAAATCCACCCACCAGAGGAGTGCAGGGAGGCCAGCGCTGAGTCCCTGTCATGCTTTATCAGGGCTATAAAGTAAGTATTTAAAATTTTAATGTTTTCCAATGAAATATACAAAAGTGGATTATTTCGCAGTTTATCAGCGTTACCCTTCTGTGGCAAAGGGAACAGACAATAAAATTGCTCAAAGGAGGCTTCAAAACTGCTTCCTGCCATTCGATTGCAACTTTAAAGAGGACTACAAACAAGGCCCCCAGTAGGCCCCTGGCCGGCTCTGCACTGCCACTCCTGAGAGCATGTGTGGATTCCTGCGGCTAATGTCGCTGGACTGGAGCCCTCCTCACCCTCGCGGGGACCACACGGCTGTGTCTGTGACAACCAGAGCCAGAGGAATTTCAGGAGCTCTGGCCACAGAACCAACAGTGGTGCAAGTCATCATGCAGTTGTCCCTGTTTCAGTTACCTGTCGCCTGTCTCCATTTTCCAGTAACCATCTGCCTAAAGTCTTCCTGTCCCCACTGACACAGCGGCCACTTTCATGCAGAGGACAGTAAGAATGAATTTAAGAAGAATACAAGATTAGGCAAAGGTTATAGTCAGCCTTCAGTCCTTTCTCTTTCTGAGGTCGTTAGGGGTCCCACATATGTGCTGCAGGAAGGGAGGGAAACAAATCCTGCTTCTCCTAAATTGTGAGGAGCATCCACACTATATGTTTCTAGAAATCCCACCAGAAAAAAGCCTGAAAGATGAAATTTTAAGTGAATTTATGAGGATCTAATTGTCCATGGTTTTTAGTACAGTTGCAATTTTTTTATTTTATTATTTTTTATTTTTTTGCGGCATGCGGGCCTCTCACTGTTGTGGTCTCTCCCGTTGCGGAGCACAGGCTCCGGACGCGCAGGCTCAGTGGCCATGGCTTATGGGCCCAGCCGCTCTGCGGCATGTGGGATCTTCCCGGACCGGGGCACGAACCCGTGTCCCCTGCATCGGCAGGCGGACTCTCAACCACTGCGCCACCAGGGAAGCCCCAACAGTTGCTATTTTTTACTCGAGGCCAACTCCCTTTAAATCTCACCTTTTTCTCTAGAAAAATAAAATATAGGCTCATCATGTCCAGAGTATCCCTTTTAGATGGCAGAGAATGAGCCAAGAGGTCTAACGCACCCAAGATCTCTTTAGGGCCTCTTGGCCCTTTTGCATTTTTGTTTTATTGTCTCTTCTCAGATGCAAGAGAACACAATGGGAAGCTGAAATACTTCCCCCCATGGGTTTATATAGGACTTCCTGGAATTAAGCCTCTGCCACAGTGAATACCATCCTCTCACCTGCTAGTCTATGTATGGCACTGGGAGCATCTACAACTGCACCTAGAGAGTAGGTGACCCTAAAGGAAATACAGAGAAAAATCCAATTTCCAGCAAATGGCCGAGATCACAGAGAGAGAAGAAAATTAAGGAAAAGATTATTATTAGAGTTATGTATTTATTCACTTATTTATTCAAAACCATTTATTGAGCACCTACTACGTGTTGGGTTTACATTACTCTAGGGATGATGTAATGTTGCAAAAAAACAGACATATTTATCATCCCTACAGAGCTCACAGTTTGTTGAGGAGGCATCCATCAAATAATGATGTAAATAAATTAATTAGAAGTACAAGTATAACTGCTGTAAAGGATAATTATTAGCGCTATGTGGGCATAACATGAGTCAGTTTCATCTAGTCTGGGGTGGAAGTAGTGGCGAGAGGGTCTCAAAGAAGGCTTGCCTGAAAAAGTAATTATTGAACTAAGATTTAAAGAAATGGTAAGAATCAATTAAACAGCTAGATTGGAGGTGGGGATGGGAATGGGGTAGGGAGCATTCGAAGCAGAGGGTAGAAAGAGGTCAAACATTCTTTGTCAAAGGAAGAAGGGCACATTTAAGGAACTTACCTGAACCCCTGGAGAGAAAGGTGTGAAATGGAGCTGGTGTGGTTGGTAGGAGGCAGCCAGCCCATGCAGGGCTTGGCAGATCCTATTAAAGCTTTGGAAGTGACCCAAAGAGCAAGGCAGAGCCACTGAAAGGTTTAAAGCAGGGAGAGTAACATGAGGAGAGAACCATTGTCCCTGCTAAAATCAGGTGGAATTAGCTGCAACCTACGAAAACTTCATGCTACCCCCTTACTCCACTCCCAGCCCAGTGCCGCATATACTAGAAACCCCAAATAGTCCCAGTTTTCCATGGGATTCCTAAAGCTCAAACCAATTTTATCTTCTTGCACGTTGAATAGACAACTTCATATTCCCCAACAAAAGGTATGGCAAATCGCTATTTAAAAATGCAGCAGTTTGGATTGTACACCTAGCAAAGATTAGCAACTCATAATAGATTTAGAAAACAAAATGCTCCATTTGGAATGTCTCAGCAGAGCCACCTGCTAAGAGAACACGTAAAACTTTTTCAATATATTTCTGTATTACCTTTAATTTGCTTCAATATCTATCCCCAACTTCTAACACAGTATATACTCTAGGCTATCAAAAATTATCAAAAGTGATCGTAATATAATTTAAGTTGTTTACTTTCAGAAATAACGAGCTGATTCATAACAACAGAGCAATAACCACACTTCCGTGTTACTGGCCAAGAAAACCTGGCTATTACCCAAATTTGGGTAAATCACACCACAAAACACATGTTAATTTTGGCTGCCCCTCCTTACTTAACGAAATGTTTATTTCAAATTATCTGAGCTCCCTGCATCATTTTCTGTGCTCTTCAATACATTGTGGATGGAGGGTTCTTTTCAAAACTTGAATTTGCTCATGCCATTTTGCCTGCTTCAAAGCCTTCACTGGCTTTCCACTGTTCTAGGGCTGAAGGCCAAACTCTGAAACAGAGCCACGTACAAGGCCCTGTGTAGCTCAGAGCCCCATAGTCTGCAGCCTCACCTAATACCATGCTCCTGATCACCTTCTGTGCCTGGCACTCCATTTGAGGGAAACAGTTCTGTGAACAAGATTCAGCCCCTGTCCTCAAGATGAGTATGGTCCGATGAGAGAAGTTAAATTACAATACATGGATTCCATCAATGCTACGTAAATGGGCAACTTTTTACAGAGTAAATGCAGGATGCTAGCAGAACACACGTGACCAACACTTAAGACCAACACTTCCCAGGTTCATAGAATCTGGGAAGTTTTTTCTGGATTTGGCCTCATCTAACGTGTAGCTTCAGAAGTGAAGACCAACACTACTTAAAGCTTCATTATATACACTTTTTTTTTCTCTCTCTCTCTCTTCTATGGTGTAACCTTGTTTCCCAAATTATATTGCGAACTCCTTAAAGGCAAAGACCGTGACACTTACATATCCTGAACATTGTCCATATAGTGCTGACCACGTGGTATGTGTTTGTAAATGCATGTTGACCAATTAATAGGACAGTAAATCCTTACAGTGTGTGGGGCAAGGGAAGGAGTGGTAAAAGTGCTGGATCTACCAAGTCAACTAGGAATGAAAAGCATGGCTATGTGGAATAGGCTGGCACAAAGACAAAGCTTTACTGGTACTTAATTTTTTTTTCAATTAAACAGTGATAATGATACAATGACTATATGATTTCCTTGGCAGGTAGGAGCCAGAAAAAGACCTCACTAACTCACACTAATGAGAGGGAGGCCCATTGCAGTCTGACTGAGGTTGCTGTTAGTAATTGATTTTCTATTTTTAAAATATGTGATTAGCTCGCTTTCGCCAACATACACACAAGTTGACTGCAACACAGAATACACTTTGTTCTTTCATTTTGTCGTGTAGTTGCATTTTAATTATTTATGATAATACTTAATAGTATATTCGTAAGTGTCCTGTAGTGTGGCATGTAAAAATAATGAAGTCCTAGTAATATGAGAACATGATAGAGCTCTCAGCTATTAAATCTTTGCTGAGAAGTGAAGTGAAACTGCAGGGTTCTTTGTGAGAACTGGGGGTTTGCAGATTAGGGAAGTGAAAATTAGCAAAGTTTTTCTAAATTACATTTATGAAGTATATGTATGGTGATATTTTAAAATGCATTGAATATGACTAATATGTTTGAATAGGACAAATATGTTAAGACACATGTTTCATGTGGGCTACTTAGTAGATATTAAAACTTAAAAAAAAAAAACAGGCCTCAGCTGGTTTTCTACTTGGTTGCATACTTTTTTATATACTTTATTTTTATTTCTGACTCCCACAAAACACATTTTATCTCGATTATTAAGAATAATTTGAGCATGTGAAGGTTTTTTAAATTTCAAATTAATTTTTCTTATGGTTATGGATGGAATTATAATCATTTCCTGAGGAAAAAATAAGATTAATGTTTTAAAAGTTTATAAGACAACTTCATATTTTTGCTATTGGTCTATTTTACATAGTTTTTTACTTAAATATTCTGTTACATCCAACTTTCCAATTCTAAATTCCAGAAATAAATTTTACAAGATTCAGTTGAATAAACGTCTGCCAGAAGACTCTACTAAATTCTAACTCCAAATACTCCCCCTACCCCCGCCAAAAAGGGCACTCATTCTCTGCAGCAGGGTCTTCGTTCTTTTTTTTTTAATAAATTTATTTATTTAATTTATTTGGCTGCATTGGGTCTTCTTTGCTGATGCGGGCTTTCTCTGGTTGTGGCAACAGGGGCTACTCTTTGTTGCGGTGCGCGGGCTTCTCATTGCGGTGGTTCTCTTGTTGCAGAGCACGGGCTCTAGGTTGTGGCTCAAGGGCTCTAGAGTTCAGGCTCAGTAGTTGTGCACGGGCTTAGTTGCTCCGAGGTATGTGGGATCTTCCCGGACTGGGGATTGAACCCGTGTCCCCTGCTTTGGCAGGTGGATTCTTAACCACTGGGCCACCAGGGAAGTCCCAGTGTCTTCATTCTTTTCTACCATTTTAGAAGTGTTTGCCCAGTTCCTTTGTCCTGGTAATTGAAAATGTTTCCCAATCCTTTTAGGCCTTTCTTTTCAGACCATCTCTTCCCTTTCTTTGAACAGCTCCTCTTCATTTCCTTCCAGTTTTGTCCTCATTCCCCTGATCTCTCACAACTCATCCCTCGTTCTCTTTAAAACCCTTGTTGGCACCAAGTTCTTATCCTAGTTGGCCCTATTCCCTCACCCACCAATTTTATGAGTTCTTTTTTTCTCACCTTGTACCACACTCACAGAGGACTGAAATAAGGGTTTTGTCCTGTTACTAAAATATAGAGAATATCTGTATTGGGGTTGTACATCCCAAGTGGCCAATTTTTATCGTAGAGTTGCATAGTTACTTTAAGTTTATTAGTGAGAGAATAAGAATTGAATGCTCATAATAAGAACAATCATGGAAAGTATGTTCTATTATATTCTTATAAAAATGAAAGTTCAGAGATAAAGGAGTTCATCTCTATTTTAAGGACTAATAGCTAAGGCAAGTTTGCAAATAAATATCCAAATTATTAGCCTGAAAGAATATTTTGGCAACTCATCTTCTATTTATGTATTTTGTTTGTAAAATGAAGAGAATATATATAAATTTATTTATATATACAAATAGTTGATAATGACATATCAAATACTTGAAATGACTTATCTGAAAAGTTTGTTGTAAGCATTTATGATACTTCTCATGAACAGGGAAAAGATATTCAAGGCATGATGTCTAAAGAACATGGCTAACATAGACAACTTAGAAAATATGACATATCAGGTTTCCCAAGAGGAGTCTCAGGGTCCCAGGTCAATGGATAACTCTTATAGGTAGAGAATCCAAGGTGATCTATACTTGGGAGAGTTTTCAAGAAGTTTGGTGATGGTTGTAGTTCCTCTATCATCATACCTGCAATCAGGACAGGTGTTCTGTGCCCAGGGAGAGATACTGGCCAGAATAAAGTAGAGCAGATGCAGATTCAGGGCTAAGCTATCTCAGAATGGGAATTTTCAAGACAGCGGGCAGAAACTAACAAAGAAGTCAGTTGAAGAAGTTAAGCACATGAGGAAAAGCATTAAAGCATTAGCTCAGGAGTGGTCATTATAGGAGCACTGGATCCTTATTCTAATTAGTAGCACACAAAACATAGCGGCACAGTTGTTAGGGCTGGAATGATCAGATTCCACTGCACTGGGGTTGTGAGAGAAAAAAATATTGCCAACTCTGAATCCGGACTGCTTTGAGAAGCATGGTGAGTGCCACCCCTCAGGAAAAGTAATTAAGAAACACAGCTAGATAAGAGAATCAGAAGCTGAACAGCAGTGATCTCCAAAGCGAAATATCTATGTCTATGTATGTATCCATTTATATACACAAATAAATATGCATTTTTAACAGCTTTATTGGAGTATAATTGCTTTACAATGGTGTGTTAGTTTCTGCTTTATAACAAAGTGAATCAGCTATAAATATACATATATCCCCATATCTCCTCCCTCTTGTGTCTCCCTCCCACCCTCCCTATTCCACCCCTCTAGGTGGTCACAAAGGACTGAGCTGATCTCCAAAGAATGCTCAACATCACTAATCATTAGAAAAATGCAAATCAAAACTACAGTGAGGTATCACCTCACACCAGTCAGAATGGCCAGCATTTTTGGATAAGTATGCACGTATACCAGTACAACGCAGCTACTCTCCATCTTGCATCAGAGAAATTTGTGACATAAAAGGTCTAGGGTAATGTGTAGAAATATGACTCCTTTATTTACTCCAAATGCACCCAGACACCTGTGAAAATTGACATATTCCACAGTCTAGTGCTGTCCAATTTCAAAGCACACTAAGTACATACTACAGCACAAAGGGAGGAAATGCTTTTTTGAAGACTTCCATTTCTAGCAATGACAGACTAGCTAGCTTGAAAACTCTCCTAGCAATGAAACATCCAGAAATTTTAGAAAAAATTATATCACACATTTTTTAATGCATAGGCCAGATCACAAGGAAGTAAGGGAAAACCACATGGTTCAAAAATAGATAGGAGGGCTTCCCTGGTGGCACAGTGGTTGAGAGTCTTCCTGCTGATGCAGGGGACACGGGTTCGTGCCCCGGTCTGGGAGGATCCCACACGCTGCAGAGCGGCAGGGCCCATGAGCCATGGCCACTGAGACTGCACATCCGGAGCCTGTGCTCTGCAACAGGAGAGGCCACAACAGTGAGAGGCCCGTGTACCACAAAAAAAAAAAAAAAAAAGATAGGAAATTGACCATCAGTGCAGTGAGCTGGAGCTGATACTTCAATGCTAGTAGGAAGGGGTACTAGTCTCAGAAACCAAGGAATAAAGAGAAATACCTAGAAGTCCTAATAAGGGTCAGAGTCATAACTCAGACCCCATTTATAAATCTGGAACCAGACAGCATAAATTTTAAAATCCTACCCACTGATATAGGAAAATGACAAATATGCTTTTCTGTATAAATGTAAACTCTTATGTGGTAAAAGTACATATTATACTTTAGACTTTTAACCTAATGCTTTTCTTCAGGCAGGGGTGCTTTCAAATTTATACTACCAATGTGAGCAAGGACCCCTTCACAATAAGAAATTTACATCTGGTCATAGACCAGATCTGGGATTCTGTGTACAAGCAAACACAAAAACATTTATGGAGGGATAAACCCACAACATACTGAATGTAATTCTCATAGATAAATTTCTATTCAAAATAAGCTCACAATTTAGAATTTATAAAGAATTTCACATTAGAAAACAATTCATCATAAATAATAGTGACCACACACAGGAAACAGGATTATACAGTCTACCTTCACATAAGAACTGTAGATACTGTAAAATAATTGTGTTTAAAATAACTAAATATTTTAAAAGACAATGAAAACATGATAAAAGAATACAATACTATAAGAAAGGCTAGTCAGCTATTGAAAGGAAAGAAATAGAACATATAAAAAATTTAAATATAATCATTTAAAATATAAAACTAATGATCTAGTCAAACAAAAGATTAGATCTAGCTAAAGAGAGAATTAGGAAACAGGAAGATAGATCTTCAGAAATTGTAATGTAGCATAGAAAGATAAAGAGAAGGATAATATGGAGGAGAGTTTAAGAGACATAGAGGATCAAATTTAAAAAGTCAAATTTAAAAAGTCAAACATGTATTCCAAAGGAGTCCAGAAGAAAAGAACAGAGGGAATGGACAATATGATGAAATAAAATGAAATAAAATATGAAATAATTGAGAAATTCTTCCAAAATTGATATGAATTGTCAGATTCAAGAAGTACTAGTAGTCTCAAACATGATAAATATAATTCAGTCCACACTTAGACACATCATAGTGAAATTTCAGAACACCAAATTTTTTACAAAGCTTCTGAAATCAGCCAAAGAGAAGAAAAACACTGAAAAAATAAAATTATAATAACAGCAGAATTATCAATAGCAACACTAAAAATCAAAAGATAATGGAGTAATGCTTTCAGTATATTAAAACCAAACGGCCATCAACTAGAACTGTATGCTTTTGTAATCACCCCACAGAGATGGATGGGCTCTCCCCTCAAAATTGAGCTCAGATATGACTGGTGATGCCATACATACACAGAAAGGGTATGAAAAGTATGAAAAGTGTTATTAATCATAGAATGAGGCTTTATGGAGAAAGCAGACTCCCAAGCCACTCTGAAAATGGCTTGAGAGAGGAGGGTAAGGTGACTGTCTTATGATGGTTATGTAGTTAGAGGGTGAGATGTGGATTTCCTTGCATGATCCCAGGCTTGCATGGTTTGAACTTTCTGCCACCACCAAAGAAGAATGCCTAGGTAGCCAGGTAAATGTGTATTGTGTCCCTTTGAAAGTGAAGGCAAACTGTGACTGAGAGCCTGTTGAAACAGGCACAGAATAGACTTAGCTGAATCCATGATTGAAAAGGACTTATCAGTTGCTGATTGTATAGAGTCAGTCATTTCAGTAATATTGAATATGAGGACCACAGCATTAAATCCAAAATAAGGTGCTATTCATTCTTTTCAGGTTAAAAACAGACTAAATTGGCTTTTTAAATAGAAAAACTGTGGCAATAATCGCCTTTTCTCTAAATAGGGCTTGTGTAATAGGTTTCAATCCTTGAAAGCCCTATTTTAATTTATACTGCGTGTGTTAACTGTTTTAATCAGGGGCAGGAAGGTGAGGATGTTTCTTAGGACTTTTTGTAAAGCCAACTGAAAGTACCAAAGACTTAATTTTAATTTATTATCATTGAGTCAGATTATTTGGCCCATTATGGGATATTTTAGGGCAATAAGTGATATGACTATGGGAGATTTAGGCAAAGCAATAGTTCCAGTAGTTAAGATGTGACGTACAAGTTAGTTCTCTCTTTTATGTTCAATAAATCCTCTAAGATTAAAGGTGGTATTGTGTTTAAATTTAGTGGAATATCCAAGTATAACTGTAATTTGAGCTCCAGTAGTGATTTAGGCCATGAAAATTTGCCAATTGATATATCTCGGCAGATGTTAAAGTTAATTCAGAACCTATACTACAGAGGCACACAAACCAATCTTTTGTCTTTTGGTTGCATAATTTCTTTTAGTAACTTTGGATTTCTAAATGGGTCAACATACGGGACTTTGTGTCAGCTCTTTGTTTCTGTACCATATATTCAGGAGTTTTAAATGTGTTTATTTGTTTTGTGGCTACTATATATACTCTGTGGAGGTCCTCTCCATCCTGCTCATACTGATAAGTTTCTTCCTCCAGAGAGTTTTATGTTAGTACGAGCAGGGTTCAGGTTTTCCCTCATGGTAACAGTTGAATTAACCATTTGGTTGTGCCACAGTGTTGTCATAGGTGTTATCCCTCTAACTCTGAGTATCAGGATAGTTTTTTGATGACTGAGGCATAGTTAGCAGCAGTGGCAAAGGCATTTTTTAGGGTCTTAGTGAAACATCTGTTCTTAGGAGTGTGGACCTCAACATGACACATGGTGAATATTCTTCCCCCCTACAGGTGGTTACCCAATGGGCCTGTGTACTGCACAGGGCATCAGTCTTTCCCTTGAGAGCGTTCTAGAATGTAAGCTAATACCTGGTTGAGACACAAACCCCAAAGTCACAAGGTAAGAGTTGTTCCCTTTATGCTAGCATCAGTCATGGCTTATACTGGAATCAAGACAGACAATTCAATCTGAGACATTCAGATAGGCCCCTGCTAAGCACACAACCCAGTGCCACTTTATGGAAGACCCCAACCCCATATGCCTGTCCTTAAATGCCAGTTATCAAAACCTTCAACTTAGGTATAGGAGAACTCAGCAAATGCAGTACAAAGGAACACAGTTCAAAGTGCAAGCTTGCCAGCAAGCAGCTACACAACTAAAGGGATGTTCTAGTCAGAAGGCAGCAGTGATGTTCAGCAAGAAAAGAAAAATCCCTGGTGGTGGAAGTCATTGCCTAGATACCCTGCTTACTGCACTGATTATTGTGTCACTCCTCAAAGACAGAATGGATCCACTCCCACCTTAAATTTAGTTCAGATGTTGAAACTAATAATGTCACATATACACCAAGAGGATATGGAACGCTTTATTACTCACATAATGAGGCTTTCTGGAGAAAGCAAGGCAGGTTACCAAGCTGGTCCAAATGTGGCTTGAGAGCAGGGAGTGGTAAATGGCTTGGGGTTTATGGTGGTTATGGGCTTGATTTGGCATCAGAGTTCTCTTGCATGGAGCTCGTTTGCATGGTTTGAGCTTCTTATTGTCTCCAAAAGAGGGAGCACCCAGGGTTGCTTATTAGCTGTCCCAGATGTGTAGCAGAAAGAAAGGGGCAAGTGGTGGGGCTTGAAAGGGGTCAGTAGTCAAGCGTCAAGTATGGGCCCAAACTCTTTATTACGTATGCTTACTTAACTATGATTTAAGAGTAGAGGTAAGGTAAAATATTCTTATGAAACAAAAGCTGAGTTTATCTTAAGTAGAATCTCAGTGTAGGAATGACTGAAGGATATACTTCAAATCAAACCTAAGGAAGGTCAGAAGTAAGGTCTGAGATATATCATGGAATGGTGAGCCAAAAAAAAAAAAAAAAGGGTAATGGCAGAATCTATGATGACAGCCAGCTCTTTCCCAGTCCACTGAAGTTGTTTAAACTCATTAACTTATAACATTTACATTTTAATTGCTGACATTGTAACAGTGTACAAGGTAAAGAGTGTCCCAGACCTCATGGACTTTACCTTCTCCTGGAGAAAAGAAGGCTAAGTTCACACAGCTGGCTGCCCCTGCTGCTTCTGCAAGTTCTTGTGGCCCCAGCACCACATTCTGTTGGTTCCTGTTCTTTGATCTCACAGGCTGTTCATCTCGGGTGCTGGTACACATCTACTACTCTGCTACTTCTCACAAAGCAAAGTGTGCTGGGGATTAAGTTCACAGAGCCTGAGGCTTTTTACCCTGAACCAGAAAGCTGAGAGAGCACCTTATGTCCTGAAACAACCACCTTAAGCTGACATTCAAGACTCTTGGTAATATCTTGAAGGCATTGAAACGTCTATGTATCAACAAGAAACTTCCTAATGAAACAATTTAAAATTAACTATTTCTCATTTTGTTCTCCCAAAGAACTTTTTCCTACCTCTCCTTTAGCCTTTTTTCCAATCTATTGGAATTATGATTCATTGTATCCTTGGCCAGCCACTAAATCATAATCCTAAAGAATATGATTCCTGAGTTTAGAAACCTAAACTTGATTCCTTCTTTATTGTCTGTAAAGACAAGAATAACTTTGATCTTAGGCAAACTTACTTAATTTTTCTGAGCCACAGATTCCTTATCTACAAAATGGGAACACTGATGGTACTTAATCACTTAGTGTAGGGAGGATTAAAAGTGACACAGCCTGTTTGAGTTTCACTCAAAGCTTGGCACAAATGACAAAAGTAATGGCAGCAAATATTATTGATCTGTTTCCTCCACTAAAATGTCAGCCTTTTAAGGTGAGAGAATGTCTCACGATCTACCTGTTAAGTCAACATCACCTAGCATTGTGCTGTGTGTGTGGCCATATATATGGCTCAATCAAATTAACATTTATTTTTAAATTCATTAAATTTAAGTTCAAATCGAATCCTACCACTGACTGGATTTATTTTCTCTCTGCTTCACATGCCCTTTTTTCTTTATCTCAATTTTTGTCTCTTCCAGTTTCTTTACCTTTTTGTCTTCTCAATCTCAAATGTTATGAAAGTCCCAAGAGATAGGTGAGGAAAATAAGATATAAAAAAACTTTTCATAAGGTAAAGCAGTCATGGAATATAAGTGAAATTTAATTTCAGAACCACACTGGAATAAGGATGGCTAAGGCGTCAACTCACAACTCCTAGAGGTACAATCACAGTGCAGGTTTCTCCACCAGCTATCCAGAGGTGGGTGGGTTAGTGTGGAGGTGGGTCGTAGTGGAAAGGTAGTGAACTGTGGCACTCGCTCTCCGGTGAACATAGCAGTCCTTGTGTGACTGTTCTCCCAGGGTCTCGCAATGATATCCCGAAGTACTGTCTCCCTGCTGATTTCTTGAGTATAAAACTAAAACTTCAAACTCCATCACAGCGACTACCATTAACTGATGAAATCAATTAAGCCAGCAGCACTACCTGCTGAAAACTGGCTTAGCAAAGACACAGAGGAAGGAATGGCAGTGTAGAACAGATGAAACAGAAAGATAGGGGACTGGGTTTTCTTTTCATTCTGTTTTTAGAAGCGTAAGTTCCATCAATGTGTCCTTTTACACTGCTCTGAACCACTGCTTCCCCAGCAACTGTGAACAGCCCCCTGCTGGGCCTCATTCCTTAACCTCACTAAGTGATTACTGTTAATACTGTGGTTAATGGTTTCTGGAAAGATGATATCTATCAACATCTGAGTGTACACATTTGGGCCTAAATATTGAGAAATCGTAGGTATGTAATGCAAAGCCTGGGTGTGTCTGCCTGTAGAAAGGAGTTCGTTAGGATTAATCTTTTACCGAGTGACTAATGCAAAGGGAACGAGGCCTTTTCCTCTCTGACTCGGCAGAGGTTTTGTCCAAGCTTTCAAACAGGTCTCTTTGGAATGCGCTGGTCACTTGTGAAGACTCTACTTAAGCATATGGAACTTAAAAACCTTGATTTTTTTTTTTAACTTTTGTATACTCTAGCAAGTTCCTGAAAATCAAATGGCAGAACCTAAGCAGAAGACTGACTGCCAAAACACATGCCCAGTTGGGGAAAAGTGCATGGGGAATCACCCAGCACGCTTCGAGAACTTCCAGCCCAGACTGGTAGAACTCTGTATTACCTTCTGTTCTGATGCCTGAGCTCTGCCAGACTTTTGTGTGAAAAAGCATCTTCGTGAAGAAGTACATTTGTTGTGTTGTACCTGTGAATCCTTTCCTTTCACCTTGGTTGCTGCTTTTAACTTGAGTGGCATAACTTCCTCTCTTGGGCTACACTTACAGGAGAGACCAAAAGATACAAGGCAGGTGGGGGTATCAGGCAGACCTTCATAAGGGGGATATTTTTTTCTGCTAAAATTAGCATAAGACAATAGAAATTTTTTGTTCAAGTGCTGTAGTCAGCTACTAGAAGTCAAATTCTTTTTCAGGGTAATGTACTTGTTAGCCCCGTTAAAAAGGGGAAAAAATTGCTGGTTTATCAATAAAAGCGTACTGAGCTGAATACCTACACAAAGAAATTTTCAGTATAATTTATGGCATTTCATCTTGTTGAACTGCATTTCAAGTAATTCACCCTGGCAGCTTTACTCTCAAAATGGAAACCTTTGTACTTTTCTTGACTTCATTACATAAAATGAGTTTGTGTTCAACTGTAGTCCATATACTTGATAATTTATCTGACTGGGTAAGGTTATTAGCAATTTAAGAAATAAATCCATTTGGATTTTCAGAGAGAGTTAACAGAAACAGGAGATTGCTATGATGATCTCTTAAAAATTACAGTGTAACACACAAAAGTTAGATTTAAGTAACAAGATTTTCCATACAACAATAACACCAGGGAAATTCAAACTCAAATTCCCTCGATTAATTTCCAGGAATTAAGTGGTCAGTATTGAAGTCAATGGAAGATACATTTTACAAAGCTGAGAGGTCAATTCAATTCAGAAAAGCAGACCAAATGGCACACTATCTTTAGAGTTTCTGAGGCTAAAATTCATCCAGGTCAATTGGGTGAAAGATTTTGTAAGATTCTCCACTCTGGTCAGAGTAAAGTGAATAGTGATAGTTACAGCCAAAGGATCCTGAAAGTTTTCATGGATAGAATGTCAGACCTGTAAGGCCTTTGGAGATTCCTTAGTACAACCTCATAGTTTTTTGGATTTTTTTTGTTTTTTTGTTTTTGCAGTACGCGGGCCTCTCACTGTTGTGGCCTCTTCCGTTGCGGAGCACAGGCTCCAGACGTGCAGGCTCAGTGGCCATGGCTCACGGGCCCAGCCGCCCCGCGGCATGTGGGATCTTCCCAGACTGGGGCACGAACCCGTGTCCCCTGCATCGGCAGGCGGACTCTCAACCACTGCGCCACCAGGGAAGCCACAACCTCATAGCTTTAAAAGGAGAAAATTGAGACTTGAGGAGATTAACTAGGCCTCATCTGGTCTGTATAGGTACCCACACTCTACTTTTCAGATAGAGATCTTTTTAACTCTCCCATCATATTCTTTCAGGAATTAATGATTTTCTTGAGTTGGTTCCTTTTGATTTTATATTTTGTGATGGGAATAATAATAATTCTTGGGTAAAATACTGATACAGAGAATTTTCAAAATTGGTACTATTTTTAACTTTCAGTTAGCCTCTTGCGATATTGCACAGGAGGCAGATAGCATTCATTTTATATTTGGATTCAACTTTTCAATTGACAAAACACTTGAATATCTAAGACTTGCCAATAGTATAAGCTACTTACTGTTTAACCCATTTAAAGATAAGTTATTAGGATGAGCAAGATTAAATGACTTTATGAAGATCACATAACCAGGCAATAAAGAATTAGGAACTTGAACCCAGGCCTTTTTATTGTTTACACCACATAAGTTGTGGATGGATAACTAAGGTAAAGGGATCAACTCATAAAGTTCTTACGGAGGAGAAACTGAAGTGTTCCTTTGCTATCTTCTTGGAAGAATTTCACCTGATGGCTAAGAGCATGAGATTTAGACTCAAACAGAAATCCCACCTCTACCTTAAACTAGTCTGGGGACATTGATTAAGTGATCTCTTTAAGTCCCGATTTTCTCATACGTTTAACCGTGATAATAATAACCATAGGTTTTATATAACTATTAAGTGGATAATATATGTAAAAACAGTGTGTCTCGTTGTTTCGCATACAATAAACACTGTATGCTGTTTATTCTATACTATTATTCTGAGTTACAATATCAGCAAAACATAGGTGATGTTTCTTTATTGTCATTAATATATGGAGATTTATATATATAATTTATTTATATATGTTTATATAGAGATAGAGAGATAGAGAGAGTTAAGTTTATATGAGCTTCAGTAAACACTGTCAGTAATTATCCTTTATGTCTTTCAGAATGCAAGCCCCTTAAGAGCAAAAATAGATGTTCTGTCTTTGATGTAGAATATCAGCAATGACAAGGTCTGCCCAGCCATATATCCCCAGAACCCAGTATGTTTCTCAAAGAGAATAGGTGTTCAATAAACAGTTTTTATTGTTGAAGTAGAGTTTCGTATTGATTTTGAAACTAATACCTACCCTGGGCTGACTGGCTGGTTGTCTTGCTTATATTTGTTTATTTATGTACTTATTTATGTGTCTGGAGAGTGAGAAGAGATGTGTGAATTTGCTCTTTTGTCTTAAGGTCTCAGTTCCCACATGCTGCTCATATGGTGAGCATCTTCCTCTGCAGTTGTCCCTGTGGTGTTTAAAGTTACAGTATGTGAATCTTAGAGCATGGTTTCTAGCTACTTGTCTAACAAGCTAACTATATTATCTGAAGCTCAGTGAAAGAAACTACCTAGTACAGTGGTAAAGACAAAATTGGCTGAGTTAAACATACTGAGAAATGGTACCATACTCACAGTGCTTTTTGAAATTTTAGGGTTTTGATGATACACAATTTCTGGGACATCCTTAAAGGACTGTGATAAATGAAAATCCTACCAGTGGGCAGATCTTTGAGCAGGACACCTGGATACACACTGGAAGGAGAAATGGCAAGAGGTAAGAGTCTATATACATTCGTGGGCTGTGGCCAATTGTTTGGCTGGATTGTTAGAGACTTGGAAGGAACATGATTGGAAAATTAGCAACAAGGAAATTTGGTGAAGAGGTCTGTGGGTAGGTTTCTCTGAATGGACAAACAATGTGAAGATATTTTTGTCCCATGTGAATATTCACCAAAGGGTGACTTTAGTAGAAGAGAATTTTATTAACCAAGTGGATAGGATGACCCATCCTGTGAATACCAATAAGTCTCTTTCCCCAGCCACCCCTGTCATTGCCCAAAGGACTCATGAACCAAGTGGCCATGGAGACAGTGGTTATACATGGGCTCAGCAACATAGACTTCCATTCACCAACACTGACCTGGCTTCAGCCATTTTTAAGTGCCTAGTATGCCAGCATTAGATACCAATGCAGAGTCCCTGATATGGTACCATTCTCTACGGTTATCAGCCAGCTACCTGGTTGATGGCATTGGAACTGCTTTTATCATTGAAGAGGCAATGCTTTGTTCTTACTGAAATGGACACTTATTCTGAGTATGGGTTTGCCTTCCCTGCACACAAAGCTTCTGCCAAAACTGCCATATGTGGATGTATAGAATGTTTTATCTACTGTCATCGTATTCCATACAGCATTGCTTCTTATTAAGGAACTAACTTCATAGTAAATGAACATGACCAGGGAATCCTTGGCAAGGTGGAAAGCATATGCAAAGACCAAGAGTGTATTGAAAAGCACAGAGGCAGGAAAGGCCATGAGATATTTGGTGACTGCCAAATACTAAGGCCTGTTTGTGATGTAGATGCTTAGTGGGGAGTGATGGGAATTGAGGCTGACTACAAGTTTGGTAGTCAGGGGTGGGACAGAAAGGGACATACATTCCATGCCAAGGCAAGTGGACTTTATCAATTGTTCACTGGAGATCTACTGAAAGTTCTGAAGTCAGAGGATGAAAACATCAGATTTACATTGGAAGCATTCAACTCCAGCAGAAGCAGAGATGAAATGAGACAGCAATTTCCAGGCCATAACAGCCTGAAAGTAAAAATAGCTTTGCAGGAACAGTCACAGGGCACTATTTCCCTGACTATTCACAAACCACACCCACTAATTTTTTTTCCTAAATAGATGTGGGAGTCCTCAAAGGTGTCTCCTACAAGGTTAACCCCTTTGGTTATCCTGTAATATTCCCTGTTTCCTCCCTCCATGTTTAAGTGTATAGGATCCAGAGCAAGACTGCCTGGAACTAAATTCTGCCTTCTCCACTTACTAGCTGAGTGAAAGCAGTAAAATTACGAGGACTAAATAAGTTAATATATGTAAAGTACTTAGAATCATACCTAGCACATAGTAAATGCTCAATAAATATTAGATATCACAGTTGAAATCCCTATTAGAAAAGTGTTTTTCATACTATGGGTCAGAATCCATTATTGGTCCACACATCAGTTTGGTAGAACAAACTATCATATTTTTTAAAATAAAAGAATATAAGATGCAATCTAATAGAAAATATCAATTGAAAATAGAAAATATCAGAGTGATTTCATGGCAAGAGTTAACCTTGCTTCATGAAACTTTGTTTCATTAGGTATAAATGTGTGTGCATACTTAGTTGGAATGGAAAATATATTTATAACATATTTATAATATATACAATATATTTATAAAATATAATATATAACAAAGGTAGATATGTTGTTTTTAATGCAATATTCATAACCCCTAGTTCTTGGAATATAGTAGGTACTCAATAAATATTGATTAGAATCAGTGAATGGATGCATGAGAACACTGGCTTTCTGTGGTCATGTCCCCCATGGTTGTCAATGTCCAAAAGGCTGTTTTGTAGCTAATGTGCAGTTAAGGGGCAAATGCTGCTGTTCCTATGGCCAACTATGGACATCTCCACCAAAACTACTGATGGAACTGTGGTCTCTGCAAGGACACCTCTTCCCCTGGCTGCAGAAGGTGTTAAAATCAATGTCACCAAATGCTTCAAATGTCCTGTTGAGACTGAGATGAAATTAACTTATGTTTTCCACCTACAGCCACCCAAAACTCAGACAAAAGTCTAAGAGGCTGGCAGGAGGACACTCTGAGTGCAGATATGCTGTCATCTTCAAAATCACCTCTTTCCTCTGACATTAGCCCATCTCTCTTGAACCAAAACTTCTTTCTTGGTTTCTATCTTCCCTGAACCTCTTTTTATTTTTCTTGAATGTTCTATATTTATCATAATAATAGAGCCTTGCTGGGCAGACTTACCTACCTGGGCCTGTCTCAGCATGCCTGTATCCTATAGTGAACCCAACTGATCTCATGTCCTATCAGGGCCTATTGCAATAGTCTTTGCAAAATATGACAAGGGCCTGAACCAAGTCAGTGGCAGTGTTAATTGAGAGGTAGTGACATTAACCTGGGGAATTCAGGACACTAATCACCATGAATCCATTCATGGGTAATATTCTAAATATGTAAAAATCAGTTTGGCAAGAACACTGACCAAGAAAGTTGATGCCACAAACAATCTGAAGCGACTCCAAACATAAACAACACTGTAGCTGTGAGCCATTGTGCACTGGCTGAATCTCAGCTTTGACTTCCATGATTGTTTTGGGTCATATTTTCAAAAGTTCAAGTTAAAAGAGATTTCTGAGCAATTGCATGGAGGTTAGAGGATAAGAAGGGAAGTTTGATTATTAAAGTGCCCTGGCAGAGGACAGGTAGCTAATAGAATCATCAGTGATTGTGTTACTATGGGCTGGTCTAAATGAATGGGTAGCTGTGTTTAATGACCACAGTTTAAGAGCCTCTGGAAGATACCCACCCTTGAGAACTCACCAGAAAGTAACTGCCTATATCATACACAGAGGTTAGACTTCTACTTTCACAATCATACAAAGCTATATAGTACACAGACATGTCATCTATTGATCTGACTTTCCTGTGGACTTAGAGAAGGCAAGACGTTTTACAATTCATGAAATTAAAACATCATTCTTAAGGTGATGATAAGCCTGCTAACTCTTCATTCCAACTTGGCCCAGAAACAACCTACAACATTACACAGTGCTAGACCTTTCAAACTGAAAAATTATTTTGGATATGGAAAAAAGTTACATTCCTATTGCATTTGATCTTTGCAATGGTAAAATTCCTGATTATTTGAGGCTCTAAACTTTTCCTTTTCAATTCACCAACCTTGCAAGTTTTATCAGTAATACAGAAACAAATAACTCACCTGATCAATGTCAGCATCTCCTTTAGATTTTCCTAAGTATTAAAACATAACTTTAATATTTACATTGGTTGGAGTTGTATGTTTTTCATTTCGTCTGAGTTAAACATTACCTATTTTTACCCTACCCTATTTTGTTATCACATACAGATACAAAATTATACTTGTTTGTTGACAGAGAGAGAAAGAAAAAAAAAGTTAATGACAGAAAGTATTTTATAGGTGTTTTGAGAGCCCAAAGAGGAAACAGGAATGTTGTTTGCAATTTTTCTGTATCTTATCTATGTCCTCCCTAATATTCTTTTCTCTAGATTCTCTAACACATTTAAAAATGTCCAGTTCCTCTTTGTTCCTCATAAAGGAGACGTGGAATGGGGATTCCAACTTCGTCAGACGTGCTCTGACAAGAACATTTCTAGCAACACAAAAAGCACAAGCCTGTTAAGGATTTCACCTTTTAAGAAATGACAGAATAATTACAGGACAACATGTCCTTCATGAGTAAAAACAGCCAAACTAAAGTGCTTTCAAGGCTGGCATGGCCTACTTCTCTCCTGGCAAGCTGCATAAATCATCAAGTGTGAAGGGACTGGTTCACAGCCCATGGAGCACGTGTGTGTGCGTGTGTGCGCGCGCGTGTGTGCGCGAACGTGCATGTTGGGATGCACATGGACACATCATGGGTTAATGACCTCGGTTTCAGGTTAGTTGAAACTCTGATAATAAACCCCCAGTACCTTTTACCTCCACCTCTCTTCCCCTTAATCTTTAAACCTCAGGCTGCTTTAAAGGGAAAATTTAATCCATATATATCTGCCTCATTTTCATTTAAATCGTCAAAAAAGTTGTTTTAAAAGAGTCCTTTGATGTCCTACACTCCCTTGAGCCTTTTCTTAGCCTATTTTCTTAAAAACAGGGATTAGCTTTTTCCCGGGTTTAGAGGGGCTCTACTCTTCCTCCCCAAATACAAGTCCCACTGCTCCCAGCCCAGGTCTCAGCTGAAAAAAAGAAAAAAGCTTTGGAGTTACTGAGGGAGTGCTGGTAGAGAAAAGAGCTTATCTGAGGGTCAAAAAGCATTTACAAATATGAACTTTTAATGCGGGGCCCAACATTGAGGTTAATCATTAACATTTCTGCTCTTTGGGGACCTCGTTCTACCCTGAGGATCTGCCCAGGGAAGTATTGGATCTCCCCACCCTTGACTGGTGCCTGCATTCTGGAGAATTCAGAGACGTGGATCTTAATGCAAGCAGTTTTTTTTTGCCTGATCATCTTTTTGATAGAACTACAGATATGCCTATGTCGGAACCCGTAGTTTTTGCCTTCTAGGTGGTACTTTACGTCTTTGCTTTGTGCCTAATGTGTATCATTTCATTCTGGTTTTCACATTCAGGACAGAATTTCTTAATCATTTTTATATACACAAAAGTAGGCATATTCCATCTTACTGTGCACAGTATTATCCAAAGAGTAATCTGTGTTTGGCTAAAATGGAAGGGTTCCCACAGTGAAATCCTAATTTTAATCAATGGAGAAATCTCAGAAAATTGTTTAGAAGAAAAGCACAGTTAGAGAAAGAGAGAAAATATCATAGTCCCAGAATTCTTACTTTTTGGAAGACTTTTAAAATAAAAGAGTTATATTTCAACTATTATTTCTTTCTATTTCCTCACTTCTACTGAAGCTTCCCATTTCAGATTACATTCAATTAATAACAGAGGGGCTGAATCTGTGATCGTGGCCTCTATGAATCACCCTGAAGAATTCATAGTCATCATGTATCAAGTGGCAAATCACTTGGAAATCCGGATATACGATCCCAGTTCTGGAAGCTCAGAATCAATGGGGTGTTTCTATATTGATTTTGGAATGCAAAGTTGATCATGACACCCCATTTGAAATCCTCAGTGGCTGCTCATTGAATTCAGAATAAAGAATAAAATTCAGGATAGAGTCAGCCAAACTCTGCAGGACAACCCTGTGCTGAGGCCTCTGCTCCATCTCCAGGTATGTGGTATCAGAGCCATAGAGGTCCCCTCTCTTCTTCACTGGCAGGTGCTTACATACCTCTGTGCCTTTGTGGATGCTGATGCCTATCCTAGGAGTGCTCCCTACTTTTTTGTGCCTGCTGGAGTGTCCCCTCATCCTTCAAGGCCTACTTCAAAAGATATCCCCTCTGCATAGGCAAGGTTATTATGATTGTCTCTTTATCTCTTGGTCTTTCCCATGACAACTTAAGCTTTTGGAGGGGAGGCACTGTATGGTCCTAGTTGTTATATCACCAGCACCTGGCATAGTACCTGGCAGAGTGATATCCTGGGGAGAGTGATCTGCACACATCACCCACTCCCATCCAGAGCTATAAGCCTTAAATGCTGCCAAGGGGGAGCCACCCAAGCTGAGCTCCGGGTCCTCCAGTGCAGTTCAATCAGAGCAGCCTTGCTTTCACCTGTTGACATTCTGGGCTTCCATGGTAGCATGCATTAGGCACATTTAGATGCTTTTTAAATGGATGGATGGACAGATAGATGGATGGATGGATGGATGGATGGATAGATGGATGGATGGATGGATGGATGGTTGTTCGATTAGGATACAAAATCTTAGAATTCAAGCCAGTTGACCAAATCCACAAATATTTATTAAGCACTTACATACAGTGTCTCAGTGAGATCTAAAGAGGTCTCTGTAAGGAAGTAAATAATTCAATGTCTCCTTGAAGGAGTTTGGGATTAGGTAGTGAGTCAAGATACATTACAAAATAAGTTACATTACAAGTAACATTTTAAAATACCCGGATTTCCAGAGCCAAACAACAATACAAGTCCCACAGACAACTTTTGAGGCTGAAGCAGTAGATGCAATTCTAAACTGAAGTAAGGAGGGCTAGTGGCTTTTAAATAATGCTTTAAATAATGTACTATTTTTAACTTGCCAAGTACTTTTCCATAGATAATCTTCTCTAAAATTTACTATTGCTATGCCTTGAAAGTATTGTTATGAATGCTATAAGGGAACATGAAGTAAAATTATTATTATTATCATCATCATCATCATTATTATTACAACAACAGCAATAAGTAGATAAGTTAAGTGATGAGCCCAGGTTTTCATAGCTAGAGAGCAGCAGAGCCGAGAAAGAGGAATTCACTTCTGTCTACCAGAGGCACGTCCAGGTTTCATGGGGGCTAAAGCATGTACAGTTGGGGTAGGGGAGTTTCTTGAAAACAAGAAAACATTATTAGAAATAGAAAATTAGAAAGTATTTATTTAGAATGAGAAAGAAATCACAACATAATTTTTTTTTCACAACATAATTTTTTTTAATTAATTGCTTGACATACATTGATGATGCTTTTCTTCCCTATATTTTTTTGGCCCTGTACTTTGTTCAGATTTCCAGCCCTGGTATTAGGCCTGTATTCATCTGTCAGGATCAAAGTTATGGTAACCAGTTAGCTTAGCCTAGTTAGAAACTAAGCCACTAAGACTGGAATAAGAATTGGCCTCCACTTAAGCTGTGTGCAAGTTCAGAACACCCTGCAATATTCACTTATGACCTCACCTATTCCCTCCCTTAAGTGCAGTCAAGTATGAGCACATTTCAAAACTGAAAAAAGTTTTTGTTTGAAGAGTCATTAAATGGTCCTTGAGATAATCAGAAAGTCCGTGGTGCTGGGGTGATGGAGGAGGGGTCATCTTTTTCAGATCTGCCTCACTGCTCAATTAATGTTAACCAAAATAGTTCTCCTTACTATCAGTCACCATGTTATGTCCAACTCTAAACAAGTCCATGGCATGCAGACAGCACATCAACCATATCCGGTGAGAGAATGAATGAAAGAATCGCAAGACAATGTTTCATATTAAGGAATATCATCCAGAGTGGTTATGCTGAAGCACCCATTCCTGTGGTCCAGAGAGACAATATTGAGGAGGATTCCCTAATAGAGAGCTGCTGGAAAGAGGTCCCCCACCATTACCTAAGAAGTAGGACGGTTTATACAGAGGACAGAAGCAGCTGGGAGGTAACGGGGTCAGTCAGTAAAAGAGCAGGTGTTTCTGGGACTTTTACGCAATTCTCTTAGCTGTATCCTAGAAAAATTCTTCTTTTCATAGCATAGGAAAATGAGTCTTTGCTAAGTGGCCAGATATTGTTTTGATTTCACTGTAAAGTTTTTTTGATCTTATAATAGGAACTGCTCTGGTTCGCTTTCTGTGCCCCCATTTTACTTTCCAGCTTTCATACCTGTTTGTCAATTGATGGCATTTTTCATTAGCCCTGAAGAGTTGGTAATGTTGCTAACAGTCCTGTATATATATCCACTAAAGAAAAAGGTATTTTGTAAGGATAGGAGACAGAGGAGCTCTCTCTTTTTTCACCGTTGGTACTTACTGCAGTTATTCACCTTGAACGCTTAACATCAGCCCAGGTCTCTTGGTTAGTGTTTGCACATGTACGGCACCTCCTGCTGACTTTGGTAATCACCTCCCACATGTAAACAGATTGGTTCTAATGCCTGTATAACTCATTGAGTTTTTGGTCTTAACGTCTATCTTTTTTTCCAGGCACGTCACTGCAGCTCTTCTGGGGCTCAGGACGAGGAACATCACTTTATGCCCCACATTCTTCTCTTTCCATAGAGCCCAGTTACTAACCCTGCTCCATACCAAGACTTTTTAATCTTGGTTACCCTCTTGTGCACTTTTTAATTCTTCTCCAGTATATATTTCCTGTAATATGATATTTGTGTGGGAGCCTAACTGTGGGGTTGATATGTACTGACCTTTGGTGTTCAAATCATTTGTGAAATCTGCTGCCTGGCCTTTTCACTTTCAGTTTTCCATCATTACTTCCTTCCGTTATTTTGCTTCATTCACATGTGTCTTTGCTTATTATACACCCAAATATGTCAGATATTTCAATGGCAAAAAAAAAATACGGACACACCATCATCTTCTTTTCTGACTTATCATAGGGTATGATCCTTAAACAGACTTCAGCATACTCTGCAGAAGATGTTATAAAAATAGAACAATCAGGGCTTCCCTGGTGGCGCAGTGGTTGAGAGTCCGCCTGCCGATGCAGGGGACACGGGTTCGTGCCCCGGCCTGGGAAGATCCCACATGCCGCGGAGCGGCTGGGCCCGTGAGCCATGGCTGCTGAGCCTGCACGTCCGGAGCCTGTGCTCTGCAACGGAAGAGGCCACAACAGTGAGAGGCCCGTGTACCACAAAAAAAAAAAAAAAAAAAAAAAGAACAATCAAATATGGTAGAAACTCAATGAACTTCTTAATGAACTAGACTGGCCTAAACCCAAGGAGAGAAAAGGCATTATTAAAATCTTTTTTTGACATTTTCCATGCAGTGCTCTTATCATTTATCCCCCTAATCTTTGCTGGACAACCTGTACTAGCCCTTCAGTTTTCAGATACTAAAGCACTTTGCAGAGCTTTGAAACACTCTTCAAACTTTATAGTTATTGGTCTGTATCTATCTCTCCTCCAAAAACCTATGGATGCCACAGGAGGACGAGGAGTTTATCTGCTTGTTTACTGTTGTAGCTCAGTTCTAGAAAGATAGTAGGCCCTCAATGCATATTTGCTGGAGGTATAATGAATGAATCTCACCTTATTCTTTTCAGTGGTCATTAATCTTCAATATGGACCTTTAATGTTTTATATGTTTTATTCTAGCAAGTTTTCTTGTCTCTTCATTCTTAAACTTGTAGTGCTTTCTGACCTCCACTTCAATCTTGTCTTTTATGTTCTTTTCCTTTTGTGTTGGCTTTCAACTTCAGAGGCATCATAACGTATTTTCCTCCCCCTACTGTCTGCCTCTCTATGGCTTTCGAACGGCTTGCTTTCCACAGTGAAGTGGATCTGGGTCTTCTGGGGCCTGGAATAGAATTAGGGGTGCCGCCTTGAGACAAATAATGCAATATTATAAGCAGACTCCTGGGGATGGAGAGTTCGCCTCTGCCCACTGAACACCTTTCTGTCTGTTTCCCATAGAAGTGGCAGATGATGTTGTCTAATGAAGACACAGAATAATTCTGAAAGCAAAACAAATTTAATTTAAAAATAAGTTAACAGAATAAGAAGATAAAAGTGGTGCCTAGGTAAAAGGGATTGTGATGATAGTTAAGCAGAAGTAGGAATGAAAGGATAAATTTGAGAGTCGGAAATTTGGAAGCTAACATCATTGTGGCTCATGAAAATCAATTATAGCATAGTGGGTAACAGCTTTTGATTTATAAAGGCTTGGATTTCATGCACTAGCTGTGTGACCTCAGGTAAATTACATAACCTCTCTGTGCCACTGTTTATCTGTAAAATACTTACCACATGGCGTCTCTGTAATGTTTAAATTGGAGGATGCATGATAAAGTGTTTTGTGCAGTGCTCAATAAATAGCAGTTAGATATGGTTTGTTCAAACCATAAGAAAAGCCTTTGTTCAGGAATTGCAAAAGGAAAGAGAAAAGCAGGAGGGAAAAAAGCAGTATTGACTAAACCAGCTTCCAGTTTCCTTGGCACTATTCTACCTTCCACACTATCCAGCCACCACTATCAGCCAGGAAGCATGAAACCCATAGAACGTTTAGCTCTTGAAGGCCCCATTTCAGTGAATGAAGTGAAATGCTTGCATTCAGAAGCTGACTATTGTCCCTGGTCAGTTCAAATGAGTCATAGCAGATCAGCTGGAAATGAAACATTGGCAACAGAAAACAAGTCTTTCTCAAAACAGCAACACCAAAATGATGAGGGTTCATATTGCCCAGGCCATGATGAGTTTGCTTTGGGGGTCTTTCACCATTGGACACTTGGTTATTGATGATCTGACCAGAAAGCTCAAGGAAAAGCCCTGCTTTGTTTTTGTGGTTCCTTTGGGGGAGAATGAAGAAGCTGGAGAGGCCCATTTTTCTAAGGCAGTTTGCCTCCAAGCTACAGACTATATTATGATGGTAAAATGATAAACACTGATAGTTACCACCCCACATTTGCATCTATATTCATAAAGCAGAAGGCATTCTATGTAGCAAATCCAGCACCTTTGTTTAGGATTTCTTTGTGCAACTTGAAACAGGGACCTGAACAAATAATCTTCCCCTAATGTCTAATGTTTAAGCAAGGCTCTTGTTTTTTGCTTTTAGACACGTTCAAAATGTTCAAAAGGGCTGCTAAACACTACTTCTTGTCCTTGAAATACAATACGTTGAACTCTATTATTCCACCTTCATCTGCTCCCCATGTAATCTCATAGTGTGGAGTAATTTAAAAGAAATATTGTTCCTCTGTGGCTTTCTTGTTCTAACTTAAGACCAAATTCTGGGCTATTGTAAAGTTTTAAAGGAACTACCTCAAAAATCTGAATACTTAGCTGTATTCATCACAAAGATTTTGTAACATTTTTTTCAAGTACTAAATCCTAGGTAGCCTATCCCATCCACTTCTCTAAACACTGGCTCCACAATTCAAAGGTTATTTGAAATGGCCAAGATTAAGCATGATTACATGAAGCATTTCTCCCTATTTTCCTCAAACCCTGGAGGCTGGTTTGTTCTGGTTCAGCTCTGGAAAATCAGTTTCAAGGAGATCGGAGTAGGCATGGAAGTCTTCCAGGTAAAGATCTCACCCACACATGGACAGTGTGTGCTCAGGCTGTCCAGAATTCTCTGACCTCTCCAAAAGCAGTTTGGTATTGAATTTCTGATGTCATCCTGGGATACACTAGGTATGTTATGCTTTGGTTTGTAGTAAGCCTAGATATTATAGGACTTCTACATATTGGAGTGGAATTTCTGAGCCTATTCTAGGCCTACTCTAGAACTAAACTCATTTTATAACATGGCAGGTTATGGCAATAGACCAATAATAACTCATCTCCTTATTTATTGTTACCATCACTTCAGGAGGAGGGATTTCTTACAGGTTTCATTTAATGTTCCCATTTTTTGGCCTCTTCCATCTGTATTATCCTCTATGAATCTTAAATTACAGCACGTCTTCAACATGTTTCTGTCATCAATGTGTATCTGCTTTTAATATAGAACATAGAAAATTATATAGAGCTGTGGATGTCACTTATCTGATAATCAAAGAGTGAAAGGGATAAAAGGAAGTGTAGCTTGGCCAGACATGACACAGGATGAAGCACCGTTAGGTTGTTCTTGTTTTTTGAGGGTAGGAGTCCTTTTTCAACAGGGTAGAAGAAGCTGCCTTTAACATGCGTGACCAGCCACGAAGGCAAAGCATGACGGATGCCATTTAAATGGAGATTGAATCTCTGCAACCACCAGTAAACTTTTTTTGGAAAGACGTGTTCATCGAGGACTTAGCATCAACTTTGTATGTAAATGTGTACTAAAAATAAACCATGCATTATGGATGATAGGTACATGGCTCTGTCTCAAGGATTTTGCAGACTAGTTGGAAAGCAAGCCCTTTACCTACAAAACATTTCATCCAAACGTCCATTTTCACTTCCAACCAATGTGTTGTGCTGTTTTTTTTTTTTCCTTACAAGAGCCTCCAGACTAGCTGTCGGGGTGACAGACACTCTGCCTTATCACTGGCTCCATGTAGACCAACATATGGAAAAGTAAAAAAAGGATCTGCAGCCCAAACAATGTGCTTCTGTTGCTTGTTTCAGAATGTTCTGTTGGGCTAGTGCTCTAGCTGTCCCAATGATGTTTTCTGGTCCTAAAAATGATGAAACCAAACATAAGTTAGAAAAGTATCCAAGAAGAACAAAGGAAAATGTGGAAAATATCTGTTGTCTCAAATGATATGTTTTCATTTGATTTCATTGAAAATGTTTGCAGATCTACAATATTTGAAATGTATGGCTCTCCGCTGAAAAATTTAACTTTCAATATTGGTACGTTCCCCAGTAAAGAGCTATAGGGGTATCAGTGGGTGACAAGTTAACACAAAGTGACTGTTTTTGAGAACGTACTCACAGCATTTTCAATGTTTGGCACATAGAGTCGCTTCTATGTTTTTCCTCTCTTTCTGCATGTTTGGCCTCTGCCTCTGCATTCGGTATATAGATCAGTCCTTCCATATAGCCTTGGACCCAAACTAGGAACCCCTAGTTCTGAGCTGAAAAGATGTTCTCCATCCCAATGTTTGGCAGAGGACAGCCTCCACCCTCAGACAGTTCCTCAGAAAGGTATAGAGGTTGACTGCCCTCATGAACATTTTAATTTGGTCCTTTAAGATTCCATCCTGTAAGAGCAGCTCACTGTCTGAGGTCTGCATTGCACTTTTTTGAGCTCTGTTTAGGTAAGTGGAGACTCTTTCTCTGGCAAAGAAATTCTGACCCCATCCTTTACCCCATTGCCTGAAAACATTGGCACAGGCAAGAGAGGCTCTGAGCACAGAGGAGCAGCTTTTGAGAAATCCAAGGGGGGCCAAGATGACAGCCTCTGACATGGGCAGGCATGGCAGAAGAGTATTAATTATTCATAACTACAAGCATTTCCATGCACACACTTTCCACCCGCTGGGCCTAACTCTGTAACACTCTGACTTTCCCCACTGTGGGAATCTCTAAAAGGTAGCATCCTTAAGAACATTGAGTACTTGCAATGTGAGAACATTGTGAAAGGTGCTGAACACCAAAAGGAGAAAAGACAGATCTCCCAGGCTCTAGAGACTCACAGTCTAGGGGAGAAAGAATTGAACCAAAAAGCCAAGATACAAAGAACACTGTGTTTAGTACCATTTCAATGATGAAAATAATATGCATCACGTGATTTTAGTAAAAAAAAGTAGTACTTTGGTCTGGGAATGTGGCTCTACACAGTTGTGGGTGTCTTGGAATAGGCCACTCAGTTCCTGAGGACAAGGTCCAATGCAATGGACCCTGGTGGAGTGAGATTTCAATAAGCTAAAAACAATAAGGTTTTTAAGTAGTGGATTGCATGCCAGTTGGAGTTGTATGCACTTTCTCACAGAAGTAAGAAACTAGAATATAGAGGCAATCAGCCCTGTTTCTAAGTGTGTTGAGTCATGTAGATGAAGCTGCTGCTTCATCTTGTTTGCACAGGAAAGCCTTGATAGATAAGAAAAAACACTGAGACTGCAGGCTCCTGCTTTGAACTGTGCAGATGTGAGATGTGCAAAGAATGTTACAAGCCCCCTGCTTTGACACAGATAAGAGAAACGTAGAGAAGATAGAGCCCTGGGTTGGAAGGCTGAGAGCCTCGAGAAAAGGCAATGCCCATGCATTTCAACCAGTGAAGGCTTCTAGCAGCCAGAATGTGAGGGAGTCGGGGAGAGGAAGGATTCCATTTAGAACTGTAGTTTCGGACAAAGGAGAGGGATATATACTGTCCTAGGAAAAAAAACTGGAACCTTGAGAATCAACTGGTCTTCTAGAAGAATCCTTTTTGCCTGGGGACCTCATATCCACAAAGAGAATGTAAACTATGAACTTTCCAAACCACTTTCTGTATCTCCAGCTGTTTGCATTCTGGCTGCAGTCTAATACACTCGTAAGCCACGTGCCTGATTGACCTGTGGGTTCTTAATAAAATTTGATTGCATTGAAATTGAGTTGCTAATCCCCCAGAAATTGACCCAGGGTTGACTCCACTCCTTCAGATTGTATAAAAGAATTCAGGGTCCCCAGAATCACACACATTTCCAGGTGAACCCAGGGGCCAGGGCATGTTGGTGTTTTGTGTCAGTTTGGGGAAGACATTCTAGGAGATATAAATTCTTCAAGCATTAAGTTTGTCTTGTTCTATCCCAAGCACGATAGTGGAGTCTTCAGGAAATTTTTAACTTGTCATTAAAAATGCCTTTCATATCAGAATTTTCAAAAGCACTGATAGCTGAACAAAAAGAAAAGGCAAGTGTAAGAATTATAAAAATAAGCAATCATTCATTTTGAACACAAAAGGAAAATGCACCTCTTTCAGGGTGTTTCAAAAAATAGAAAAGTGCATTTTTGCTGATAGATTGCTATTAAGGACACCTCTAAACTATCAGCCATAAGAGGATTGCTTTGCCACTCTTTTTGTAAAGAAGGAAAATGAATGAAGTTGGAAAATGTAAAACCTACAATGTGTTTTCAATTGTAGATCATGGCACTTTCATCCCGAAATTTGGGGAAGATAACTTTTAATTACAGTAATAAGAACCACATGGGCAATGATTGATGTGAACCTGATGTGTCCTATTCCTTTATTAATCTTTTTAATTAGAGACAAAAGAATGTTTTATCTGACGGGAAGGAGATGAGCTGGGCCATGATGCTCTGCTGCACTTTAGGATGGAGAACCTGATTGCTCACCGAGGGTCCCTGTTAACCTGGGGCAGGAGGTGAGGGACCCAAAGCTGAGATCACTTGTTTCCAGCTGGGAACAGCTTTGCTTGTACTTCTTGCTGCAAATCATCTGCATGAACAGCCTTTTATTTTTTTCTTTCTTTCTGTTGGATTGGTTTTCTTGGCATTGTTAAAACTGGTGAGTTAGGGAGAGAATTTAAATTGTTGCCACACCAGTGTTGGGAGTTCCCGTCTGCCGTGAAAGTGAGGGTGCGGAATTGCAATGGTGGATGTCAGGGCATCTGGAAAGGGAGCCTGGCTCTGAAAGGAGTGTGTCGGGAAGCGGACTGAGGCCACAGAAACAAAAATAATGAAGTTAGCACTAATTGGGATTGCTGGCTGATGACAGAATTGACAAAATAGAAAAGCAGGGTTGGGAAGAATAAGAAAGTTAAGTAAATGATCAACAGTTACGAAACATGATATAACTCCCACTCGAACTTGAAAGGTTGATACAAGTTAGTTCTTTGGGCCCTATGGTGTAGAATAATATATTTAGTCAATAGATTTTTTTTTTTTTTTTCAGCACGCGGGCCTCTCACTGTTGTGGCCTCTCCCGTCGCGGAGCACAGGCTCTGGACGTGCAGGCTCAGCGGCCATGGCCCACGGGCCCAGCCGCTCTGCGGCATGTGGGATCTTCCCGGACCGGGGCACGAACCCGTGTCCCCCGCATCGGCAGGCAGACTCTCAACCACTGCGCCACCAGGGAAGCCCCAGTCAATAGATTTTTATTGAAGTCTTACTATGCATCAAACTATGCCAGACCCCAGGGGATGCTATTATTGGGAAGATAATCTGGAAGAGTCATAATCTCGTGAATAATATAGGTACATGTGTAAATATGGAGACACAATAAATTCTCTAATTACCTAGTGGTGGGAAAGTCAGGGTAAAGCTGGACAAGGTAAGTGGACCATGAGCTGACTGTTGAAGAATAGGGATTTTCTGGGTGTGTATGGAGAAAAGTTGTTTTGGTAGAAAGAATAGCCTCTCAAAGCTACGGAGCTATGAAACAGCATTTCCTATCTGGAAAACTACACGAGGTTGGGTGTGGGTCTGGATTGGGTGAATGGTGCACAGTGAGGCTTGAGAGGCAGCTGGAAGCCAAGTTAAAAAGGGACTTCATCCTTTGTGTGATGGGAATCCATCAATGGAGCTTATATTAGAAGGCATTAGAATGTGGAGGATAAGAGCACAAGCTGTAAAGTCAGAGAGACTCTGGATAATAGATTCACCCTTTACTAGTTGCCCAGATTATGGCAGCAGGAATGACACAGGCCTGTGTCTGAATCCTCCTAACTCCACTTACCATGCACTCCCAGCCTCTGTGTTCTTGTCTCTAAAGAGGGAATGATACCTCCCCTCAGAGCTTAACTGAAGAGACAATGATGAGGTATGTAAAAGTGTCTGGCAGGTAGTAAATGCTCAGTAAATGTGACTTTCAGTTGCTTAACTCCTCAACAGAGATTTGTTGCAGAGAACTTCAATTTTTGAAGTGCATGCTACTTTTTCATAAGTCAGGATGCTAGCCCCACTCAGGGAAAAATCGACAGAGGTTCAATTCTAGATTTTCTAATGAGCTTCAGCAGTTCCCAAACAGCTAAGTCTTTCATAGCCCACTTATCACAGGTACTGCATCCAAAATAGGTCAGCCTGATAAATACTTAAAAGAGAAGGAAGGCCTGGGGAGAAGAGTGAATTGTTAGGAGCTGTACTGCGGGGACAGCGTTCATAAAAGACTTTGGATGATGACAACATCTATTCAAATAGACTCCATCCTGCTTCTTCTCCTTCAAACCTGGTTTGGAACCATCTAGATAAGCCTTTCCTTATGCAGGACATGTATGTAGTACAAGGTGAAGGGGAGGGGCACAGTGGGTTTGCTGAGACTGAAGACAAGGTCAGGCCAGAGCAGAGGAAGGCTGAGCAACACTGAGGAAGGAATAAAATGGCTCACGTGTGGTGTGGAAGAATTCAACGTGGAGGGACAACCTTCCACCCGCCTCCCCCAGAGAAAGGAGGGCAAGACCAGAGCTAGGGACTGCAAGATGTTTTTTGGCCATATCAGCGCACATGTTTCCTGATAGTGTTTCTCCAGCCTTCTCATTCTCCAACGCTGATGTGTTTTACTTGTTTTATGATCCAGTTCGTGTTCTTGGACTTTGATCAGATGAGACACAGAGCTCAAACAGATAAATTTTGGCTTTTCTTTTTCAAAAAATTAAAGAGCTTTTAAGTCAGTGCTCCTGAACATGACCCGCCCTTGGGTCATTTTGCATTTGGCATGCTGTTCTGTGTACGCGTGTGGGAGAGGACCCACCGAGGGTGTGTTCCAATCCCTTCAAATACATTATCATCCACAGCAGACATCAAATTTTCTTGGCTTTCTTCATGTATAAAATGACCTGGAGGAGTCTAACTGTGGGGCTCTGGAAGAGAAAGGAAATTCAGAAAGAGCAAAAACAGCATAGGCTGCCCTTAGGGAAAGGGACCTATCATTAAATAATCTTTTTCCAGATAGTACATGATCAGTTTCTTCATAGTCTACTACTGTCTTTAGTGGGATTTGTTGCCAACACAGCCCCAAGAGTCAGCAGATCTCCTTAATTTTTTTTTTTTGAGGGGACAAACAGGTGTTGGATTGCTGAATTACAAAGCACAGAATAAGGGCTTGGTCCCCTGTTGTGTGCTGTCTCCCAGGGGTATCGGCAATGTTATTCACCAGGAGTACTTGTTATAAAAACAGTGAAATTATAGGCTAAGTGACATTCATGATAGCAGCTGCTGGCTAACTTGTGCCCTACTCTACTCCCTTATCAATGCTCTTGACAACCCCTTCTTGTGCTTCTTAATCGAGCAAACCAACCTCTGTCTCCACACACACACATGTTACTTGCTGGATCTTGGAGGTATGTTAACATGCCCATTGGAGTAGTGAAGATTCTGAGATGGCGTGCAATAAAAACTTGATTTAACCCAGCATTTCATGTTAAACTGAGTAAGCTCTAACTTTGTGGGACCTAGGATGGGAATTGCTGATTAGGTATTCTGATGATCTGATTCATCATGCTTGAGTAAGAAAGACTGGTGGAAGAGATGCTTTTGGAGATTCTGAAGGGTTTTTGACACCCAAACCACACTGCGTTGGATGCTATCTACTCATTAATGGTCAGGCCCGTCCTCACGGTTTACCCGTGACAGCTGTGTGCATGACAAGTACATATGCATTTGTCAGTTGCTGCCCTCTTCATCTTGCATTTTTACTTCTGCGTTTTCTCCACATCTTGCTTCCTCCAACTCTTCATCAGATGTTGAATATTTTCTTATTTGTCTGAGATTTAAGCTTTAACTCTAGACCATTTAGGTTCTTTTGAGTTGTAGCCAGCAGTGAACTGCTCCAAAACTAGCTTCATCTCTTAAAGATTACTGACTTGATGGAAAGTTGGAAGCCTAAAGGCAACTGTAGAAAATGTTTTGACTTGTATTTTTCCAACTATCTTAGTTCTGCCAACTGAAGATCAGTGGGAAGAAAGATAAAAGCAAATCCCTGGTTAATTTAATCCCAGCCAATTTATCTGTCCCAGGATCTCATTAATTAATAAATCATGTTATTCAACAAACTTACTGAGCACTTACTATAGACTAAGTAACATCCAGGAAGTTAAGGATAGGAAACTTGGTAAGGTACAGTCCCTAGTTGATCAATAGATGTTGGTTGAGAGTTTTGGATCTACATTTTTAACAATCAGGGAATTCTGACTTCGGTGGTCTGAGGACTGAATTTCATGAAAGGCTGGTCAACAATGGTTCAATATTCTAAAACCTAAATTTATTTTCAGAGTAGATGCAAGTAGAGAATGTTAAATGCCCTTTAATTCTGATGTCTAGTCCTGTCTGCAACATAGATCTTGAGTCCAATCAGTAAAGATTTTGGTAAACAGAGCATATGTTGACAGTATCTCAATTGATATTAATGACCCCAACTGAATCATCTGTTAGTGATAAGAATTGTCCAGATTAACTCTCCTGGTGCCACAGATCTCTTCCTCTATATGTTACCCATAAATATCCAGTGGTTTTCCAAAATTTTTTAAATGGTGCTAATCCAAATGTTAAGGGGAGCAGAGAGAAGGGTGATGCTCTCATTTGCCTTAAATGCCTCAACATTAGTTATAAAGCAGAAACTGACACACCACTGTAAAGCAATTATACTCCAATAAAGATGGTAAAAAAAAAATTAGTGAAGGCAGCAGATTTGAGCAGTTTATATAACTCTCTTTGCTCATGAAAAGAAGCAGCTCTCTCCATTCATTTTTGGCATTGGTTTCTAATGTTCTTTCCTCTTGCCTGTAATTAGAGCATTGATTTAAGTCCTAACAAAGTACTTAAAAAGGTACAGGACACTCTGGACCTACGGAGGGAAAACAGAAGGCTTTGTTCTTCTAAAATAGTGTCTCTTGGACTGGACATGGAGAAACCCAGGTCGGGGCTGTGAGCATGCCCCAAGCAAAACAGTGTCTGCATTTTGGACGCTGGAACAGCTATTTGATGAGGGCATCAGTTCAGCCCAATAACCTACTCAGATCAAGATATAATAGTGGTAGTGTGTTCATGGGCTATTGTATTCTAAGTGTTACGTAGAACTCTATAATCACTTAAGTATGTATGATTAAGCAAGAGAGCTTTGACATTTGAGAACCTAACACTTAAGACTATAGCTTTTTATAAGCAAATGACCCAAAGGGTCAGGCCTCTAATTTATGGAGCTGATATTCAGCCTGAAGCCATCAGTTTATCTTGACTCATTGTTCACGGCTGACATCTATTCTGATTGGCTGGATGTTCATTCTGATCAGTTGCTAAACACTTACTGGGCTTAACAAATTTTTGTTATCATCCCTGTGATTTGTAGTTTTGTGAAAATGTGCTCTTGACTCCCACTTACTGTGAGTCAATGGACCCAGCTGGATCGCTCTCATCAGGTCTGAAGGGGGCTCTTATGGTTTTCAAATAGACTTCACAGAACAATATGTTTTGTTGATGTCCACAAAAATAAAGATTTTCAAAGTTGTAAGATATATTTATCAAGAACGTGAAGAATCTGTGAAATTGCAGGTCAAATCAGGCAAACACAAGCTGTTAACATATTTTTAAACCTAAGTACTCTATCGTTATTTTCAGTGTTCTCCCATCAGACTTAGGTTTATAAAGAGATTCTGTTGACCCTCCCTTTATTTAAAAATTGTGATTTCAACAACCTACTGGACTAGCACTGGGGATACAATGAAGAAGACAGACACAGTCACTGCTCTCATAGAGTTTACATTCTGATTGAATCACAATATGCACCTACATTTATAACACATTTCCATCACTCCCCCAAAGCGTCACGTGACTACCACTGTAGTCACTGCTGATACTTTATTTATTTCTCTCACTACTCTTGTTTACCAGACCCCTCACTATTGTTCTCACCCTCTCAGAAACACTTTAGTCCATTTGTGTGCTTCTCTGGATTGATCAGGCAATTACTATGTTACAGGCATTATTTTAAGCATTTTATATCTGTCATTTAATATAACCTACCCAACAGCACTGTGAGAGGGGTACTGCTACCAAACCTGTTTTGCAGATTAGTAAGCTTAGTTTCATAGGACTTAAATAACTTGTTCAAGGATACAAAATTCATGATGATAAAGCCTGAATTCAAATTCACGCAGTCTTACTCCAGAGCCAGTGAAGACATAATGATTACTCAAAATGAGTAAACAGTGAGTAAATCAATTTTAAATATTAAGGAACTGAACTTAGTGTATGCTATGTGGTTTCCCTTGCTTAACCGCTGAGAGTCTGGGTGAAAGTCCCTGACTTTCCTAGTTAAAAGGGATCTTAGAGCCCTCAGAGAGGAAGCAAGAAATAGTTTCTTCAGCATATCTCTGACTGAGGATCATTCAACTTGAGGCCAACAATGGGGTGTATATCTTATAAGGTTCTCCAGAGAAACAGAACCAATAGGAGATACATATATATAAATATATATATATATATATACACACACACACACACACGTGCACATATACATACATATACATACATATATAGAGACATATATATGTATTATTTGAGGAGATTTATTATGGGCATTGGCTTACATAATTTTGGAGGCTGAAAATTTGCACAATTTTCTGTCTGCAAGCTTGAGAACCAGGAAAACTGGTGATGTAAGTCAGCACGAAGTTGGATGGCCTGAGAATCCAGGACCAATTATATAAATTCCAGTTTGAGTCTGAAAACTCAAGAACCAGGAGGCCAGTGTCAACGGCAAGAGATGGCTGAAGCAGACAGAATGAATTCACCTTCCTCTGTCATTTTGTTCCATTCAGTCCCTCACAGGATTAGATGATGCTCCCCTGCCCTGGTGAGTGTGATCTTATCTCAGTCTACTGATTCAGTACCAATCTCTTCCAGACACACCCTCACAGACACACCAAGAAATAATGTTTTACCAGCTACCTGGGTATCCCTTAGTCCAGTCAAGTCGTCTCATAAAATTAGCTATCACAGGGTGCTTGTCACTTCATGAGCCAAACCTTTTTACTCATAGAAATTTCACTTTGAAGACTGTTTTTTCTCCTGAGGCACTGATATATTCCTTTTAGTAACTTTCATTCATTGGGCTATTTCTCTCTTGTAGACTGATCCAGAATATGTCTGCTCTACTAGGCCCTCTTTCATGTCTCCAGCTCTGAATTTCCTCTTTTATCGTCCATTTTTCAGAGATGTCATGGATGCCTATGGCCATATTTGGCTCACGGATGTGATTTACTACACTGACACAACATTGGTCTTCACAGAAGTGTTTTTCTCTTTAATTACAATATAGCTAATATTTAAAATTCGGGAGATTTTTATGTAAAGTGGTGGATCCCCATCTTTCCTTAATAACGATACTCTATAAATCGCATTCCAAGGAACCACTATTCCATGAGACACGGAGTCTCCTCTATTCGGATCCCTCTTAATGACTCAGCATCCTGCTTGTGCTTTTATTTTTCTTAAGAAAAGAGGTAATATTTCTTGGATCCGTTTTTCTATTAAAGGATAGGTGGAGAAAGAAGTACTGAAGTCTGCATTTTTAAGAAAAATAGGAACAAGAATAATTCTTTAAGGAGGTGAAAACTGTCCATTATACCTGGCCTGCTTTGTTCACATTTATTACTCACTTGTCTCCTAGAAGGCTTTTCAGTTCATGATCTGGGCTTTACTTTTTTTTCTTTTCCTATAAGATGTTTGCTAAGCTTCTTACCATTGTTCTCACCCTCTCAAAAACACTGTAGTCTGAGTGCTTCTCCAGATGTATTTCAACCAGCATGGAAAGCATGGGTCTTTGACCTAGAATGACAGTTTGTGCCTTCAACGTCTACTTGCACTTCCTCTGCTTTCCCCCACCGTAATCTTTTTTATCTACTTACTACATGTTAAATGTTAAGACAAAGAGGTGGCATTCATTCAGGTAAATTTTCTTTAAGGTTTATAGAAAAGCGATAAGGAGACAAATCTTCACGATATGACATGGCAAGACCAGGCCAGGATCAGGTCTTAAAACACAAAATGCAGAATTTCCCTGTTGGCTTTCTCAGCCAAGGTGTCAGGATGTCATGAACAAAGTTGGAGTCTCAGTAGAGCATCTTCAGGCATTTTATTTTTAGGTAAAAGAAAGTGGTCTTTAATAACTATAACTGGGCAAGAGCTCATCTTTATAGCCCATTATATTGATAGAAAGAGCAACTAATAACCTCTCATTAAAATCTAAAGACTCCAATTATTTTATTATTGTTATTTAATATCTGTTAAGTTCTAGCTTTAATTTTACCCAGTTGGGCCTATGGATGTAATGTCTCAATTGGTGTGGAATTAATTTCAGCTTCCTTATAAACCAATATTCAGAACCTCTTTTCAACTTTGGTAATTTTCTACTCCTCCCAACACATATACACACCCACTCCATACACACAAATCTGTTCCTATCCTTCGTACACTTTATTTTCTCTATAATTTCTGTAGTGGAAAGAATGGAGGGAACTTGCTAGAAGAAGCAAAGGAAACATGACTTTATTCTAATCAGTTGTTGAAATAGGACTCTATACGTACAGAATTTGTACTCTATGGTATTTGTTCAAAAGTAAGTCAAATTTTGTCCTCTCATTCCCTGAACTTTACTCCAATTGATCAGTGACTGAATAACATATTTCAGCAAAAAGAAACCAAGGCAGGAGCATTTTGCTGTCCAACTGAAGAGACTGACCAATGTGCCCATAGCACACTGTCACCTTTGGGTGGTGTAACAAAGGTCTGTCTCATCTTGAGACTTTATCTTCAGAAGCAGCATCTATATTTCTATCCCAGCCCCTGCTCCAAACAATCATAATGTACTTTCTAACTCTATACATTTTCCTTCTCTGGATATTTGACATAAATGGAATTATATAATATGGGTCTTCCAGTGTTGGCTTCTTTCACTAAGCATAATGTTTTTGACATTTGTCACTGTCAGAGCATATATCAGTAGTTTGTTCCTTTTTACCACTAAGTAGTACTTCATTGTACTACACATCTATATCACATTTTGTCTGTCCATTCACCAGTTGATGGACATTTAGGTTGTTTCCAATTTTTTACTATTGTGAGCAATGTTGCTAAGATTGCAAGTATTGTGCAAGTCTGGGTGGGTGTATATTTTCATTTCTCTTAAGTAGATACCTGGGAGTAGAATACCAGTGTTATATGAGACAGTGCATTATAATGGGGAGCGGCAGAGCAAAGTCTACAAATTCAGGCAGATTTCGGTTTTAGCTACAACTCTTACGTTATACTGTGTCTTTCTCAATCAGTCTCTAAACGTTTTTCATCTGTAAAATGGAGATACAGTAACTATCACGTTGGTTTCTTGTGAGATGCAAATGATGAAACATAGGTTAAATTCCCAGACTAGAGCCAAGCATGTAAAAGTTACTCTGTATTTGGTAGCTATTATTAAGCTACCAAAGAAGATTATAATCCTTCTAAAATTATCAGAGCAAAAAGTAACCATGTGTCAGGCCAGGCTAAACCATTTACTCATTGTGGACATGAGCAGATACTCACCTTTTTTGCTGATCTGTATAATCCACCTTTCAGGGTGACTTGAAGGATTTGGTGGAATCATATGGATGAAAGAAACTAGCATAGATCTTGTTCACTTTTGATCTTTAGTAAATGGTACCCATTGAAATTATTTGGGGGAACTTTCTTTCATATATTTCTTTTTCTGCAACCTGATTCCTCAAATGTATTAACCTTTCTAGAAGCCCAGGCAGGAAGGTGGTCATTTACATAGACCTTCTTTCATAGATTAGGAAAACTGAGTTTCAGAATAATTAGCATCATATGTAAAATGCTAGCTAATATTTATTGAGCATTCATTAATATGTGAGGAACTAACATGAGAATTTTATGTAGCTATCAGATGGAATCTTCCCACTATCTCTATCAGTAACTAGAGACCCAGATTGGTAGACTCTCCTTTTTTATAAGTGAAGAAACTTTAGTTTACAGATATTGAGGAGATAAGAGGCAGAACCAGGACCAGGCTGTTGGCCTCCAAAACCATAACCTTAACCTTCAGCTCTGACGTCCTGTGTTCTACAACAAGGAATGAGCTCAGCCCACCTGACTCCCCGCCCACTTGGGCTCTGTAAGACACATGTGCTCTGTGAAAGGTGATTTCTAAAATCAGATTAAATCTAACCCTTTCCCCTCTTCCTTATCACCTTGCCCACTCAGTACAGTTGATGGGAAATCAACCTCAGTTAATTTTCTAGGGTCCTTCTCTGAACTGGTATTGCATGAGAATCCTGGAGTTTATGCAATCCAAGAACTTAAGAAATTGTGGAAGAGTCTTTTATCCTCTTGCTTTCAGTGCATCATGATCACTGCTGAGATGCATAATACCCATGAGAGTCCAAGACTAGCAAATCTTTTGCTCATGACATCCACATCTTCTTTTCTCACACCCTGTCCCTGGAGACTCCCCCATGACCTCTAAGGCCTCTGTACTTACTGTTCCTGTCCCATCTTCAATCTTCATACCCTGAGCATGACAGAATCTCTGGGTTTGGGCTACTCTTCTCCTTCCCTTTTCAAACAAACTCTCATAGTCTTAGTTTTGCAAAGTAAAGACCGCTCAACTATTCCCTGAGGAAAGGGAGGCTAAAACCACCAAACTCTAAAGGCTTGGCTGCCCTCTTTAAAAAATGTTGGAAAAAAGCTTCCCAATATTTCATGGTAAACCCGTAAGGCACAGTTAATTTTCAGTGTGGTTATTCTGCCACAGTAACTTTTCGATGAATCATTGTGCTACAAGTATGTTGGGTATTTGAAAAAGCAGATTAGAGCATAAGCTGACATGCTGCTGATATTTCACACACTCTAAAAGGGGTCTAGCATTTCCCTAAATCTTTGATTCCTAATATGCAAAAGGATGACATTGTAACAGGAGGTGTATATCTGAAGCACTGCTGGTCCCTGGAGTTACTATTAGGAATAGTTTGCTGGCACAAGCATAGTCTAAGTAGTGCAATTTTTTAAAAAAAATTTTCCCCTTATTTTTCCATTTTCCTTTTCCTAGGTGTATTTCTTTGTTTTCCCAATTATATTTAGAAACACAATTAAAAAGTGGCAAAATAGGTGCCAAAGTTGCTAAATATATGAGTACAAAGCAGCCATGGAAAGGGTGGTAAAAAAAAGAAAAACCTCCCTCATTCCAATTAGGAAATAATGAAAAGTCCTGCACCCAGGCTCCCACTATTCTCTGTCACACATCCCCCTTTAGAGGGCATCGTCACCCAGTTATTAGTATTTTCAGGACATGGTCACAAGGTCACTGGGCTAAGTGTGAAAGGCTGATGTGTTTATCTCACCTTAGGTCTTGAGTGAGCGTCAGGAAGCCAGGGGTAGGTTGTCCTGGGGAAGGGACTCCATACTTTCAAACAAAAACTCTAAACCCTTTTTGAGACCATCTCCTCTGATCCCAGTTACCTGTACAGCTCTGTAAATTGTATATGGTATTGGGCCAATCCTAGAGATAAATCTGCTCAGCACCACTTTCATCACAAATGTGTCTCTTTATCTGAAAGAGTTTGAAAATAGGTGTTTTAACAGTGTTTTAGGAAGTATAGGTCTGAGCAGGTGATATCTTTCCCCAAAATGTTATCTCCCCTCATTACAGAAAAGTTGCTTAACATTGGAGGAGGTGCATTTAATAGATTTATTTTGCCCCCATTAAAGGTCAGGAAATACTGCCTGCCTTCCTTGGTCCTTCTTTCCCCCTTCTTTTCTCTCCCTTTTTTCCCCCTTCTCCTTTATTCAAATGCTTTTCTTATAAATTAAGAATGCTGTAATTAAATATTACACACAGAATATTTGCAATATATGGGTAAGTTTTAAAAACTAAAAATAAAACAAACACCCATGTAACTACCACACTGCTGAATGAACAGAACACTTAACAAGTTTTGAAGCTCCTCTATACTCCTCCTGTTTCCCTAGAGTTAATCACAAACCTAAATGATTTTATGTTCTGTATTTCCCTATTTATTTCTGTATTTTTCTTCATAGGTTCCTACACATGTATTTTTCCCTAAACAATATATTACATAATATAATAATTGTATTGTTTAGGTCCAGTAATTTATACTATATGTGTGATTTGCTTTTCTCACCTAACATCATGTTTCTGAAGCCTATCCATATTAGTACCTATAGATAAATTTTCACCATATATATTATATATATTATTGTGCATATCTCCTAATTTATACTTGTAAAAGGTTTTAGTGCAGCAATTATCAAACTTTCTGGTCTCACGACCCCTTTTCACTCTGGACAACTGTTGAGGACTCCTAAGAGCTTTTGTTTATATGGATTATATCTTTATACGTTTTCATAGTATTAGAAATTAAAATTCAGAAATGTTTAAATTTTTATTAATTTATTTAAAACTAATAATAATCTCATTACATGTTAATTTTAGTAACATTTTTGCAAAGAATAACTATTTTGAAAAACAAAAATAATTAATGAAAAGAGTGACATTATCCTAAATTTTTGAAAATCTTTTAGTGTCTGGCTTTAAGGAAAACAACTAAATTCTCATATCTGCTCTTTGTTCAATCTGCTGGGTTTGTAGGTTTGCCTGAAGTACCTAAGAAATATCTGGTCTTGCACAGCTATATAGTTGGAGAGAAGAGGACCTTGCAGACTGCCCGAAAAAATTTTTAGATCACACTTTGAGAACCACTGCCTAGGAGTTGAATTGCTTTCCAAAATAGTCTCAAATTGTTTTTAATAATGGTTGTATCAATTTATATCTATTAGCAGTGTATTCTTATTGTCCATGCCCTTGAAGATATTTAATATTGTATGGCTTTTATATCCTTTAGTAATCTGTTGTATACGAAATGGTATCATATAATGGTGTTAATTTTCATTTATCTAATGATTAATGAGTTAAATATCTTAGGGCTATGCATGTTTCCTCTTACATACAGTGCTAGTCAAATATTTTGATCACTTTATTATTGAGTTATTTATCTTTTATTGATTTGTTCTTTTTATATTCTGAATATCATTCCTTTGTCATTTATACACATATTGCAAATATATTCTCCCATTTTGTGGTTTCCTTTTTTATTCTCTTTATGCTAACGTTTTTTGTATTTTTTGTTGTTGTTGTTTTGTTTTGTTTTGCGGTACGCGGGCCTCTCACTGTTGTAGCCTCTCCCGTTGCAGAGCACCGGCTCCAGACTCGCAGGCTCAGCGGCCATGGCTCACGGGCCCAGCCACTCCGCAGCATGTGGGATCTTCCCGGACCGGGGCACGAACCCGTATCGCCTGCATCGGTAGACGGACTCTCAACCACTGCGCCACCAGGGAAGCCCACGTTTTTTTTTCTTTTAATTTTTTTTTAATCAGGTAAATAGCATTGATATAATACCATTATCTAATCTACACATCTTATTCGTATTTTGCCAATTGCTCCAAAAGCCTTTGATAACAAATAAAATAAAATAAAAATCTGGATCAAGGTTCATTCCAAGATAACAGATTGCAATGAGTTGTCATTCACTTTGGTTTCTTTTAACCTTGAGCAAATTCTCAGCCTGTGTTTGCCTTCTGTGACCCTAGCATTTTTTAAAATTTTTAATTTAATTTTATTTATTTTTATACAGCAGGTCCTTATTAGTCATCAATTTTATACACATCAGTGTATACATGTCAATCCCAATCGTCCAATTCATCACACCAACACCAACTCCCCCACTGCTTTACCCCCTTGGTGTCCATACATTTGTTCTCTACTTCTGTGTCTCAATTTCTTCCCTGCAAACCGGTTCATCTGTACCATTTTTCTAGGTTCCACATATATGCGCTAAGATACGATATTTGTTTTTCTCTTTCTGACTTACTTTACTCTGTATGACAGTCTCTAGATCCATCCACATCTCTACAAATGACCCAATTTCGTTCCTTTTATGGTGAGTAATATTCCATTGCATATATGTACCACAACTTCTTTATCCATTCATCTGTCAATGTGCATTTAGGTTGCTTCCATGACCTGGCTATTGTAAATAGTGCTGCAATGAACACTGGGGTGCATGTGTCTTTTTAAATTATGGTTTTCTCTGGGTATATGCCCAGTAGTGGGATATCTGGATAAAATGGTAATTCAATTTTTAGTTTTTTAAGGAACCTTTATACTGTTCTCCATAGTGGCTGTATCAATTTGCATTCCTACCAACAGTGCAAGAGGGTTCCCTTTTCTCCACACCCTCTCCAGCATTTGTTGCTTGTAGATTTTCTGATGATGCGCATTCTAACTTGTGTGAGGTGATACCTCACTGTAGTTTTGATTTGCATTTCTCTAATAATTAATGATGTTGAGAAGCTTTTCATGTGCTTCTTGGCATCTGTATGTCTTCTTTGGAGAAATGTCTATTCAGGTCTTCTGCCAATTTTTTGATTGGGTTGTTTGTTTTTTTAATATTGAGCTGCATGAGCTGTTTATATATTTTGGAGATTAATCCTTTGTCTGTTGATTCATTTGCAAATATTTTCTCCCATTCTGAGGGTTGTTTTTTCTTCTTGTTTATGCTTTCCTTTGCTATGCTAAAGCTTTGAAGTTTCATTAGGTCCCATTTGTTTATTTTTGTTTTTATTTCCATTACTCTAGAGGTGGATCAAAAAAGATCTTGCTGTGATTTATGTCAAAGAGTGTTCTTCCTATGTTTTCCTCTAAGAGTTTTATAGTGGCCAGTCTTACACTTAGGTCTCTAATCCATTTTGAGTTTATTTTTGTGTATGGTGTTAGGGAGTGTTCTAATTTCATTCTTCTACATGTAGCTGTCCAGTTTTCCCAACACCACTTATTGAAGAGATTGTCTTTTCTCCATTGTATATCCTTGCCTCCTTTCTCATAGATTAGTGGACCATAGGTGCGTGGGTTTATCTCTGGGCTTTCTATCTTGTTCCATTGATCTATGTTTCTGTTTTTCTGCCAGTGCCATATTGTCTTGATTACTGTAGCTTTGCAGTATAGCCTGAAGTCAGGGAGTCTGATTCCTCCAGCTCCATTTTTCTCTATCAAGACTGCTTTGGCTATTCAGGGTCTTTTGTGTCTCCAAACAAATTTTAAGATTTTTGCTCTACTTCTGCAAAAACTACCATTGGTAATTTGATAGGGATTTCATTGAATCTCTAGATTGCTTTGGGTAATATATTCATTTTCACAATATTGATTCTTCCAATCAAAGAACATGGTATAACTCTGCATCTGTTGGTATCATCTTTAATTTCTTTCATCAGTGTCTTATAGTTTTCTGCATAGAGGTCTTTTGTCTCCCTAGGTAGGTTTATTCCTAAGTATTTTATTATTTTTGTTGCAATGGTAAATGGGAGTGTTTCCTTAATTTCTCTTTCAGATTTTTCATCATTAGTGTATAGGTGTGCAAGACATTTCTGTACATTAATTTTGTATCCTGCAACTTTACCAAATTCATTGATTAGCTCTAGTAGTTTTCTGGTGGTATTTTTAGGAGGCTCTATGTATAGTATCATGTCACCTGCAAACAATGACAGTTTTACTTCTTCTTTTCCAATTTGTATTCTTTTTATTTCTTTTTCTTCTCTGATTGCCATGACTAGTACTTCCAAAACTATGTTGAATAATAGTGGTGAGTGTGGACTTCCTTGTCTGGTTCCTGATCTTAGAGGAAATGCTTTCAGTTTTTCACAATTGAGAATGATGTTTGCTGTGGGTTTGTCATATATGGCCTTTATTATGTTGAGGTAGGTTCCCTGTATGCCCACTTTCTGGAGAGTTTTTATCATAAATAGGTGTTCAATTTTGTCAAAAGCTTTTTCTGAATCTATTGAGATGATTATATGTTTTGTTTTGGTTTTTTTTACATCTTTATTGGAGTATAATAGCTTTACAATGGTGTGTTAGTTTCTGCTTTATAACATAGTGAATCAGTTATACATATACATATGTTCCCATATCTCTTCTCGCTTGCATCTCCCTCCCTCCCACCCTCCCTATCCCACCCCTCTACATGGTCACAAAGCACTGAGCTGATCTCCCTGTGCTATGTGGCTGCTTCCCACTAGCTGTTTTACGTTTGGTACTGTATATATGTCCATGCCACTCTCTCACTTTGTCACAGCTTACCCTTCCCCCTCCCCATATAATCAAGTCCATTCTCTAGTTGGTCTCTGTCTTTATTCCTGTCTTACCCCTAGGTTCTTCATGACATTATTTTTTTCTTAATTTCCATATATATGTGTTAGCATACGGTATTTGTCTTTCTCTTTCTGACTTACTTCACTCTGTATGACAGACTCTAGGTCCATCGACCTCATTACAAATAGCTCAATTTCGTTTCTTTTTAAGGCTGAGTAACATTCCATTGTATATATATGCCACATCTTCTTTATCTGTTCATCCAATGATGGACACTTAGATTGTTTCCATCTCCGGGCTATTGTAAATAGAGCTGCAATGAACATTTTGGTACATGACTCTTTTTTTTTTTCTTTTTTTTTGTGGTACACGGGCCTCTCACTGTTGTGGCCTCTCCCATTGTGGAGCACAGTCTCCGGACGCACAGGCTCAGCGGCCATGGTTCATGGGCCCAGCCGCTTCGTGGCATATGGGATCTTCCCAGACCAGGGTATGAACCCATGTCCCCTGCATTGGCAGGTGGACTCTCAACCACTGCACCACCAGGGAAGCCCACATGACTCTTTTTGAATTATGGTTTTCTCAGGGTATATGCCCAGTAGAATGATTGCTGGGTCATATGGTAGTTCTATTTGTAGTTTTTAAGGAACCTCCATACTGTTCTCTATAGTGGCTGTACCAATTCACACTCCCACCAACAGTGCAAGAGTGTTCTCTTTTCTCCACACCCTCTCCAGCATTTACTATTTCTAGATTTTTGATGATGGCCATTCTGACTGGTGTGAGATGATATCTCATTGTAGTTTTGATTTGCATTTCTCTAATGATTAATGATGTTGAGCATTCTTTCATGTGTTTGTTGGTAGTCTGTATATCTTCTTTGGAGAAATGTCTGTTTAGGTCTTCTGCCCATTTTTGGATTGGGTTGTTTGTTCTTTTGCTATTGAGCTGCATGTGCTGCTTATAAATTTTGGAGATTAATCCTTTGTCAGTTGCCTCATTTTCAAATATTTTCTCCCATTCTGAGGGTTTTCTTTTGGTCTTGTTTATGCTTTCCTTTGCTGTGCAAAAGCTTTTAAGTTTCATTAGGTCCCATTGTTTATTTTTGTTTTTATTTCCATTTCTCTAGGAGGTGGGTCAAAAAGGATCTTGCTGTGATTTATGTCATAGAGTGTTCTGCCTATGTTTTCCTTTAAGAGTTTGATATTTTCTGACCTTACATTTAGGTCTTTAATCCATTTTCAGCTTATTTTTGTGTATGGTGTTAGGGAGTGATCTAATCTCATACTTTTACATGTAGCTGTCCAGTTTTCCCAGCACCACTTATTGAAGAGGCTGTCCTTTCTCCACTGTACATTCCTGCCTCCTTTATCAAAGATAAGGTGACCATATGTACATGGGTTTATCTCTGGGCTTTCTATCCTGTTCCATCGATCTATCTTTCTGTTTTTGTGCCAGTACCATACTGTCTTGATTACTGTAGCTTTGTATTATAGTCTAAGTCAGGGAGCCTGATTCCTCCAGCTCCGTTTTTCGTTCATAAGATTGCTTTGGCTATTCGGGGTCTTTGTGTTTCCATACAAATTGTGAATTTTTTTGTTCTAGTTCTGTGAAAAATGTCAGTGGTAGTTTGATAGGGACTGCATTGAATCTGTAGATTGCTTTGGGTAGTAGAGTAATTTTCACAATGTTGATTCTTCCAATCCAAGAACATGGTATATCTCTCCATCTATTTGTATCATCTTTAATTTCTTTCATCAGTGTCTTATAATTTTCTGCATACAGGTCTTTCGTCTCCTTAGGTAGGTTTATTCCTAGATATTTTATTCTTTTAATTGCCATGGTAAATGGGAGTGTTTTCTTGATTTCACTTTTAGATCATTAGTGTATAGGAATGCCAGAGACTTCTGTGCATTAATTTTGTATCCTGCTACTTTACCAAATTCATTGATTAGCTCTAGTAGTTTTCTGGTCTTTAGGATTCTCTATGTATAGTATCATGTCATCTGCAAACAGTGACAGCTTTACTTCTTCTTTTCCGATTTGGATTCCTTTTATTTCCTTTTCTTCTCTGATTGCTGTGGTGAAAACTTCCAAAACTATGTCGAATAAGAGTGGTGAGAGTGGGCAACCTTGTCTTCTTCCTGATGTTAGTGGAAATGCTTTCAGTTTCTCACCATTGACGACGATGTTGGCTGTGGGTTTGTCATATATGGCCTTTATTGCGTTGAGGAAAGTTCCTTTTATGCCTACTCTCTGCAGGGTTTTTATCATAAATGGGTGTTGCATTTTATCGAAAGCTTTCTCTGCATCTGTTGAGATGATCATACGTTTTTTCTCCTTCAATTTGTTAATATGGTGTATCACGTTGATTGATTTGTGTATATTGAAGAATCCTTGCATTCCTGAAATAAACCACACTTGATCATGGTGTATGATACTTTTAATGTGCTGTTGGATTCTGTCTGCTAGTATTTTGTTGAGGAGTTTTGCATCTATGTTCATCAGCAATATTGGCCTGTGGTTTTCTTTCTTGTGATATCTTTGTCTGGTTTTGGTATCAGGGTGATGGTGGCCTTGTAGAATGAGTTTGGGAGTGTTCCTCCCTCTGCTATATTTTGGGAGAGTTTGAGAAAGATAGGTGTTAGCTCCTCTCTAAATGTTTGATAGAATTCACTTGTTAAGCCATCTGGTCCTGGGATTTTGTTTGTTGGAAGATTTCTAGTCACAGTTTCAATTTGAGTGCTTGTGATTGGTCTGTTCATATTTTCTATGTCTTCCTGGTCAGTCTTGGAAGGTTGTACTTTTCTAAGAATTTGTCCATTTTTTCCACATTGTCCATTTTATTGGCATATAGTTGCTTGTAGTAGTCTTTCATGATCCTTTGTATTTCTGCAGTGTCAGTTTTTACTTCTCCTTTTTCATTTGAAATTCTATTGATTTGAGTCTTCTCCCTTTTTGTCTTGATGAGTCTGGCTAATGGTTTATCAATTTTGTTTATCTTCTCAAAAAACCAGGTTTTAGTTTTATTGATCTTTGCTATTGTTTCCTTCATTTCTTTTTCATTTATTTCTGATCTGATGTTTATGATTTCTTTCCTTCTGCTTACTTTGAGGTTCTTTTGTTCTTCTTTCTCTAATTGCTTTAGGTGCAAGGTTAGGTTGTTTATTCGAGATGTTTCCTGTTTCTTAAGGTAGGATTGTATTGCTATAAACTTCCCTCTTAGAACTGCTTTTGCTGCATCCTATAGGTTTTGGATTGTCGTGTCTCCATTGTCATTTGTGTCTCCATTGTTTTTTGATTTCCTCTTTGATTTTTTCAGTGATAACTTGGTTATTAAGTAGTGCATTGTTTAGCCTCCATGTGTTTGTATTTCTTACAGATCTTCCCCTGTAACTGATATCTAGTCTCAGAGCATTGTGGTCAGAAAAGATACTTGATACAATTTCAATTTTCTTAAATTTACCAAGGCTTGTTTTATGACCCAAGGTATGATCTATCCTGGAGAATGTTCCATGTGCACTTGAGAAAAATGTGTATTCTGTTGTTTTTGGATGGAATGAACTATAAATATCAATTAAGTCCATCTTGTTTAATGTATCATTTAAAGCTTGTGTTTCCTTATTTATTTTCATTTTGGATGATCTGTCCATTGGTGAAAGTGGGGTGTTAAAGTCCCCTACTATGATTGTGTTACTGTCGATTTCCCCTTTTATGGCTGTTAGCATTTGCCTTATGTATTGAGGTGCTCCTATGTTGGGTGCATAAATATTTACAATTGTTATATCTTCTTCTTGGATCGATCCCTTGATCATTATGTAGTGTTCTTCTTTGTCTCTTCTAATAGTCTTTATATTAAAGTCTATTTTATCTGATATGAGTATTGCTACTCCAGCTTTCTTTTGATTTCCATTTGCATGGAATATCTTTTTCCATCCCCTCACTTTCAGTCTGTATGTGTTCCTGGTCTGAATTGGGTCTCTTGTAGACAGTGTATAGATGGGTCTTGTTTTTGTATCCATTCAGCAAGCCTGTGTCCTTTGGTTGGAGCATTTAATCCATTCACGTTTAAGGTAATTATCGATATGTATATTCCTATCACTGTTTTCTTAAATGTTTCGTGTTTGTTTTTGTAGGTTTTTCTTTTGTGTTTCCCACTTAGAGAAGTTCCTTTAGCATTTGTTGTAGAGCTGGTTTGGTGGTGCTGAATTCTTTTAGCTTTTGCTTGTCTGTAAAACTTTTGATTTCTCCATCGAATCTGAATGAGATCCTTACTGGGTAGAGTAATCTTGCTTGTAGGTTCTTCCCTTTCATCACTTTAAGTGTATCATGCCACTCCCTTCTGGCTTGTAGAGTTTCTGCTGAGAAATCAGCTGTTAACCTTATGGGAGTTCCCTTGTATATTATTTGTTGTTTTTCCCTTGCTGCTTTCAATAATTTTTCTTTGTCTTTAATTTTTGCCAGTTTGATTACTATGTTTCTTGGCATGTTTCTATTTGGGTTTATCCTGTATGTGACTCTCTGCGCTTCCTGGACTTGGGTGGCTATTTCCTTTCCCATGTTAGGGAAGTTTTCGACTATAATCTCTTCAAATATTTTCTCGGGTTCTTTCTCTCTCTCTTTTCCTTCTGGGAACCCTATAACGTGAGTGTTGGTGCGTTTAATATTGTCCCAGAGGCCTCTTAGGTTGTCTTCATTTCTTTTCATTCTTTTTTCTTTATTCTGTTCTGCAGCAATGAATTCCACCATTCTGTCTTCCAGGTCACTTATCTGTTCTTCTGCCTCAGTTATTCTGCTATTGATTCCTTCTAGTGTAGTTTTCATTTCAGTTATTTTATTGTTCATCTCTGTTTGTTTGTTCTTTAATTCTTCTAGGTCTTTGTTAAACATTCCTTGCATCTTCTTGATCTTTGCCTCCATTCTTTTTCCGAGGTCCTGGATCATCTTCAATATCATTATTCTGAATTATTTTTCTGGAAGGTTGCCTATCTCCACTTCATTTAGTTGTTTTTCTGGGGTTTTATCTTGTTCCTTCATCTGGTACATAGCCCTCTGCCTTTTCATCTTGTCTATCTTTCTGTCAATGTGGTTTTTGTTCCATAGGCTGCAGGATTGTTGTTCTTCTTGCTTCTGCTGTCTGCCGTCTGGTGGATGAGGCTATCTGAGAGGCTTGTGCAAGTTTCCTGATGGGAGGGACTGGTGATGGGTAGAGTTGCTCTGGTGGGCAGAGCTCAGTAAAACTTTAATCTGCTTGACTGCTGATGGGTGGGGCTGGATTCCCTCCCTCTTGGTTGTTTGGCCTGAGGCAACCCAACACAGGAGCCCACCTGGACTCCTCAATGTCTTTATGCTAGCTTTTGATGAAAGATTTTAAATTTTAATGAAGAGAAATTTATCAGCCTTTCCCTTTAGGATCTGTCCTTTTAAGGGTCTAGTTTATGAAAGTCTTTCCTATACCTAGGTCATAAAAATGTTCTCCTAAACTTTATTCCCAAAACTTTTATGTTTTCTTTCCACATTTAAGACATTAGGCCACAAAGAATTGTGTAAGTTGTGAGGTTGGATTTTTGCATATGTATAACCATTAGTCCCATACTAATTTATTGAATTGCCTGTACTTTTCCCACTGGATTGCACTGCCAATTTTTTATGCATCAAATTTCATATACATTTGGGTGTGTATCTGGGCTCTCTATTGAATACACTTGTCTATTTGTCTATCTCTGACCAATACCATAACATTTTCATTACTTTAGTTCTAATAAGTCTTGATATATGATAATGCTAATTATTCCAACTTCTTCAGGAATATCTAGGATGGTTTTTGTTGTCTTATTTTCCCATATGTATTTCAGAATCGCATTACTCACCCTCTACACATGAGGAAAAAGAAAACTTTGGAAATTTGGTTGGCCTTGCACTGAATCTATAGTTCAAATTGGGGAGGGTAGATGTCTTCATGAAACTGAGTCTTCCTATCCTTGAATATAATATACCTCTATATTTTTTTGGTCTTCATTAATATCTCTTGAATAAATATAAAATTTTGTTCCATAAAGTTCTTGCATGTATTTTGTTAGATTTGTTCCTGGATCCCTTATATTTTGTGCTGTTATTACAAATAATATTCTTTTAAAATTTTATATTTTTAATTATTACTGACATAAAGAAATGTGACTAACTCTTTTTATATCTGGCATTTAATAAATCTTATTAATTCTAATAATTTGTGAATAGTTTTCTGGGAATATTCTTTTAGGTCTTTGTATACTGCTATGTTCTCAGTATATTATACTCTTCTTTCTTCTTTTCTAATCCTTGTCTTTTTTTTTTTTTTTTTTTTTGTCTTACTACACTGATAAGAGCCTCAGCTCTAATGATAAGTGGAAGTATTGCTAGCTGGCATTTTTCAGATAAGTGATTTCAAAGAAAGCATTTTTAAGTTTTACCATTAAGTATCATAATTGTAATAGAATTTTTGCAGATACCCTGTATCATTTTAAGAAAAATCCCTTCTCTCTTTACATTGTTTAGGACTTTTATCATAAATAAAGTTTGAATAATATAAGAAGTTTCTGCATCTTGAGAAAATTTGGGGTTTTTTTCCTTTAATCTGCTAAATATGGTAAAGTATGTGTTAATGGAATTTCTAATGTTGATTCACATTTGCATTTCTGTGATAAACACACAATAGATTTAATATGGCTTCTTTTTTATACATGGTGGGATTCCATTTGTTAGTTTTGTTTGGGGATTTTTGCATCTTTGCACATATGTGAGATTGGCTAGTGATTTGCCTTGCTCTGTCCTTGTCTGGTGTTGATTTTCAGTTTACACTAAAAATCTCATTAAATGACTTGGGGCATGTTCTTTCTTCTTCTAGTCTCTGCCAGATTTTTTGTACAGAAATTATATGTTCCTTGAATGTTCAGTAAAACATTTTGTAAAATTACTTGAAATGTAGTACTTTTTTGGTGGGGAATTTTTACCTCTGTTTTAATTTCTTTAAGAGTTAAAGGACAATATATATTCCCTTTCTTTTTTTTCCCTTGACTCAGATTTAGTTGTATTTTCCTAGGAATATATCTCTTTCATAGATGTTCTCAAATTTATTGCCAGAGAGTGGTTCATGCTACTTTTATATTCTTTTAAATATCAATAGCTTTTGTTGTGGTGAGCCCTTTTACTTTTAAATATTGAACATTTTTGCAAGTATCTGGTCAATCTTGTCTGAGTTTCATAAATTTCATTAATCTTTTTGAACAGCAAATCTTAGATTTCATTGATTTTCTCTGTTTTCTATTTCATTAATTTCTGCTTTATCTATCTCTTTTTTATTAATTCATTTTCTTAGGGTGTGTTTTGTACTTTTTTTGAACTCTAAAACTTAGATTTATAGTTCATTAATTTTGAACCTTTCTGTTTTTTTAATGTTACCATTTTAAGGCTACCATTTTGCCTCTAAGGACCATTTTAGCTACATTTCTCAAATTTTGATATCTATTACATTTAATACTTTTATTATTATTCTGTACTAATTTCTAATTTCTATAATGATTTATTCATTGACTCATTATTTATTTAAAAGTATTCTGAATTTTGTTGCGACATGAATAATGGTCTAGTGGGTGGTCAGTTTTCAAATTCAACTGTTAGATGTTTATGTTTTATACAAATATTTTAGATAAAGTTTGCTGTGTGTGGTTTTCAAATCTATATTCTTATTCATTTTTGTCTGCTTAACCTAGAAACTGCTGAAAAAGTTGTGCTAAAATATCCCCCAATTAAAGTATATTTATTGGTTTCTTCATGCAATTCTTCCTATTTTTTATTTCTATATTTTTAGACTGTGTTAATAGCAATAAACATATTTAGAACTTTCCATCTTCCAGATATAAATCTTTTTTAATTACATAATGATACTTTTCAATACTTAGTAATGCTTTTAATATTGAAGTCTATTTTGAATTGTTTTAATTATTTTGTTATTACAATATACAATACTTTTTGGTTAGTAGTTTTTCTTTTTTATCCTTTTATTTTAAGCATTTTTTAGTCTTATCTTTTAGATTTTTCTTTGTAAATATCATGCATATGGATTTTTAAAAATCTCCATCATCCAATATTTTTCTTTTATTTAACTTGACTGCTTAGTCCGTTTCAATGTATTGTGGCCAGACTGCTTAGTCCATTTCAATGTATTGTGGTCATCAGTATATACAGATGAATTTCTCTATTATATTTTGTACTATTTCATTCAATTCTATGTTTGATCAACTTTGTCTGGGTAAATGCCTTGACACCTAGTTTCATGGGGCTTTCCTCTATAAAGGATATTTGTTACTTCTAATTTGGAACTTCCAAACCAAATATCTCTTAAAATAATGTCTGGATTTGACTTTTTTGTCCAAAACAGGTCGTGTGAATATGTATGAGCTATAAACTTGAGTGAGGGCTGGCTTATGAATTAACAGGAGAAAATTTTTTTCTACCTAGACATAAATTTCTCTGCTATTCCTATGTAAAACAAGTTTTCTTCTTCTTCACCCATTCTCTATGGGTGAAGACCTTTGTGGTCTTGGCTTTATATGATGTTGTCCTGTCAGATTCCCCAAGTTAGTTGTTCTCTAAGATTTGCCTCCTGTCTTTGTCACTCAAATTCAAAACTGAACAGATCCCCAAGGAATAGCAGTTGCCTCTCAGTTATTTCAGCTTTGTTTGGTTTTATTTTAGGCTTCAAAGCCTTTACTACTCTAGATTCTTGCTCTCAGTCATGTTTGATCCCTGAGAATTTTCTCTACCTTCTGGCCTACTCAGTTAAACATTTTATTTTATTTTATTATTTTATTTCATTTTACTTTAAAGTGAATTTTAAGTAACTTTTAAAAATTTATTTATTTTATTTTTGACTGTGTTGAGTCTTCATTGCTACACGTGGGCTTTGCTCTGGTTGCAGCGAGTGGGGTCTACTCTTCATTGTTGTGCACGGGCTTCTCATTGTGGTGGCTTCTCTTGTTGTGGAGCTCAGGCTCTAGGCATGCAGGCTTTGGTAGTTGTGGCTCGCAGGCTCTAGAGCACAGGCTCAGTAGTTGTGGCACATGGGCTTAGTTGCTCCACGATATGTGAGATCTTCCCGGACCAGGGTCCAAACCCATGTCCCCTACGTTGACAGGTGAATTCTTAACCACAGTGCCACCAGGGAAACCCAAACATTTAAAAAATTTAATATATATTTATATAGAATTTTTATAGCAGGATAATTGTTTAAGATATCTTGTCTCTTGTGTTGCTAAACCTGGAGGTTCTTTCTCATGCTTTTCTTAAACATTTATATCATATTTGAACATTAAAAAGATATAGAGTTCACCAAATCATAAAATTTTACTTCTAATTCTTACAGAGCTGTGCAAGGGGGTAGTATATGTGGGAGGTTCATGGACTGTGAGATTAAAAAGAATCTGTTGTATGTTTGTTAGTCTGTATACACACAGTGTTAGAAGAGGGAAACACTAGTTAACCTGGGAAATGAAGATAGAATCCATGTATTCATCCAGTGAGTAGATGATAGGCATTCTGCACTTGCTCTAGATCAGAAACCGTGCTGCATGCTAAGGGTAAAACTAGGGATAAGACAGTATCCTTGCCCTCATAGAGTTTACTGTCTGTCCAAAAGTAAGTTGAAGGTACATACAACAACTAAAGGGACCAGAATGGAGAAAAGCCAAAGTATGACCAAGAGCTGGTAGAAACAAACAGGAAAGACACAGCCTACAAAAACAGAGACTGTTCAAGTAAAAGACAGTTAAGGAAATAATTTAGGAAATACCAGTCTTGCACACAGCAGTGACCTTCCAGGAATAGACATACATTCTTCAGAGACAAATAAGATCTCTTAAATAGACTGTGATATCTAGATAAGGATGAGCATTTAGGGAAATGCCTTTAGCAGTTCTTCAGAGTTTTTAAATATCTGTAAAGGATTTTTGCATCTGTTGTGTATCCCAAATTACAGTAGATAAATTATTGTTAAATAGTAATGAATGAATTAGAACTAAGATCCCAAGTGTTACTTTTGTTTTAGGTAGACAAGAAGTCTTTCACTGAACTTGAATCTTAAGTAGATGTTACAGATTTCTGATCATTGATCACTTTTTGGATGTCAGAAATATCCCTTTTTTTTTCACATTTTATGCTGCCAGAACTGTAATCCAATAACAATTTTCCCAATAAGTGTTTCTCCTGCGCCACTAGGGACCAATTTCTTTGCTACACTGCACTTAAAAGGAGTTTAAACTAAAAAGACACAAATTTCACTTTCTTGTCTACTGTGGTTGTGAATATGCTAAAAAAATGTATTGTAAATTATTGAATTTGCACTCCTATGAGACATCAACATAATTGCATAGAGGGCACCTTTATTTTTTTTATATACTTATTTATTAATAAAGAAGAACTTTCTATTCATACACCAAAAGAATGGTCCAGTAGAACACAACAATAATGCAACAAAACCTCTAGTTCATTAAATTGGAATACCAAGATTGAATTACTAAGTTATGTTGTTTTTAATTTCAGGTTATAAATTATACTATTTTAAACTATAGGAGGAAACTGTTCCCTTGGAGTCTGCTTACCTCCAACTTTGACTAGGAAAGTTTTGTCCCTGGGGAATTGGGAAGTATGGGGATTCACTGAAAAATTGCAGTTTCACAGGAGCATACCATGAAACATTCATAGACATGTTCCTGCATTACAGGAGGCTTAATAAACATAGCCAATCACTTAAAAATACACACAGCCCTCTCGGGCTTTTGAAAGGCATTTTCCTAAAGAAAAAGGTGGATTTTAGAAATCTGATTTCAGAGGTGTCACAGATAAGTTTGCCAGAAAGCTCACCCTGAGTTGAGGGTAGTGAACAGTTGATGTTGGATCAGTACTTTGCAAAGGAGGGAAGGGAAGGAGGGAGGACTGAGAGGCTGGGCTGTAATGCAGTCTCTAATAAGGCCTCAGCCAAGCTCCTGGGAACCCTGGAACTGGGCTGACCATCAGAGTTGGATGAGACAACCACCCTTTTACCTCTGGGTGGACCAGCCATGAGATGAAGATCGATCATGCTCATGGGAATGAGCATGGTGTGGGGTGAGGTGAATCTCTGCATAGCAGGGCCACAGCTGAAGGCTGTCTACTGGCAGTGCTGGCAGCACTCAAAGCAGAAGGGAAAACAAATCTTTCACTCCTAAAGATAAATTTGGGGAGATCTGCACCTGCAGATCTGGGATATATCTACATCATATGATCGATCCACTATTAAAAAGAATTTAAACAAAATCAGACACATTTGTCCAAAATTAATGAAGGACAAATATCTGACTTGGGAGATTTTAGTCCGTTAAACATTATCTTCACTCACTTAGCAGCCATGCCTTCAGTAGTACTTATTTTGTGCAGACATGTTACCAGAGGTTGTGGAAACACTGTGGAGATGAATCCATCACAGGAAGACCATGAGTACTGAGCATCCACCAGAGCCCAAGCATTTTATATAGATTTTTTAAATCCAATCCTCATAGAACGCATGTGTGGTATCAATTCTGATGAGGAAACCAAGAATTTATGACTGTTAAAAATTTTTCCAAGATCACATAGTAAGTAGGTGGTGGAGCAAAGATATAGTCTGTTCTGCCTGAGCCCAAAGCATGCAGTCATATTACAAAGAAGAAGGAAGTCAGGAAGGGAGGAAGGGAAGCAGGAAAGAAGAAAAGGAAGGAAGGACGGATGGAGGGAAGAAGGTGATTGTTCAGGTGGATAAAGAGAGAATTGAGAATTATATCTGGCAATTCAAATTTATAAAATATCTCTTGTTAAGTTTATTAACAGTTTTTGGCTGAAAAAAAAGGAAAAGAAGTTTAGGCCATTCCAATTGCAGAACGTTTTAATATGAATGCTAAAATGTGCTTCTTAGACTAGAAGATGTTTGGTAATAATTTTGAGAGAGAAAACTAAAAAGTTTTAATATCTTCAGTCCTTTGTAACATCTGTACTGCTATGGTCTTGACATTTGCTATCTTAGCTCTATTGGAGTTTCCCTAATAAAGATCAGATTTTTTTAAGGGTTTTTGTTTGTTTTGTTTTGTTTTGTTGGATATTTTTTAACTTTCTTTGTCATTCAAATCAACCCTCTTCCTCACAATTTTATAACTTTTCAATTATAAAAGTATTATATGCTTATTATAGAAATTTTAGAAACTACAAAAATATGTAAAGAATAAAACTCACCTCAAATGCTCTTACAAAGAGATTTATAAGTATTTCTCCATCTTCTCCTTCTCCTTCTTCTTCTTTATAACAAAATTAAGCTATATATTCAATTTTACATTATGCTGTTTTTCTCCACACAGCAAATATAAAATTCTCCCCAAGTCATCAAAAATTCCTCAAAGTAGGATTTTTAGTTGGAGTGAAATATTTAATTATATGAGCACATCTTATTCCGCCTAATTCCATTGTTCTTGGACATTTAGGTTCCATTTTTTCAATGAATTATAACTAAAATATAAATTAGCATTGAGTCAGTAATAGCTGGGGAGTGGCTCATATTTGGAATGATGACTTTAGTTATACCAGCCCCCTCTATTTGAGCTAATTATTTTGGCTACTATTAACTTTTAAAACCTCAGTTTACTAGCCTGAAACTGAATGCCACTTAAGGAAATTATGAGACTCGTCTGGTATCCCTTAGAAGAATAAAAAGTTGTCCACATTTATTTTTATTCATTCATCAAACATTATTAATTTCTGTTCTGTGGTTTAAGTCTAGAAACTGTATAGGCCTTCAGAAAGAAGGCTTCTGAGAGCTTATGGTTTTCTTTGACGAGCAGGCATGCACACAGATACACTGATGGAAGACCATGGGCTCAAAGCCATGAGAATTCAGGTAATTAATATTAGAGAATTTCTGGCTGGAGAGATCTTTTCTACTGGGGTGCTATAGAAGGTCCTAAGGTCATTACAACATTCTAGAATAACTTGTTTGTCATTTGTTTATGTGTGCATATATGTATGTACAGATGTTACAGGTAAAATATAATTGTTTTTGTTCAAAATTCTTAATTAGCCAATTTAAAAGCCATAGTTAATAATTAGTAGTAATAGGCATTCAAAAATACTATTCAAAAAATAAATTTTAGTTCTCAAAGATCATCAGAAAAATAAATTGTAAAAGCAATTGTGACTTGAAGATATCTATAAGAAAAACAGATATGAGATATGTAATGGTTTGCAATATTAAAGTTTATTTCTCTACCATTTGTAATTTCTGAGAAAAACTGTTAGGTTTTAAAAATTGTGTGATGATTCAAACTTTTCCAATAAGCTGTAAAGGGAACATTCCTCCAAAAAGAAAAATCATATTCTCCTATTATTGCAAATGTTTGTAGTTGACCTGCATTCATTGAAGCCTCCTATATGTAGCTTACTTAGGAGGTGCCCTTTATCTGTCTTTATCTCTGGTGGGAGCTCCATTTTTTAATTTGCCTTAAAGCCCAATTCCTTGTAAGGTTGCAGAGTTAGAAAGAAGTGTCAGTTCCTGTACATTCCTCCTCCAAGCAGGCCTTGGTTTTATTTTTGGAGGTCATGCTCCTGGAACACACTAATTTGCCTCTCATGTTATGGCTATTTCTTTAAAAAGCCACACATGCTGCATGATATATAGTTCCTTTTCAGGATGATAGTCTAACACCATGAACCTTGAAAATTTCTGAAGATTCAAAGAGCAACCCGAGTCTGAGCACCACTGTGAACCCATTGTCTTAGGTGTTTTCAAGGATTACCTTTTCATGCCCTGTTGGCTAGAAGATTCTTAAAGATTGTTTCCATAAAATGACAAACATAAATGAAAAGAAGATGTCAATTATCAAATCTGAATCAGATTTTTGAATAATACAGTGTACACGTTTCTGCTTCATCTGCTTTCAGCTTCTGCTTATATGAGAAAAAGCAGGATGGACGCTAATGTGTCTTATATTTATCTTTCTGGCACATATAATTTTGAAAGTAGTCTTCTTACTAAAAACAAATTCCTTTAATAGGATTCTGTTCAGGAAGAGTGACCAAGATGAGTCATAGCTCTAAGGTAAGAGACACAGCTGCTCTTCTTGCCATGATTTGTTCAAAGATGAGCACCATTAATGGAAAACAAATGACTTATAATCCATGAGTTCACATGTGAAAGGGATTGTCCTCTGAGTAAGTAATTGGCTGTAGGTCCAGGATAGCTCATGTGTGGTATCTGTGAGCATTGTTTCAGTCTTAATACTCAGTGCCATCCTTAGGCAGATAGCCAGTCACAGTCAGACACAGCCACTTCTGTCTCTTGTCTGTTGTACCAAAGAATACATTTTAAGATTGTTCTATCCTTCACCTCTGTTTCTTTTCTACAGCCATAATTTCCACCAAATACCGTTTCTTAGTTTTACTATTATACTTTTCTAGTTGAGTGTTATCAACAGCTGAGAGTTAGTAGTATAATTGCTCTCACCAGGTCCCATGGGAACTCTGAATAGCTTCATCCTCATCCACTTGTGGCATCCAAGAAATTGTGATGCATCTGGGAGACAGCTTACAGTGAATGACAGACTGTCAACACAGCCTGGATGGGTGTTCCACAGCAGTATCCTGGTTTTCTGCACAAAGAAGTATCCCTGTGTTGGACTTTCAGAAGTAAAAGAACTGCTCGCAGATAACTGTAATAATTATTCCCAAACATACAAATTTCCTCATAGGTAGATTAATCTTATTTAACATTTATTAAAATCATGGAGATTTACATGGAATTTACAAAATACATGGTTGCCATTTTAGTCATTTACATATACATCGAACAATACAACCAAAATATTCGTAAGAAAAATGTATTTACATCTGATTCTGCAAGGAGGAAATGATGTTGGTTTAGTGTTTCCTGGGGTGAAAAGGGTTTTTTTTGTTTGTTTGTTTTTGTTTTGCTTTCAAACTTGTAACTCACCTCTGTTCACCCACTGCTCTACTCCCAAAAGTGGAAATAGCTTTTACTGAAGAGGTTTTGAGGAGTAAGTTAAATAAAATAACAGGTTATTGCAGGTTTATAGAAAGGCATGGTATACCCCCAGCCTCTTGCATTTGATTTAAACCTAGATTCTGCTTCTTTTTCATTAATTGATTGCATCTGTACCTGGATAAAACAATGTCATTTATTCTCATGTGAGCCCTGCTTCTCCCTCATATGGAAAACTAATGGGTCAGCCCCTGTCCCAAATACCAGAGACGTTAACACAGATATACCTTTAGAGGATATTTGACATGAAATGTTATTGAAAGGGCTACATTCTCTTTCAGGATGTAGTGGTGGGTTCCACAAAATTTACGATTTGAAAACCTAAGGAGATACTCAATTATAATTACATAAAAAAACATTATTTTTGATAAAAGAATTTTGAAATCTGCAGTTTTCTTCATTGGCACTCTTCCCTACGCTGTGCTGTACAGAACATGTGCAGTACTATTCTGAGTTTTCCGGAAGTGAAACAACTTTATGGAAATCATATGCAAAATGTTTCTCAAGTTTTTTTGCAGTTTACTTTTTTATGAGTCTGTTAAAAATTTAAGAGAAGGCTTGTTGACACTTTATATGCTTATTTTTCTTTCAAAGGAAAATTGGAGGATTTTTAAATTTTCATATCTATGATGATAAAAGGTGAAATAGCATCATAATTCTTATCTTGTTCAATTTGATATTTGTTTTTTTTTATTTTCTTTTATGAGTTTTATTCATCTTGTAACCAGCCTTGTATGTCTCATAAAAAGAAAAAAGGTTTCTTTTACATTTTCAGTTTTCAGGAATTTTCCGTAGAGCTAAAGTATCTAGGTAGAAAACCTGATTAAAAGATCTAAATTCTTACAATGCTACCTCTGAAACATATTAATAAATAATGTAAATATTTTAAATAATGTCATTTCAGTATTTTAAGTACCTCAACAAATGATTTTGGTGGAACTTTGTCCTCTGAGAAAACTAAAGAAATGAACATATTGTTGTCCTGAATATATCTGAATATCACAATCATATTGTTTCCTTCCCAATGTATTTATGAAATGGAATACTTTTAGTGAAAGGATATGGCTACAGCCATTTATTACTTTCTATAATGTTTAATTCATCCAACTGAACACTAAGATTTTTATAGCTCTCCAAAAAGTTTACAGATCCAAGTGCTTCTTTGGCCATAGAAGTCCCTTTGTGATCTCTTAAGAGAGAAATGTTATGACATTTGTAGATACAACAATTCATTAGGCTTAACACAACTATTAGTTCTTTAATTAAATATTGACTTGAACCTCCAGGTTCTACTCCAGGTGAAAGAGTGATCTTTTTTCTGAAAATGGTTGTGCTGATTCATTGCTTTTACTTAACCAACATTTATTGAGCGCCTCCCATGTGGAAAGCAATGCTTAGGCACTGTGTGTATGCATGATGGTGTGCCGGGAGATGGATATAAAGATGGAGCCCTCACGTTTTAGTCATTTTTATTATTATTACAAAGATAAGAATTATAAAGCTATTGAAAAAGGCTGCTGAGTGCTTTCTAAATAGGCAAGCATGTAGCAGCTGCGGGAGGAAGAGACTGAATGGTGGCATTTTTCAAAATGGACACTTGGTATTTCAGATTGATGCAAGAAAAATAAAAACAGGGATAAACTATTGAGTCAACAAATTATTATTATAGCTATTTTTATGGGATGATCTTGTTCTGCATTTGGATTAAACCGCAAATTTCAGTCACTCATTAGCATTCTTTCTTTGAAACGACTTTAATATTGTTGTATATTAATTCGATTGCTACAAGTTTCCTGAAATAGGAGATTGACTTCACCCATGGCTGGTGCTAGAGAGATCACATCCTGTGTCACATCAGCAAATTAGCACTGAGTTTAACCCTTATATAGTAAAGCCCAGCATGGGCAAAACAACATCATTGCTATTTTTCTAACTTCCAACACTTCATTAACTATGGTACCACATAGGGGTTATATAACTGTGAGAATAACTTGGTAAAGTTTATAAACATAACAGAGAACGTTCTCACGGGTGTCCTAGGCCAGGCCGCATGCATAGCTCCTTGAGGTCACCCAGAGTTCCTTCTCCAGACACAGCTCGCCCTTCAGTTGCAAGGGGAGGCGGCCTGCCCACATTGGCTGTCCCAGCGCTAACCCATCCAGAGATCGGACTCAGCAGCCCTGTACCCCTGCCAGCATGTCGCCAGAGGAAGATTGATTGCTTCTTAATAATGTTTCTCGTAAGTTTGACCAATCTGGGTTTTTTTCCAGTCCCTGGGTTCTTAGCACTTGACCCCCATAATGTGGCATTCCCTGGGACTCTGGCCTGACAAGACCATGGAGTCCCTTAGAGAACTGGATTTTTAGTCACTGCAGCAGTAAGAATCTAGGACTGCAAGGTCTAGAACACCCACTGAACACAGTCAATGCAGGCACTGCAGCCTTGTTCCCAGCCTCAGATGAGGCTGAGAAAATTCCCACAAAGTCCTCCAGGCCTCGCCACTGGGCAGAGCTAAGGATGCTCCCTAATTATGACTCTTCTAGTTCTTAACCTCCTTCACCAAGCGAACATATACATACAGAATATTAAGGCCATAAGAAGTAGAGGTCACCAGGGAATTTTTCTCAGGGATCATCAGTCCCAGAGCCTTGATGTTAAAAGTTCATATCTTAGATGGCAGTCTTGACCCCAGCAATCTTTTGACATTGTTATCACATGGTCCTAAAATATCAAATATTAAAGTGTAACAAATGAGCGCATGTGTGTGTCTGTGGATGTGTGCCCTGATGGGAAGAAAGCCCTAGCCCTTTATAAATATAAGGCTATCGGACAGGACCATGACCCACCTTATAGGATAATTGTGTCACGTTAGGCTGTTACTCTTTGGTGTTATATTTCAAAGTCATTATTTGAACCCTAGTAGGTTCAAATGGCAACAACAACTTGTGCTTTACGGAACTTGACTGGGTTCCCTCCTTACTGCATCCTTTCAATACTTGGATCATTAAGAGTGGCTTCCCCCCCCCCCCACCCCAATTTCTCTGTTATGTTATAGAACATATAAAATTATGTTTCCCTTTCAAATCTTTTTTTTTCCCCTCTTAGTGTGATTTTGTAGACCATTTTTAAACCCACACATGCACAAATAAATACATGTACACAAATCATTCTCTCTACCTCTGCTTGTCCAAATCTAACTGGGCTGCGGATAGCCGTATTTGGCTGGAGAGAGATGGCTTATTCTGCTGCCACCCTTCACCCAGACTTCAAAATGGGGAACTTTCTTAATTAAGAACTCACCCTGTCTGAGATTCTGTGGGAAAATTTCTTCCAAAAAGAATGTGGGATCCTAGGAGTCAAGGCTTTTAGTAGCAGAGTCAGACTGAAGTTTAAATCCTGGATCTGACATTTAATTACTAGGTGGCCCTGGGCAAGTTAGTTACTTAATCCTCCGTGCTTCAATTTCCTCATCAATAAAATGCAGGTCATAAGAATTACTTGACTTAAGGATTTAGCAAATTAAGATATGTCTAATATACCTAGTAGTGGCTGGCATGCAATAAATGCTTAATAAGTAGTAGTGAGGGTATGAAGGGCCATTCCTGAGATAAAAAAGCTCCCCAGACTTTATTTCCTGTACAATGATATTTACTTCAGTGCCTAAGTTATTTTATTTTTTTTTTACAACAAAAATACCTTTTTTAACTCACCACTATTTACCCTCTTTCCTGTGCCCATCTCCGCAGTCCAGACACTTTTAGTTTACATGTGATTTAGGAAAAGACATCCAGCCACACCTCTGCTGCCCCCACCCTTCATCCACTGCTACTGCCCCAAATTAGAACCACATTAAAGAAACTCTCTATTGGTTTTATCTTCACGCCTACCCAGACCCACATGCAAGCTGAAGCTATTTTCTCTCAGTGTGGTACAGACAGACACATGAACTCTAAAGAGAAAACTGGGATGGATTTTTTTAAATGAAAGACTATTTCTTTGTCATGGAAATTAAGGAAAAGCTAATCAACTCCAGATTCCTTTTTAGTGACTTCCTAAGTGATAGTTTTTCCTTCTGATGGTCAACTCTGTAGCTGTTGCCCAAGCAGCACTGTGTTATAAGTTATAGCAAAATAAAAACTCCAATTAAACACAAACTTTTGAAAGTGTAAATAGGCAGAAAAGCCACTTAGAAGCAAAAAACGTTAGCAAGAATGCTTTTTAAGAGAGGGTGCAATGTTGTGTTCTTAGCAGCCTTCTTCCCATAAAGCTTTTGATAACAGGAACTTGCAGCAAGCCATGATGCTAAAGTAAAACTTGCTCAACACTGAAGCAAACAGTTTTGTTTGTTTTTGTTAGTTTGTTGTTGTTTTTTGTTTGTTTATATCTATGTCATGATCTAAAATACCACAAGCAGTCACATAGAGAAGCAGTTAGAGTCGCAGTTATAACACCGAGGTTAGGTATACTCACTTATTCTTTCACTCAGCAAGCCCTGTGAGCACCTGATCTTTGCAAAACTTAAGAGTGGCCCTGATGTATGTTGTTAAAAAAAAAAAAGTCACAGTTCTTGCCTTCACGGAACTTAGAATTGCAGAATCGAGAATAAATTATCAGCAAACAAGTAAACATACAACACATATACATACATAGAGTGATGAATGTCACCGAGGAGACAAGTTGGTGTGAGGACAAATATCTGAGCAACGTACTTAGATCAGGTGTTCCAAGGAGGCCTCTCTGGATCATCCAGGACTGCAAAACGAGAGGTCAGCCTTGGGGAAAGTTGAGGAACAGAGCTCTAGGTGGCAGAAAAAATCAAGAGCAAAGGCCTTGAGGTGGAACAGACTTGGTGTGTAAACAAACAGAAAGGAAAGGATGAAGTAGTCTGAAAGATTTGCCTCCAAATCTTGGCTTGTCTGTGTGTTATCTGAGCGATTTAATATGGGATCGTGAATATTATGGATAGAGTGTGAACTGCAGAGTCAAGCTAACAGGGTTCACTTGGCTTCACCACTTACCAGAGGTGTGTCCTTTAATTACTTAATCTCTCTGTTCCTTAATTTCCTCCTCTGTAAATGGTAATCATACCTACTTTATTGGATTGTTGTGAAGAGTACATAGGATTAAATGTAAACTTGTAGAGTAGGACTTATCATACAGAAAATATGTAATAAATGTTAACTATTAGTATTCTTATTATAATCATATTTATTAGTGTTATGATTATTATTTCTCTCTGACCTTTAGAGGGTTACAATGAAGTTACAGGTTTCCCCACTATTTGAAAGCAGAGTAGTCCTGTGAGGCCTTTCATAAGCTGAAATGAGGTAAAGTCAAGAAGCAATCGCCTTAAAACACATCTTGCTAACGATACACAAAATAAATGGAGACGAAGCACAGATGATTACAGACATAGTTCAAAGCTATGGGGCTTGATGCTGAGATGCTGAGGGTAGCTCCTGGGGAAGGAGCTCTCAGCAGTGCCACTCTCGCTGCTCTGGGTGCCTGCTGACCATATCATGGCTCATTGAAAACCAATGTTATTTTTGCTTTTCGCCTTTTTTCATAAAAGCAAAAATCCTCTTCAGATTTCTTTCGGTTAGCGAAAATAGGTACTAATGTATGTCTTCCACAGAAGCCGAGTGTCCTAAAGCGAACTTTCAAAAGCAGGGGATACCTGTAGTGCGAAAAATAAACCCCACCTCGTAGCATTCTGTTGAAGATTGTATGAGAAGATATATGTCAAATTCTTAACAAATGTTGCCTGGCATGTTTCACTCATACTCCAGTAGCTATTACTACTACTGTTTTTTTTTTAATTAATAGTAGCATTGGCTATAAGTTAAAACTAGTATCAAATCTACATGTTTTCTAAATTGACTGAACCCAAAATATTCTTAGAGTAACAAAATGTTTTTAGAACTGAGCTTTAGCCAACATTTAGTTTGGTTCGAGTCCATATTCTATAAATAAAAAAGCACATTAGTTACACTCAAGTTTTCATATCTGTCGCAAGGCCATCCTCACTTGTCTCCTGTGAGTGTTGCCTTTACCACTCAGGAATCTTGCTGCATGGCTAAATGTGCCTGTTGGTATTTGTCATGTTGCCTTACTAATAGCCTTTCCTTTTGGCCTCAGAAGGGAACAGAAAGAACACAGAATTACGTATGTTCAAAACTTCTCACAATCTCCATCTCACCAACATGTACCGTAAATAAGGGAGGGAAAGAGTCATTGGTTGATGCAGGGTAAGGAGACGGGGATTTTATCACCATGAGGCACCAGTCTGGCCTTTTGTGTAGTATATTCAGTGAGGTGTAGAAGGTTCTGGCAATAATTTCAAACAAATGGAGGAAGGGAAGGGAAAAAAGAAAAGGACTCAAGGGTGAAGGAGGTAGGGACAGATATACTGTACTCAGAGCCAGGCTCAAAGAGAGCTATGGAAATTATAAAAGCACAAGTCCTCCTGTGTGCAAATTAAATGCAAACAGGTCCACAGGCCAAATAACAATCAGGTAGTGTGCAGTACACTCACCACTTGAGTCTTTGTTCTATTTCTGATTGATTTCATTTTCACAAGAACCTGTCTGTGAGCAACCTTAACGTTTTGCCTCTGCAGTGCAAAAATAAATATAAGTACATATAGATGAATATATACCCATGTATATGTATGGAAGCTATTTAAGTCAATTTAATTGAAATTCACCTTTTCAATTCAACCTTTTGCCTTGTGATAGACATAGCTATCATATGACCAAACAGGATATTCCCTCTTCCCAACTCTTTTGCTCTCATATCAACTCTGCATATCTTTGATGAAAGAAGGTATTAAGCTCCCCCCCGGAACAATAGGGGGAGATGGTCAGGGTGTGGATTTTTCAGCTGTATATTCCCTCTGGTTGAAATGCTTGCATACATTTCAGGATTTATGTTTTTTCAGGATTAACATTATGTGAAAATATGTATCTAGGATGCTTTAATGAAACTGCAAAATTTCTGATTCTAAGAAACACTTATCGGTTATTTTTTTCCTATTAAATAAAGCAAAGGGACCCCCACAATTTCTTTCCTGAGAACTCATACAATTCACTTTCTCATCAATGTAATGAAAGGAGCTCTGGAACTAAAGTCAGAAAACCCAGACTTCAGCTGACTACACCTACTAACTACTATACCTTGAACCAGTTGCTTAAAGGCTCAAAATGTTTGTCTCCCTCTACACAAAGTGAGAGAGTTGAATTATATATCTCCAAGTTTACTTGCATGCATGAAGACTTAAGCCTTCAATTGTAATCAATTCTATGGGTTCTCTCAGTAATTATGCCCCAAATTTTGATGAAATATATGTTTCTAGGTACTGAATAGAGGCCAACTCTTGTGAATTGAGGGGTTGTGCGAATGAAATTCTTTTTGTAATAAACATCATTGTCTCATCAAGCATGAGTCAAACCCAAACCTCAACTTTCCAATAACTGCTGACAACTCTCAATGTGTGTGTGTGTGTGTGTGTGTGTGTTTATGCATGGCACACCTGTGTTAAGCACAATCCCAACTGAGCATGTGATCATTTCAGGGTACAATTCCCTTAAAGTGGCTCTAGGGCAGGAGTAATGAAAGCTCCAGCTCCACCCTTCACTATGCTTATACTTTGGAAAATATCTTTAGGTTACAATTTGTCAAAGAAATATAATACGGCTTAGAGGTTTTTTTTTTTCCTTTTTCTTCTAACTATCCCATTGGACCTACAGTTATCTCTTTGTCATTCGAAGTGAAAAAGCACATAGAAAATGAGAGTAAAATCACCTCTTATACTAAAGCACTGAGCTTATACGAGAATGATTTTTCACATTTTCCCCTTGAAGAATGGCACGTAGATGCTGAAACTGTTTACCTTCCGTTTTTTAACCCTCTTGCTGCTGGGGGGAGGGGGGTCAAGATTTAATAAGTGTGACATCAAGTTCATTTAGTAAGAAACGTAGAGAAGTGGCAACAGCTGAACAATATTCTTTATCAACGAGGAAGGGAAGGAGAGGCTGTCTGCTGAGCATTCTTTTCATACTTTGTAGCTCTAAAAGTAGCCAGTTAATTAGATTCCATGGTTACTGCTATTGTAATATCTGCTTATTTGAAGTGCAAAGATAATCATCAATTGTACACTCTTGACTACACTATTAATGGCTCTAATACCCACATTGTGTTTACATTTTGCATGGTAACAAACACTTAGCTCTTGTGGTTTTTAACATGTAGTAATTCAGTGAATACTGTCTCTATGTAATGCCCTTTCCATTTCATTCTGCAGTATTAAGTGTTGTTTTTCCAGCGAGGTCTTGAAATGTGGGGCATTATGTATGAGTTATGCTAATTTGTTAGGGCAATGAATACATTAATTTCATTAGTAAATGGCCTCAAAGCAATAATTACCAGTGTAGGTGTGTCAGAAGCGATCATGTTCAGTTTTGCCAGTTAATTATTAAGATTTTGTTCTGAGGGGCCTAGATTTGACATCCAGCTTCAATTTAGCCGTAAATAAAACCCGGAAATATGTAGGGCTGAAGAAATGAAGGCAAGAACATGTTATGAACTTACATTCTTCCACTTTTTGTCCAATTGTGACTGCCAATTAGATGCCAAAATAATCAGTGTCGGAGATATAAACTTTTAGTATACCCCCCAAAAAGCACATTTTATTAAAAATAGCAATTGTATTTTCTTGATACCCTTCTCTGCCTTTCACAGCTGGAATTTAAATTATCCGTGCAACAGTATGTAACTTGTTAAGAAGAATTCCACTTAGAATTGTCTGCAGTTCCTCTTTAAAGTTAAAATCACTTCATTTTTTTAAATAAATGGAATTTTCCTCTAATGGATTAATTGGCTCCCTGAGCCTGCTATATTATTATACTGCTTGAACCATTTGCAGCTAAGCAGTAATAGTTGAGCCTATATTCCAGTCTTAATTTCCACAAAAATTTGACATTCTTTTTATAATCATACACCTGTTGGAGCCATTTGATGCATCTCCATTTGCTAAAATGATGTGTGAAGGTCATTTAAAACTGAGCAGTCACTCGAGTTGTTTATGGAATCTTGGAATACTAAACCATTCTCAGTGTCCTGGTGTTCTGCTCTAATGGGAAAATAATACTCTCCAAAATCTTTGGAGGAAGGGAATACTGTGGAGTTTGAGAAGCAGACGACACATATGTGTAAAGAAAGGACATGTGAGCCCTAACGGAATAGAACAAAGCAAGCATAGGATTAGAGGATTGAAGAGGAAGTCATTACAGAAGAAAACCCAGGAAAGGAGCTGGAAGAAAGCTTACTGCTCTCAGGATTTAATAAGTCAAAAAAGTTTGAGTTGTTTCTGTAAAGGACTGTTGTTGAATCAAAGACAAACAATAATCCTAAACAGAATAGTGGCGATGATGAGGAGGGCCAGCTAAGAAGTTGATTCTCTTTTAGATTCTTCTGGTCTCGTAGGGAAATAGGTGACGCTTCTGTTCTCCTGTTCTCCAATTTTCCATGCAGCGACTCTGCCGTTGCAGCCTCTAGCTTCCACCTACCTTTAGCTTTGGCTGTATAGCATGATTTTATTTTTTAGTGTTTCTAGGCTTCAACCAGATTCTTGAAATCTGACCCTGGAATGCCATGTGCAAAAAACCATCCTACCCTTAGGATTTAGAAAAGACAGATTTTTTTTTTTTAAATCTAACACAAGGTTTAATTTACCTAGATAGACAACCAACATTGAATGCTATTGGTTTTCACAGATCACAGCAGTTTGGATAAAGATCATACAGTCTGTCAATTTAGCAATGGTGATCCTCAGGGACTGCTTGAAAAAGATCTTTTCCTTCCCCCTGAAATTTATATAGGAGCTCAAACTTTAGCATTGATTCTGGTTTAGATTAGTAGAGTCTAGAAATTAAAGATATTTGATTAATATGAATTTATCTTGACTAGGATCATTGGTAGTGATTTTGACTTGTTTAGCTATTGCTACATTTGAATCATGTTTAGAGACTTGAATGGCTGTTCTGTGAAATGTACACAGACAAATGGCTGAATACATGTCTGCAAGCTTGTCACATGGCAAGAACCCAACTAACATTGGTTATCATTATTATTATTAGCAGTGGTATCATTTTTAATAAGTGGCAATACCAGAGTACCATAAAAACTGAGGCCCAGACGTGAAGGTATACTATGCTTGCCCAGCTCCTGATGACAGTTCAAATACTACAGCCATTGCTGATATTAATGCAGATGCAGATTCTCAGGTGTATGGGTCTTTCCAACTTAATGGCCTGCTACAGAGATTTCAAGTATTCACCCAGCTCCCTAAACGTCCTTCAGTTGTTTTCCAATATTCTTTTTCTTTCATGGTCTCTTTTGTCCCCCTTTCCTCCCATCTTCCACTGCTCTCTCTACTCCCTCAGTTACAGTCACATTTGCCACATCAATCATAGCCCTGCAGTGTTTCTATTTGTCCCTATGTCCTCAAAGGCACATGTGAGCACTTAGTCCTCACCTGAACAGGAAACCCTACACAGTGAAGATGGAGCCAACTGACTTTAAGGAGAAATACCCAAAAGAGGTTAAACTCTAAATATTATTCCCTGAAAATTCTTTTTTCTAGCCTGTCACAAAGTACTTACAACTGTTACTACAAATTTTAAGTGCTACTACTTACCATCAATTGTGCTATGTCTTTATATAATTTTATTATTTAATAATCACTAATTTCTAGGTATAAATATTATTGCTACAAATATTGTTGCTATCACCCCCTTTAGGGATGATAAAACTGAGATTTGGAGAGAGTTTAAGTTACCTGCCCACATATAGCTGGTAAGTATTGAAATATTTATTTAAGTCCAAATATGACTTCAAAGCCCATTCTCTTAACTATTACCTTTTACTCCCTTTCCACTACTTTCATAGATTTTTTTTCCTATTTGAGTCAAATGCATCATTCAACATCATTCAAACGTAAGCCCTGGAGCGCTGCATAGAAGGAAAAATAAGGGGAGTTGTACCACCATGTGTAACCTATTTTTCACCTTACTTCTCAGAATATTGACCCTGGCCCTCCTTCTTTTTGAGTAGAAGCATATAGTTAGTATGAAAAACACCACAAACCTCCAAACTAACGGTACAAAGATGGCGGGGTTATCCATAGGGTTGGGAGGCATGCTTATCTGTTATACATTTTTTGTCCTCTGGGGTATATCTTCTAATCCAAGCAGGCTGTTTTTAAGCACCAATTACATAGGATAATGCTAGCAGGTGGATCCCAGAAGATTCCAAAATATCTATTCAGTTAATGCTGTTGCACTTAAGACCATAGCAAATGCCTTCCAGCAGTCCCTCCTTACAGGGAGTTTGGTGGTTGCCAATATATGGGCTCCAGGCTCTAGGGAAACAGCAGAGTTAATAATGGCAGGTGTAAGTGAAGCTAAGACCAAGGATTATCTCAAATAGTATTATATTTCACAGAGATACATTTATTATGTTTCAGTGTATTTTCAAAGGGCTAGAGAGGTGGATGTGTGTAATAACACACATTTTAAAACACATATATGGAGGATCATGAGACTTTATAACAAATTAAATGCTTTTCCCAAAAGAAAAAAATGGAAAACCATTGAATTCCATATTCTAGCCTCAAGAATTTTTAAACTTACACAGGACAGAAATGCAGGTACCAAAATGTATCCTATCTCTCTTTAATGAAAGAATGTATCCATTGATTCCTCAAAGCCCTGAAACAAATGCTGGACTTTTGCAGCTTTATGTAGAAAGAACAGGCTCAGGTCTGTAGGAAAACGAAAAAAAAAAAAGGAGAGTTGGTAGTTTCTACAATCCATTCATCCTGCAATTTCTGCTGATGTCACTGCCCTTCTCTTTAAGCCACCTTGAATTTAGTAAAAGAAAAGATACCCTCAGAGTTAAATCAAGTCACATGAAAAGGAAACCACAGCAGACGTCTTTGCCTTCATGTTTTACCTACCTGTGCACTATTAGCCACAGCTTGATGTCTCCTGTGCTTTGTGCAATGCTCTTCAAGGAGCAGAGCTGGAGGGAGCTGGATCCAAGAGCTGGGTGTCCAGTGAGAACCTCTTGCCTCTTAGGGCCTGGAACCATAGCTTGGTTTCATAAGAAATACCCCTAATACCCAGCCCAGACACACCATATCATCTCAGATTCATCTACCTCCCAATATCCCTGGCACCTCCTAGGTCACAGTCTTTTTCCGTCATATTTGAAAACTTCCCAGTCCCCGAAGAATTAGACATGGCTTGGCAGCCTGGGCTTGCCTCAGCACATACCATCTCCTGGATTCCAGGAGGAGAGCCGCCTGTCCTGCCAGGATTGCCACACTCTCTTTGCAGAGATCTCCAAGCTGTCATGAATGTTGGCCCACAGATCTCTGCCAGGTGGGGAATCTGCTCACTGGGAAGACAGCACAGTTGTCTTTCTGGCCTAGGACATCCCCAAGTGAAGCAATGTTTTGCTAGTGAAGCAAGGATGTGAATCTAGAACTTGTTAAACAGTTTGTCTCTCTGCTTATTCACTTAGATTTAGGTGAAATCTGAACTTCTGAATTTTAAATTAATATTTATGGCACAATTTAATACACAGTTAGTAATGTAAAGAATCTGATTGAAAGATGCGGTTTGCACATAAGCCCCACCAGAAACTCATTTACTAACAGAATCCAACCCTAAGTAAAATAAACAGCTTTGCTTTCTACTGACATTTTATAACCACCTTAAGGGAAAGGTGGAGAGGGGAATTGGGTTTCCATGTGGATTTAATTCAAGAACTTCCCGAGAAAGTGCTCGAAGGCAATACAGTAGTGAGCCAACTTTCTTCTGTTAAGTCACAAAAAAATAGATTGTACCAAATAGAGGGGATCAACCACAGCTGCAAAGAGGAAATTTAGAATTATCATCATACCAGTATCAGAAGGTCCTTTATGTTTATAGCTTCATAAAAGTTCACAGTTAGAGTGTTTGCTGCCAACTAATAAAAAAGTAATGAAAAATTTTGCAGATTTTTTTGTGTAGACAGCAGTTACCTAATCCCCAAATCCTGATGAATTCATATATTCAAAATATTTAAAAGGCAAAATACACCCAAGAATTTATTTGAGATCCCTTTAAAGGCATGGGTCTTAACCTCATTAACAGATGAGAAACAACTGTATTGTTTGGCTGTACATCAATATGCGTTTGAAAATAAATTTGGGGCCTTTATGACCCAAACATTCGAAAAACCGTAATTAAGCGATGACACCCCAGGGTAGATGTTATTAGGTAAAAATGAAGGCCTTGCCCCTTTAATGCCCCTTGATGTGTGCTATTACCCAGGAACCCCCCCAGCTTCCATGTCTTTTTGTGATTATAAAGAAGGTCTCTATTACATTTTTTTTTTTTAATGAATTCTAACAAGAGGACTTTTGTGTTTATTGTACTAAACACTTCCATCTATTTGTGGGAAAATAGTTCCATTGGAAGGGCAGAAGGACGCAAATGAAAAGCAAGCTCTTGAAAATATTTTTTCTGCTATTTTTGGTGCTGAGTTTTTTTCCCCCTAGTGTATTTTTAATGCGAAAGTGCAGACACCTTCTGTGTGCTTCACAAGTTTCTCCGTGTTTCCCTTCCTGTTCACATCACTCTCTGAGCCCTGCGCCATCCACTGGTCTGGTCTGTCTAGTAAGCTTTAGTCTCAAACAGATTGCCTTTAACCTTTACTTTTCATTAGAGAGCACAAAGCAGGAGGCAGTGGCGGAGGAGGGGAATTAAAACTGGAGGTGTTTCAAGCGTCTGTACTATATTATGCCACTATAGGAAAAAGTCATATAGTTCAAAATGAAAGGTGAAGTATGGTGCTTGTGATCTGGCATTAAAATTCATTGCTGTGTAGAGCTCATAAAAATCTGTATATAAATGTTGCTGTTATTATTTATGAATAATAATTGTATGATAATGCTTCCTCTTTAGGTAATTATTTGTGTGGAGGCGTAAGTACATTTAGCTATTATTATTGTTTATAAAATCTGTATGTTTATTGAGTGCTGTGTGCCAGACTCAACATCCTTTACGTATACCATCTCAGTTAATCTTCCCAATAACTAACAGATACACAAACATGAGTTATAGTTGGTAACTGATCCTAAGTCATAGAGCTAGTGAGTAATGAGGAGAGATTCCTGCCCAGGTCAGTCAGATCAAGAGTCCAATATCTTAACTAGTTCCCTCCATAAATCATTGCCATCTCTAGACCCATGTTAAATAAGTAAATAAAGGGTAGCCTTTTACAGCTGAAGAAATCAAGACTGAAAGAAAACAATTAACTTATAAATGTCACATAGTTATCCAGCAGTGGACCAGGGAAAGGAAAGCAGACATTTCTGAATATGGCTCACTGCCTTGACCACAAAACCACGTAGTCTGAACTCTTTTTCGATGATCCTTTCTTTGGGAGTGGTTATTAACATTGGAAAGCTTGAACAACCATGATGGAAGCCTAGATTAGCACCAATTGCACTTTTTTATTAACGAAAATATAAGCTTACCCATGAGAGCTACTGCCTGGGAGGTATGAAAGAAATATCCAGACAGAGGATCAAAATAAAACAAACTCAATTTAAAAGCCCTCCTTTTGCCATAAATTCAGTGTGCTAGAGGTCAAATCGGACCCCTGTGTGCAAATGAAGTAGAGTACATCTCTCTCTTAACACAGATGTTTTACCCTCCTCTGACAACCACTTTTTTTTTTTTTTTTTTGGTAACAGGATTTTATTATATACAAAATGGAAATGCTACCAGCTCAGATTTTTTACAAATTTTCAGAGCTTTTGTATATTCTTTTTCCAGGGACCATGTGAATCAAGAAGGAACAGAACCAATCAACCAACCACATGCACGCACACACACACACACATGCATACATGCACACACTCCCCAAAACAGACAAAACAAAAAGCTCCCCTGAGCACCCCTCATGGTCCCCACCCTGCTGCTTGCATGCTGTCCTGCTGAGATAGATTTCAGGAGGGCAAACCACTTAAGTACCCTTGGACTGGCCCATTGTTCTGATTTTGCAGGCGTGTCATTTTTTACCCAAGCACAGGTGCCAAGCGCCAGCGAGATGCCCTGGTACCAAACCCACACCGCTCAGTCTGCAGCCGCCCTGCGGGTCCCCTCCGTCCCAGCCATTCCATCATCTCGCGTGGAACTGCCTGGAGCTGTTTGTTGAACTGCTTCATGTTACTCCTTGACTGGGAGAGAGACAAATGTTCCATATTATCTTTAATTTCCATAAAATTGTTTTAATCTTTGCTTTATAATAAATGTATAACGGTACCCTCGGGGAATCTCTGTTTTGTATTATAGGTGTCTCCATTGGAGTTATATGCAAGATAGAACTGCCTAGCGTTTGCCTTTCACCCAAAGGACTCAAAGATACTTTGAAACAAAAGATTCCTCTGGGAATCATCCATAAGCATAAAATGGAAAATTTCCTTTCCCCTAATATGCCTCCATTCAACCTCCCCATCCTGGAGACATGATTATTAGCCAAATCAGATCAGTAACATAAGCAGTGGGAGCTGAAGGATATTTTCCCTCTTTCTGACTGTCCCAGCTTTTGGTGTAATGTTTATATGTGTGTGTGTGTGTGTGTGTGTGTGTGTGTGTGTATAATATATATATATATACACATACATCACTATAAATATAGAATATATAAACATAGTCATAAAATATAATTAATTAGCTAAACTGAAAGCCTTTGCCAGTGTGTCCATTTTAAACTTTTTAGCTCTAGTGGTTCTTTAATATACCAGCTTGATGAAAAAGGAGAAGGGGAGGGGGCGGGAATGGGGAAGGTCCCATGAATACATTTTTGACATTTTGTTTATTATCATTTTATCTAGGCTAGGGGTAAATGGATGGACTTGTCAGCAGAAATCTCTTGGTGAAGTAAATAAAGAATCTTAATAGGCAAGGAGAATAGAACTAACGGCAAATTGCTCACAAAGAGATCTAATTTATTGGTTTCTTTTTCACGGAGAGTCTGTTCTGGATTCTGGCTCTGCCAGAAGAAACAGCTGACATGAATCCATACGCAGAGGAAGCGCTCTATCTGAGAGAAAAGGGGAAAATGCAGAGAGATTCTCTGCGTAGTTTCACCCCAGCTTCTTCCGAAAGTTAGCTGCCTTATTACTGTTGTGGTGTCTCTGTGTAAAGCTAATGCCTGGAAGGTCCCCTCTATTTTTATTTTCTGGTCTCTGTTAATAAGCCCATGCTGCATTCATGAAAGAAAAATATTGAACGTGGCCACACCAGTTATAATATTATGGCTATTTGGGTTTAAGCATATTAAAGATACCAACAAGGGCTCCTCAGTTATTAATATTTTTTCAGGTTAAAAGGCAGCAATAAATCATAAAGAACATTTCCAAGCAGTAGCACTTTTATAGAAAATTGCTTGCTGTTTAAACAAAATATTTGCTCTTCATCTCAGGAAAATATGTGGATGCTTCTGAACAAGGAGCTGTTTTACCTACTCTCTGCCTCCTATAATTAGCCCCATCTTACTTGAAAAAAAATTTATTTGCTTGTGTGAATCACAGCAAAATACGGGACTCAAGTTTGCTTTGGCCAAATGGGCAGTCCCTTCAGTAGCCTATGTTTTTCCACAGAGTGTAGGGCCCTGAATTTAAATATCTGTCCTTCTGTATCCATTCTTCTGAGAGGACTGAAGACCTCTGGGTGGCTTTTTTCAGGGCATGGATGAAACAGGATAAAGAGAGAGGGAGTTTTGATCCAATAGACATGGGTAGGAAATTCTTCCCACTACTTGTCAATATAGAATCACCTTCACTTCTGAACTTAGGAAAATTCCTCTCCCATGAGCACTGAGCCCAGAGGTCTGCTCAGGAAGGGGCCATTTATCTCCAAAACTTGGCTTTTTTACATCTTTGGGCAGGAGTTGGGAAGAGAAGGTCACACAGATATTAAGCTATCTTTCTTTCCTCCTGGATTAGACTTGCAGGTTAGCAGGAAGAAATGGATATTCTAGACTTGCATTGTACTCATTTGACCTTCTCCATTTCATTACAGTCTCTTAAAGAGGCCAACAGATTTGACTAACTACATCTCAGTAATCACATAGCTCACAATGGTTTCTTGTTATTCATTTACACTGGAAAGAAAACATAATCATGAATATCTGTTTAAATATTCCCTTTGGCCAAAAAAACACTGTGTCAATGGCAGATGTGATCAGGGCCATAGGTGAAAAACAAACTAACCCACCTTCTTCTAGGCAGATTGCAGTGCCAATTTCATATTCTGAGTTAAACATGTTTTTTTATCTCTTGAAAATAAGTTCCTAAAAAGAGTTCCTGGCATTCCAAGTAATGATTGTAAATCTACCAAGTTAATTTATGCACCAATAAAGTCCTGTCAAGTCTTCTTCTCATCTTCTAGAAAACAGGTCTGCAGAAAGGGGGAAAAAAAGACCAACTAGTTACTAAGGAAATATATGCTTGCTTCTCATATATTCCTCTTAAGCCTTGCTTTGGAGTCAGCTTCTGTGCACTGTGGAATATGGAAATCCCTACAAACACAGAAGGCATTTGGAGTGATAATGGTCTACACTGTTTGATAGTAAGGCAGTAAGGAAATTAACAATAAATGCATCATTATTATATCCAAACTGCCATCAGATTAAATTCAAAATTCTAAATGAAAGCTGAGGCACATAACATAAAATCAAGGCTGTTACAAGGAGACAGTATTTAAGATGCCCCCCCTTTTCTCCTCAGTAAACACCTTATAAATTTGTCTGAAATTTTCAAATTTTGCAGTAATTGAGGCTCCTTGCCTGTTCATTTGAGTTTTGGTGTGAAAATATATCAAATCGTAACACACAAAAAGCTGCTCTCTCAAGCCACATTTCATAACATGATTTCATCAGATGGTCTTAATTTTCTGCATGACATTATCTCTCAAGCTGACATAAGACTGGGCTGTGATATTTGCATACTCAAGACAGAACCATGTAGCTTAACTCTGTTTCTGCTTGTGTGGGAATTTGGAGCATTTTTACTTTGAGGAATCAAACAAATAAACCTTCCAAAAATAAAAAGATTTCCTCTACTCTTTGAACGACTTCTTGCCTTTTAACGAAAGAAACACTCTGGGTTTTTTTTAAACAATGCTGTAGTATCTGAATCAGTTGTCTCAGTGTATGTGAGGTGTATATATCTCTTGCAGGTCTTTGAAGTCCAGACCAATTAGTCAAGGAGACTTGACTATTTCACTTGGCTAGTATCCATATAATTGTAAATGTGCAAAAAGAAGGTGTTTTTATATACAGAAAGACTTAATACTTTAAATCTTGCAATGCAGACAAAATTCATCATTAACCTTGGAGTCAGAACACCTAGCCTTTGACTCCCCTATTTGCCAGCTCTGACTGGGCAAGTCACCTAGCCCTGCATCAACATCTCCTAATATGTACATTCACTTTTCATTAAACACATATTTCCTGAGTGCTCACAACATACTCAGTGCCATTTGGGGTACTATAAATTTGAAAATATCCATTAGTTAGTCTAGAAATACAGAAGGTTAAAATTGGAAGGGAATCTAAATCCAGTCTATTATAGAGATGAAGGAAGTGAGACCAGCTTGGGTCAATGACCCATTCAGAATACAATGCAGTAGAGGTGGTGGGGGAGAATAGGAACTCAGTTCTCCTGCCCTGAATTCCATCCTCTTCCTAACACTTATCTCCCATGCTGCTCTTACAATGTTCATAACCAGATAAGAAGACTGCAAAAATATTACTTGGAGAAAAGGATAGTCATCCCCTCCCTTACTTATCAAAGTTCAACCAATAAAAACTGTTCTTTTGTTTCTTTGTTTGATTGGTTGGTTGGTTGGATGGTTGGTTGGTTGGTTGGTTGGTTCTTTGTTTTAATGAAAAGACAGGTGGTGTACTGGATTGTTTCTGATAAGCATAGATCCTATCAGAGTCATGGCATAGTAGGTATATAATAAGAATCGTGGTAACAGCACATTGAATTGAATATGCTGTTTTCAAGGTCACCAGTGACCTCCATATTTCCAAAACCACTGATACATTTTCCTTCATCTCTCATTAACACATGACATAGCTGATTACCTTCTCCTTGAAAGATATTCTTCAAGTGACTGCTAAGAAAATACCATGTGGATCAGCTTCTCTCTCAATGGCCATGCCTTTCCACCTCCTTTTGGGATCCTCCTCTCTTCCTTACCTCTGATCCAAGAGTGCTACAGGCTCGTCCCTCACAGCTGTTCCCCTCCTTCTCAATACTCACTCCTACTGTGAGCTTATCCAGTCAGTACCACAGCTTTGAATACCATCTACATGCCAACAGTGACCTGGTATGTATCTTCAGACCTAACACTCTTCTCTGATCTTCAGATGATAAGTTGACCTGCCTACTCATTATCTCCAGTTAGATGTTTAATAACATTCGTGTCAGTTAAGAATGCTTTCGTATTAATTACAGGAAAAGACCTGTAAAAAATACAAACACATGGAGGCTAAACAATACACTACTTAATAACCAAGTGATCACTGGAGAAATCAAAGAGGAAATCAAAAAATACCTAGAAATAAATGACAATGGAGACACGACAACCAAAAACCTATGGGATGCAGCAAAAGCAGTTCTAAGAGGGAAGTTTGCAGCAATACAATCTACCTTAAGAAACAGGAAACATCTCAAATAAACAACCTAACCTTGCACCTAAGGAAACGATAGCAAAGATCAATAAAACTAAAACCTGGTTCATTGAGAAGATAAACAAAATTAATAAACCATTAGCCAGACTCCTCAAGAAAAGGGAGAAGACTCAAATAAATAGAATTAGAAATGAAAAAGGAGAAGTAACAACTGACACTGGAGAAACACAAAGGATAATGAGAGATTACTACAAGCAACTCTATGCCCATAAAATGAACAACCTGGAAGACAAATTATTAGAAATGCATAACCTGCTGAGACTGAACCAGGAATAAATAGAAAATATGAACAGACCAATCACAAGCACTGAAATTGAAACTGTGACTAAAAATCTTCCAACAAACAAAAGCCCAGGACCAGAGGGCTTCACAGGCAAATTCTATCAAACATTTAGAGAAGAGCTAACACCTATCCTACTCAAACTCTTCCAAAATATAGCAGAGGGAGGAACACTCCCAAACTCATTCTACAAGGCCACCATCACCCTGATACCAAAACCAGATAAGGATGTCACAAAGAAAGAAAACTACAGGCCAATATCACTGATGAACATAGATGCAAAAATCCTCAACAAAATACTAGCAAACAGAATCCAACAGCACATTAAAAGGATCATACACCATGGTCAAGTGGGGTTTGTTCCAGGAATGCAAGGATTCTTCAATATATGCAAATCAATCAATGTGATACACCATATTAACAAATTGAAGGATAAAAACTATATGATCATCTCAATTGATGCAGAGAAAGCTTTTGACAAAATTTATCATTTTTTATCATTTATGATAAAAAGCCGGCAGAAAGTAGGCATAGAGGGAACTTTCCTCAACATAATAAAGGCCATAAATGACAAACCCACAGCCAACATCATCCTCAATGGTGAAAAACTGAAATCATTTCCACTAAGATCAGGAGCAAGACAAGGTTGCCCAGTCTCACCACTATTATTCAACATAGTTTTGGAGGTTTTAGCCACAGCAATCAGAGAAGAAAAAGAAATAAAAGGAATCCAAATTGGAAAAGAAGAAGTAAAGCTGTCACTGTTTGCAGATGACATGATACTATACAAAAAGAATCCTAAAGATGCTACCAGAAAACTACTAGAGCTAATCAATGAATTTGGTAAAGTAGCAGGATACAAAATTAATGCACAGAAATCTCTGGCATTCCTATACACTAATGATGAAAAATCTGAAAGTGGAATCAAGAAAACACTCCCATTTACCATTGCAACAAAAAGAATAAAATATCTAGGAATAAACCTACCTAAGGAGACAAAAGACCTGTATGCAGAAAATTATAAGACACTGATGAAAGAAATTAAAGATGGTACAAATAGATGGAGAGATATACCATGTTCTTGGATTGGAAGAATCAACATTGTGAAAATGGCTCTACTACCCAAAGCAATCTACAGATTCAATGCAGTCCCTATCAAACTACCACTGGCATTTTTCACAGAACTAGAACAAAAAATCTCACAATTTGTATGGAAACACAAAAGACCCCGAATAGCCAAAGCAATCTTGAGAATGAAAACTGGAGCTGGAGGAATCAGGTTTCCTGATTTCAGAATATACTACAAGGCTACAGTAATCAAGGCAAGATGGTACTGGCACAAAAACAGAAATATAGATCAATAGAATAAGATAGAAAGCCCAGAGATAAATCCACGCACATATGGTCACCTTATCTTTGATAAAGGAAGCAAGAATATACAGTGTAGAAAAGACAGCCTCTTCAATAAGTGGGAAAACTGGACAGCTACATGTAAAAGTATGAAATTAGAACACTCCCTAACACCATACACAAAAATAAACTCAAAATTGATTAAAGACCTAAATGTAAGGCCAGAAACTATCAAACTCTTAGAGGACAACATAGGCAGAACACTCTATGACATAAATCACAGCAAGATCCTTTTTGACCCACCTCCTAGAGAAATGGAAATAAAAACAAAAATAAACAAATGGGACCTAATGAAACTTAAAAGCTTTTGCACAGCAAAGGAAACCATAAACAAGACCAAAAGACAACCCTCAGAATGGGAGAAAATATTTGCAAATGAAGCAACTGACAAAGAGTTAATCTCCAAAATTTACAAGCAGCTCATGCAGCTCAATATCAAAAAAACAAACAACCCAATCCGAAAATGGGCAGAAGACCTAAATAGACATTTCTCCAAAGAAGATATACAGATTGCCAACAATCACATGAAAGAATGCTCAACATCATTAATCATTAGAGAAATGCAAATCAAAAGTACAATGAGATATCATCTCACACTGGTCAGAATGGCCATCATCAAAAAATCTAGAAACAATAAATGCTGGAGAGGGTGTGGAGAAAAGGGAACACTCTTGCACTGTTGGTGGGAATGTAAATTGATACAGCCACTATGGAGAACAGTATGGAGGTTCCTCAAAAAGCTAAAAATAGGGGGCTTCCCTGGTGGCGCAGTGGTTGAGAGTCCGTCTGCCGATGCAGGGGACACGGGTTCATGCCCCAGTCCGGGAAGATCCCACATGCCGCGGAGCAGCTAGGCTAGGCCCGTGAGCCATGGCCACTGAGCCTGCACGTCCGGAGCCTGTGCTCCGCAGTGGGAGAGACCGTAACAGTGACAGGCCCGTGAACCCAAAAAAAAAAAAACTAAAAATAGAACTACTGTATGACCCAGCAATCACACTACTGGGCATATACCCTGAGAAAACCATAATTCAAAAAGAGTCATGTACCAAAATGTTCACTGCAGCTCTATTTACAATAGCCAGGACATGGAAGCAACCTAAGTGTCCATCGACAGATGAATGGATAAAGAAGATGTGGCACATATATACAATGGAATATTACTCAGCCATAAAAAAATGAAACTGAGTCCTTTGTAATGAGGTGGATGGACCTAGAGTCTGTGATACAAGTGAAGTAAGTCAGAAAGAGAAAAACCTATACCGTATGCTAACACGTATATATGGAATCTAAGAAAAGAAAAAAAAAAAGTCATGAAGAACCTAGGGGCAAGACAGGAATAAAGACACAGACCTACTAGAGAATGGACTTGAGCATATGGGGAGGTGGACGGGTAAGCTGTGACAAAGTGAGAGAGTGGCATGGACATATATACACTACCAAACGTAAAATAGATAGCTAGTGGGAAGCAGCCGCATAGCACAGGGAGATCAGCTCGGTGCTTTGTGACCACCTAGAGGGGTGGGATAGGGAGGGTGGGAGGGAGGGAGACGCAAGAGATATGGGAACATATGTATACGTATAACTGATTCACTTTGTTGTAAAGCAGAAACTAACACACCATTGTAAAGCAATTATACTCCAATAAAGATGTTAAAAAAAAAAAGAATGTTTTCGTCTATGAGTAACAGAAAGCTCAGTTGACATGGGCTTAAACAGACAGGTGTATTTATGTCACACGGTCCAGGGCAGGTATTGGTGCTCTGTGGTGATATCAAGAACTCACTCTGTTCTGTCTTGCAGCTCTACCATTTTATGGTGCATATTTGGCTCTATCGGCTGCTGCAAGTCAAGTATCCTCTCCGCGTTGCAGGAATAAGAGGGAAAGGCCAAAAATACAAAGGAATAAAAGCCTTCTCCTCAAGAGGCTAGACCTTGTTTTATCTTCTTTTTATCCAGGGAGTTTAGCCAGGCACACCTACCTACATCTTACTAGCCAGAACTCTTATCACACAGAGCCTGGGAATTGGAGTGTTTTGTTTTTCAGTTTCTATTCCAAAGGAAAGAAGGAAGAAGGGATTGAAAGGGTGTTGACTGAGGCAAAGTACATCATCTGCAACAGCACTTCACGCTCAAAATGTACTCTGCATACGAGTAGGCAGCCCTGTATTTTTCAGACTCAGACTAAAAACTTTGTCTCATTGGCTTCTCTCTTCCTCCCCTACCACACGTCAAACTCAACAGCAAATCCTTGTAGCTCTACCTGCAAAATACATACAGACTCTGACCATCTTGCACCACCCCTTCCCTTCCCCCCTTAGCCCACAGCTCCATCTCCTCCTGTTTAAATTATTACAAAACCCTCCTAACTGGTCTCCCTGTAGCCTTGATTTTTTCCTGCAGTTTATTCTCTACTAAGAGACCAAGGGATCTTTTTTTTTTTTTTTTTTTTTTTTTGCGGTACGCGGGCCTCTCACTGTTGTGGCCTCTCCCACTGCGGAGCACAGGCTCCGGACGCGCAGGCTCAGCGGCCATGGCTCACAGGCCCAGCCGCTCCGCGGCATGTGGGATCCTCCCGGACCGGGGCACGAACCCGTGTCCCCTGCATCGGCAGGCGGACTCTCAACCACTGCGCCACCAGGGAAGCCCACAAGTGATCCTTTTAAAACCTGTGGGTTCATGTCACTTTTTGCTCAGAAACCTCCCGTGACTTCTGCCTCCTTCAATATCAAATTCCAGCTCCTCACAAACAACCTACAAGGACCGCCTTGTTCTTGACACAGCTCCTTTTGGATCTCCCTCTGCTCCACCCACACGGGTCTTCCTGTGGTTCTTCCAGCATTTCCCTGCATTCTCCTGCCTTGGGGCCTTTGCAGGGCTCCCTCTGCATGACTTCTACGTGTCTGCAGTTCTCACTCCTCCACTTCCTTTGGGTCCCTAACATTAGGTTAAATGTCATGTTACCACAGATTTTCCCGAACTCCTTCTATAAATAGCAACCTCATTCAAGGCCATCTCTTTTTGTCTCTTTATATTGCTTTAATTTTCTTTGGGACCACAAGATACATATTTGTGTGTGTGTGTCAATTTCTTGTTCCCTCAGCTAGAACATGCCTCCAAGATACTGGGGACTTTATTTCACTAATTGCCTACACAGAGTAGTCCCTCAGTATGCACAAGCAAATTAATCCTTACCAGGTGTCAAAACAATGCTATGTAAACCGTATGCATTACTTGATTTAATCTTTGCATCCCTGTGAGGTAGGTACCATAGTAACCTCTTTTTAAAATAGATCAGCTGGAGGTTCAGAGAATCTTGCAAATTACCCAAGATCTCACAGTGAACAAGTGGCAGAACCAGGACTTGACTGTATGTATATCTGACTCCAAAGCCCAATCTTTTAACCCCACCCTTCATTGCCTTTCAATAAATATTGAAAGAATGATTGATATATTTACAGAAAAACAAAAGCTTAACTGAATTTTCCTTGTTCCCTGGAGCTTTACACAGTTTAATTCCATTTGCATTGGATACTCAATTGTAGCCTTTTGTTTTCATTGTTTTCTAATTTTTAGAAGGAGCATTTCGCAAGTCTCCGAAATCCTCTAAAAGGAGCCTCTGGAATGGCCCTACCCATCACCTCCCATGGAGGACTGGTCTTATTAAAAGAGAATAAAATAGTATTAGCACTATCTAAACAAACAGGCTAGGGTAGAGGGAATGGAGACATATTTGTAAGATTGCCTGTTTATTTCAAATTCTCATTTTGTAATTTAGCTGGTTGCCTGGATTTCTTGTGAGAAACTTGAAGGGAATTCTAAGCAATGTTGAAGAATCTACTTCTCAGGAAATGTTAATAATAGAATTGATAAATTTTGCAAATTGGCATGGGATCTAGACTTCAGAGAAATTAGGCTACATTTATTTAACAAATGTTTTTATTAAAATAGAAAGTCAATTCTATTGGACTTAGATACATATTTTCCAGGACAGTAGCTGATAGAGGAAATTTGTGAAGAAATTTGGCATGCACGAGTTAAATCTGTCTGCAGCATGGGCTAGGAAAGTTATAATCCAAACTGCTGTGTTGGTTTGTGTGTATAAATGCATGCATGTCTACCATGTATTTGAAGCAGTAGTTTATCTGGGTCAACCAGTTTATCTGGTCTAACAAATATAAGCTGCTCCCTATCAGAAAACCAGACTAATGAATGTGATTGGGTTCACCCCATTCTGGCATCTTAACAATATCTCAATTTTTTTTTTTTTTTTTTTTTTTTTTTTTTTTTTTTTTTTTTTTTTTTGCTACACGCGAGCCTCTCACTGCTGTGGCCTCTCCCATTGTGGAGCACAGGCTCTGGACGTGCAGGCTCAGCGGCCATGGCTCACGGACCCAGCCGCTCCACAGCATGCGGGATCCTCCCGGACCAGGGCACGAACCCTTGTTCCCTGCATCGGCAGGCAGACTCTCAACCACTGCTCCACCAGGGAAGCCCTGAATTAATTTTTAATTCAATGCTTTAAAGAAGAAATGAAGAGTTGAGAGTTAGAAAGACCATGAAGAAACTATAAATTTACGAACCCTTCAACTTAAATAGATAAATACATAGAGCAAATTCCCATAGAAGAGAAAGTATATAGCTCCTAGGTGCCTCTGACATTATCTAACCAGCCCCCAGGCTGTCATTTTATTGGTTGGTCATTTGATGCAGACAGTTTACCTACACAACTCTCACTGCCCAGCTTCTAGTCCCTGATAGTGACTTGCTGACTCCTTGCTCTATCGCAATGGAAAGGCTGAGAAGTTACTATAAGCCAAAGTAGTTTATATAAATATTAGCTAAACTTAGACCCTCTGAGATAGTGGTTATTATTATCTTCTGGCACATAGTAGGCACTCATAAAATATTGAGGAAATTGAAGCACAGAGAGGTTAGGTAGCCACCCAAGATCACTCAGCTAGGAAGTGGAAAGCCTCACTAATACCCAGGTAGTCTGGCTCCAGAGCTTGGGTTCATCACCGCTCTGCAATTCTATGCCTGCAAATTTCAGAGAAATCTGGCAATTACCCAGTAGCCAGTGCTGCTAGGTCACTAAAGTGTACAAATCTGCTTCAGCTACACAGAGTTCATCCCCTGCATGATTTCTGACTACCATTTAGAAGGAGGTTCTAGACCGGAGTCCAGAGACCTGGTTTCAAGTAACAACTTTGCCACAGACTAGATTCATGACACAGGACAAGTTATCACCCTCGACTCTAGTTTCCTCAGCTATAAAATGAGGGAGAGAGACACTAGATGATTTTATGGTCCCCTTCAGCTATAACATTTTATAAGTCTGCTTCCTCTATTATCTATTGCTTTTTAAAAGTGATAGTGGTTGGCTTCTGAACCAATCTGTGCACCACAAAAGCGATTACTTTGCAGGGATATTGAAGTGACTGCCTGTGTCACTGTCCATGACCACTTCCAGGGACTCAATGTCTAGAGTGGAAGCAAATATAAACAAATGATGCTCTAGTGCATAAGTGGACCAGAACCGTCTTCCTACCCAAGGAAGATTTGTGCAAGAGAAAGCCACTTAAAGGGGATCCACTGTAAATGGGAACCAGATTTTCATAGGAACATTCTATTGAAACTTCATGTTGAAAAAGAATCTAAAGTGTATGAAAATAAGTGTAGTATTTTATCTTATAATAACACAGTTTCATGCCACTGCCAACACGAGACCAAAACGTGTGACTTATCAATGTGCCACCTAATAACATTAAAGACTGATGTTAAACACTAAAAAAAAAAAACCTCACAGTTTAAATTATATTTCCAACTAGTTTTAATTCTTTAAATAAGCAAGGAATGAATCAAATGTTAACTGTTGAGGTGATATTTTTCCAAAAATTTTATGATAGCCTGACTGGACAACTTTTATTTCAAATTTGACCCTCTAAGTGATCATAAAAAACAACATTTTATGCAATGTTCAGGAAGCTTCAGTTTTCCTGGACACCTTTATTAATCCTTAAATACTAATATCATTCCCATTTGAGGTTCCATTTACTGTTCTCTTCAATTTCTCTTCTTTAATTGCTAACTGATTTATTTTTACAAGATTTTCATCTGTCACTGGTTTTGCTGGTCATTCAGAGAGTTATGCAACATTGTTTTCAGCCACTTTATTTTTTCAAGATTTTCTGTTTCACTGCATAGTGTGTTTGTTGTGTTCGCCTCCTGTGTAACAACATTTGACAGTCTGTGAAATGCTGACCAACAGAAGCTTTGGTTTGTCTAGAAGGGAGAGATCCTGGTCTAAGCTTGGTAAGGGTATTTGTGTGAGAATTAAATACAAGTGTTCAGTGTTCAGTACGTTAGAGAGTATTTTCATATTATGTCAAATTTTGCTTCCCTATGCAACCTCATAACTGCAAGTACTCTGGCGTGAATACTTAGATATCAAAGATATTCATTATAATGCAATAATTACAGCAACCCTATTTAATTAGATTTACAGACACACACATCTCATTGATTTGCTTTTACTTGAACACTTAACTATACTCTTACATATTCACAGGGCTGGGTTTTCTTTAATCAAGTAAGTGATTATTTAGTTTCATGGCTAAAAGTCTTGTATGTGCACCTTTTTTGGAATGACAAGAAGGTAAGTCTTAGATGTCCCATGTTGCAAAGTAAACTTCAGAAAGCCTCTTTGTCGTGCACCACCGACCTAAAACTAAAAGTGCCTACATATTTTTATTACATATTTAAGTAAAGAGTATTTATTTAAAATATAATTAAGGTTAATGACACATTTTTTTTCTTTCAAGCGACAGATATTCATTCCTTTATCCTCTTAGCAATGTGAGTGCCGGATGTTTGCCTACTGCTCATTCACCACCCTTCTCCTGCTCTGATCTGTCCCACAGGGAACTACATTTCTCAGGGTCCCTTGCCAACGAATTATGAGGTAGTTTCAGCCAATGGGAGGGACTGGAAGAAACCTGGAGTGTGGGAAGAAGAGATGAGGGGAGAAGTTGGGGTATTTCTCCCTCTGATGCCTTCTAAGGTGGCATCTCTGGCTGTGGCTCTATCTCCTCCTTTGCTCCAGCTTCTACCTGACATACCTCACCCCTGATTCCAGCTCCTGCTCAGGCAGCCCCTCCGTGGTTCTAGCCTCAACCTGTCGTCAGCAGCTTTAGGTCTAAGGCCATCAGCTTTCTTGTCTCCTTCAGCCCTTAGGGTGATCACGGCTTCCTGCTGTTGATAACTTCTGGGTTGACTCACTAATCCCCTTTTCTGGCTTCTCAACTCTTCTGTCATTTGAATAACCAATTCCTCGTATTAAATTCTCTCAAAACACCTACGGTGGTTTAGATTTTCTTGACTTGATTCCTGAGTAATATGATACATACACAATTAGATACTAGTGAACTAACATATAATATAGCCTAACTCCTGGCTCAAAAATACTTCATGAAAATTTCCCATCCAAGATTGTTGTGCTTTAAATAGTTTGTATAGTTGCTCAAACATGCAAGGGTTATTTACAAATTTTCAATGAAATGGGAATTATCTCTGGCATGCATTGTACAAGATGAAAATGTACTTATTAAGGACAAAAGTCACTTCCTGATTTTCCCAGGAAATACGTTGTCACTTCTCTCATTATGTCATCTTTCCAATCCTCTATTTCAGCTCCGATTTCATTGTACTAGAGCAGCAGTTCTCAACCTTGGCACTACTGACATTTTGGGTTGAATAACTGCTTGTTGAGATGGGAGAAGGGACACTGTCCTGTGCATTTTAGGATGTTTAGCAGCACCTCTGACCTCTACCTGCTAGATTCCAGTAGCAATCCCCCATCCCACCTAGCTGTAATAGCCAGAAATATCTCCAGACGTTATTAAATGTCCCCTGGTGGGAGGGGAAAAGGCAAAGCCATCCCTAGTTGAGGACCAATGTACTATAGTTATTAGTTTACAAATAGATTCCCTGTCTAGATTATAAGTTCCTTTATGAAGAAATAATAAGTTGAACATATTCTTCATTTGAATAGAGCAATTCAAAACTTTACTTAAAACTTAGTTTAACTACACACTCAAAACTTTGATCAATGTATGCATGAATTAATAATTTAAAGTATTAGTAGCCATATGGATTGATTAGATCATCTTAGCTTTCCTGACAGAAATGATAAGGGAGATAAAATATACACAGTTATGTATATACTTAAGGTAAAAATTAGGAAACTTAAGGGCACTTTTTATTAATGTTAAAACTAAATCAGTTCCAGGAGGAATGGTATAATAACGAACACATTGTTTTATACTGTATTCAAGATGGTCACAAAAATTATTCTGACATGAGCCTTACAACAATCTCTGTGGTACGTAAAAGAAATATCACTATTTTAAAAATGAGGAAACCAGGGCTCAGAGGGTGAAGTGACCTTCCCAAGCTCTCTTATGTGAGAGTGTGACAGCTATGACTTAGAGGAGTCTCCTACCTTTACCCCCATCCCCTTCAGCGCTCTTCTCAAAATGCAGAGCTGCCTGGGTTTGTGTCCTCTTGACTTTCTCTCCTTCCTGGGCTTGAAGGACACACTGTCCTCTAGCTCTCCATCATCCTCTACCTTTTCAGGCCCCATCCTTTGCTGCCATCTCTGCTTGGGTCTGCACACTGCCTGCTTTTCTTCTGACTACATGTGCTTCTTCTAGGTCATCTTCTTATGTCGACCACTACATTCACGACTCCTGAGCATGGAAACTCTGTAGCCAAATGCCTGGCTTCAAAGGCTGGCTCTCCCACCACTTAGTTTGCTGCCTTGGGAATTCTGTAACTTCTTTATACATCAGTTTCCTCACCTGTAAAAGGATGATTGAAAATAGGACCTACCTCATAGGGGAGCTGCAAGGACTACAGTAGCATAATTCACCTATAAGGCTTAGAAAAGTGCCTGGAATCTTATAAGAGCTCGATACATATTAATACATACTAACAAATTAAATAAAACAAAGCATATATGCCTCATATCCCTTGGTTGTCTCTCTCCTCGGTTCTGAACCCAGAGCAGGAGAGGAGGTGGAGAATGGAAGCAACCCATGGGCCAGTGAAATACAGACATCAGGAAACACATAATAAATGATGAAGAAAGAACTCCAGAAACTTCCTCACTGACTCACCCAGAAGCAGTGTCTCTCTCCCTCTGCTTCTCTCTCTAACATGCTGCTATTGCTGTACTTAACACCCTGCATTGTAACTCATGTTTAGATTGCCTTGCCCTTCTAGCCTGTAAGACCCTTAATTCAGTTCATAGGTCATAGTCATCCCTCTATCCTTGGCACCTAGCAAAGTGCCTGACATGTCGTTAGTACTTAATAAACCTTTGTTGAATGAAAGAATAAACGACCTGGTGAATGAGTATGGATAGCTCTTAGAAATGCATCTCCTAGGGAAAGGAAACAGTGGATCATAGGGCCAAGCTTGGATCAGTGCCTGTGACTGTCAGAATTCTGTAGTCATGACTGAGAAGACCACTCAACAACCAGTTTTTTCCCCCTTGGAAACACTCATACACTAGCTACTGCTTTAGAACTTTAGCAAAACTGTGGCTTGGGTCACAGCCTTTTGATCTCCAACTTTTTCAGAAACCTTTATTATTAATTATTATTATTATTTTAGTACTTCTGTTACACACCAGTTTTCCTTCTCTGCTCCAGATGTTTCCTAGTATTTCACAACCATAATGTAATATCTTGCCTCTGTGTGGCATAAAAGACTTTGTAATTGCATCAGCTAAGTGCAGTGATGCCCAGAGGCAGAAGGTCGACCCAGATGCCCTCAGAGAATTCCTTTTAGCATTAAAAGCCCCTGAGGTGGATCCTGACATCAGTACTTTTGCATTTGCTACATTTCTGTTGACCAGAGTCCTAGTGGTTAAGATCATTGCTAAACAAGGACTGCAGAGAGAAAAAGTGGTGGGGGTGGGCAGGTAACATATTGGTGGATGTCATACAAAGTGACAAGGACCTGGAGAAAAAAAAAAAAAAAAAAAAGTCTGTGTCCTGGCTGGATGAGGAACAAGGAGAGAAGAGGAGGGAAGAGACCCAGCAAAGATATTTCAATCAATTTTCTCCACAAATAAACAATTTCATTGTTAATAAAAAAAGGTTTCTTTTGATGATGGCCAGCTAAAGTGCACATTCTCTGCAGTAAAGTAGCTTTTAAAGCAAATTTAAGGGTTTAGAAGGGTCTAAGAGAGTTTATAACTAACTGCCTTCTGCTTTTATGCCTTGTTAGTATTACCATCCTCAAAATCCTCCCCTCTCCCCAACACAAGGGAAGAGCAAATTTTCATTGGTCTGGATTAGTGTTGAGTGATGACTTTTATGGCATCCAAACCAGAGCTCAGTCTACCAGTTCAATTTCAGGTTCACAGATCTGGGAGTGATGTTTTGGCTACTGACTTAAATATGTCAATTTTTTAACACTCACCAGGTCGCCTTTTGAAGTTAGCGCCCTTTTAGGGGAAGTAAGGGAAATACACACCTCTTCAAAAGCAACTGTTTTCAGAAGATTTACAAGAGTGTAGTGTATGTAGATCCATATTGAAGCTCATCACTTGGAAAAAGCATTAAAAGTTTGCTCTGGAAAATTGTTTTATGAAGATCACATATATAAAGAATGAGTTTATTTATTTGTTAAAAATATTTATGAAAGACACAGCATAAGATGTTCCTGTGCTGGAAATTGTAGGAATACAAAAGTTACTTCTCTTCTCAAGGAACCTGAGGTCTCAGTAGAGTCATTGTACTTTTATACACAATGTCTGTCTTCTCCACCAGATTCCTGCAGGCAGACTCCTCTTAAATTCCTCTATTTTATCTATTTTTTTAAAATCTCTAGCCCTAGCCCAGAGCATCTCAAGAATACACTTAATAACTGTTGTTGATTGCCACTCCAAAGTCCTGAGTAATTTAGGAAATTTGTTTTCTATCCTTGTGTTCATACTTGTTCTGGTCAATAAGCCAAAAGTTACCATGCAGTCCAACAAGCACATGAAAAGATGCCCAGCATCACTAATTATCAGGGAAATGCAAGTCAAAACCGCAATGAGATAACACCTCATAACCATTAGGATATCTACTATCAAAAAAGAAAAAGAAAACAGAAAATTGTTAGTATTGGCAAGGACATAAAGAAATTGGAACCCTTGTGCACTGTTGGTAGAAATTTAAAATAGTGCCACTTCCATGGAAAACGGTATGACAATCCCTCAGAAAAATTAAAAATAGAATTACCATATAATCCAGCTATTTCATGTCCGTGTATATACCCAACAGAAGTGAAAGCAGAGACTCAAACAGATATTTATACACCCATTTTCATAGCAGCATTATTCTCAATAGCCAAAGGTGAAAGCAACTCAACTGTCCATCAGTAGATGAATGGATAAGTAAAATATGGTATATACATACAAAGGAATATTATTCAGCCTTAAAAAGAAGGGAAATTCTGATACATATTACAACATGGATGAACTCTGAGGACATTAACGCTGAGTGAAATAAGCCAGTCACAAAAAGACAATGTATAATTCCACTTATATGTGGTACCTAGAGTAGTCAAATTCATAGAGACAGGAAGTAGAATGGTGTTTGTCAGAGCCTGGGGGGAAGAGGGAGATAGTTAATGGGTACAAATTTTCAGTTTTGCAAGATGAAAAGGGTTCTAGGGATTGGTTCCACAAAAATATGAATACTTAACACTATTGAACTGTATACTTAAAAATGGTTAGGATGGCAAATTTCACATTATGTTTATCTTACCACAGTTAAAAAAAAAGATATCATCCAAAATAATGAATGAAGCAGTTACATTGGTGAAACGCAGAAGGGTGTCCTAATTCCCTCTGGAGTCTTCTATGTGAATGAAGTAGGTCACAAATATAATATCGCTCTGATTTTTATGAGCTGCGATATTGGAATTGTATCAATTTCAGAGTCCATTGACTTTTGATAACCAGGGTGGTTAGTGACATACAGTAGACTCTTTGTGTAGATAGCGTGCAGGTGTATGAGCTCCACCCCACCATGTATACATTAAATACGGTAATGCTTCAAGGAAGACAAGGCACATATTAAATACTAAGAGGGTAATAACGTTTGTTCTTTTGGAGTGAAGAGCCGAGAACTGATGTGATTTAAATGCATCATAGCAAACATGGCAAATATTTAGTAATAAAATGTGCATTTTATCAGTAACACTTTAGAGATCTAAAGCGAGGCCTTGAGAAAATGCAGCTCTGTGTTTCTCTGTTGCTCTCTTCATTGTACGTTTCTCAGTTTGTTTTCAATTAGTCACATCAGTGCGGTGTTGTAACCCTGACATAGGAAACATCATTGTAAATAATATAGCTGGGGTTTGGAGAGTATATGCTATTAGAGAAGAACTTTTTTCCTTTGCCTTTCCTTTTTTTTTTTTTTTTTTGTAGGAAAAATAAATTCCTAAGCACTGTGATGAAATGTTTTATGTCTGTACTGTCTGCAGTATGAAGATGTGGAATTAAGGAGAGCTATAAAATATAAAGACTCTAGACCTGCATATGATTATCCTTATTAAATTGAAGTAAACTTACTTTATATTGCTCACTGTGCATTCTTCACTTGCAGAACAAGAATTTTTCCCCCTTGGTCTTTTCAGTTTTCACGAATCCAAATGCCTAGGAAGATTTGGGAACTAAAAGGGAGTTTGGGTTGCTTTTATACATTCAAAATGTTAAATTAGACTTTATTATAAAGGTAATTAACTCAAAATAATCAAACTGGATTGGATTTTATAGTCTTAGTCTGTCAGCTGAAGGAAAAAGCAGAAATTCAAAATATCTGGATATTTTGGGTAAACCCCTTCTTGGTCAAAAAGTTGCAAAGAGGACTTCCCTGGTGGCGCAGTGGTTGAGAGTCCACCTGCCGATGCAGGGGACACGGGTTCGTGCCCTGGTCTGGGAAGATCCCACATGCCGCGGAGTGGCTGGGCCCGTGAGCCATGGCCACTAAGCTTGCGCGTCCAGAGCCTGTGCTCCGCAGTGGGAGAGGCCACAACAGTGAGAGGCCCGCGTACGGCAACAACAAAAAAAAAGGTGCAAAGAACAAGTTTTCGTGAAATACTTTCTGGTTTGGTTCTTGAATAAAGAAGAAAAAGTAAATATGTATATAATATATATATATATATACATACACACACATACTTATACACATATAGGTATATGTATACACATGTCATGTACATTATATATATGTAAGTGTGTGTATATATAAATATATATATATATATATATATATATAATTTTGCTTCCCATCTATAGAAACCAAGATGAGACATTGATAGCTCATACCCCATGAGTTGCAGATGTTTTTAGGAACTTGTTATTAGTGCCTCAGTATCTTTCTTTTTCTTCAACCCTTATCTAACCAATTGCCAAGTAGTCACCATCCCATTTGACCATTGTGTCTATTACTATCCTAGTTTAGGATCTAATTATTTCTCCATTCAGATCAGTGCAGTCATATTTCTGACTCTAGGATTTCTTCAACCAATATATAAATTTTATTGGTGCAAAATTAAACTTTATTTAATCACCTGGTTTTCACCATGCCCTTTTCTGGCTCATAAAACTCCAATGGTCTACATATCCCACTACATTTCATCCAGCTCCTTAGTTTTTGAAGTTCTCCTCAATCTGGACCTAGCCAGTCTCCCCAGCTTCATCTCCCACTATCCTCCGAGAACTCTCACTTCCAGCCACACTTGGCTTTCTGCAGTTCTGAAAATATTTTCTCCTGTTCTTCTGCTATCTCTTCCACCTGGAACCGAAGCACCATTGCCTATTGATACTTTCTTCAGAACCCAAACCAAATGCCACTTTTTCCTGAAGCCTTTCCTTATCATGTTGAATGAAAATGATGCCTCTTTCCTCTGAATTCCTGAATCAAGCTTCTCCTCCCACATGTTACTGATACTTAAGATGCTTTTTACCTTAACTTTTCACATATGACTTCTTAGCTCCCACATTTTTCCCAGGAGCTGTGCGTCATCCATTTTGACATTCTTATAGGACCTGGTGCTTGGTGTTTTACATAGTAAATAGTTACTGATGAAATATGTTATGTTTACTCAATTTCCATGGTTTACTGAATAAATTTGAGTTAATCAAATTTTCAGTAGAAAAGAAATATCTTGGATTATTTAACCAGCACAACAAATTCAGGAAGCATTTATTGGAATGCTTGCTTCGTTCAAGCGGACCCTAGGTGTTGGGTGATGAAGAGGCTCTGACAAAGGAACTCAGGGCCATCTGAGAAATTGAGACTGGAAGCCGAGGCCTAGGGAATGGTCTTCCAGTATGCAACCTTGACACCAGCTGAGATGGGGCCCCTGCTCTCACAGAGCCACACTGAAGACAGTAAAATGTAGCTTTTGTGACTCCTTTGAACCTGGCAATATCCATTAGATACAGAACACAAATATTCTTTGTGGTCTCCTGTTTTCCTGACCATTTTTTATCTCTCTGGTGAAGTCTGACATCAAATGCTTCTTCCTTTCTACTGATCTGGTCTTTCTCTCTGGCTGCCTTTGGGATTTACTTTTTGTCTCTGATTCTCTTAAACGTTATGATAATATGTCCAGATGTAGGGATTTTCTCCCAGTAAATATATTCTTGCTTCTCAATCTATGCATCTTTTCAATCAGACATGTTTCATCTCTATTTCTTATAAATTCTTTTCATCAACTATTTCCTCTTCCACTTACTTTTACCTCTCCTTCTGGGTCTTCTGTTATCCATATCTTGATATTTCTTCTTCTATCTTCCATAAATTTTAACTTTTCTTTTATGCTTTCTTTTATGCCTCCTTTTTGTCTTCTGAGAGAAACTCTTGACCTGACCTTTCAACTCATTAACTTATTTTTGAGACGCATCTGCCATTTTATATATTTATGGAGCTCTTCTTTTGTCTGCTACATTTTCCCCAGATTTTGAGTTGATTCCTCTTTATAATTTGTGACTGTTTCGTATTATCAACATCCCAACTTGCCTATCTGATGATGTTCACTGTGCATACTTTAATTTCTGTTATCTTTGGTCCACTGATTCTACTTCATATGTAAAACATAGAGTTTCAGTTTTTGGTCTTTCATAGCGCTTGTGCACTTCAAATAATTCATTATTGTTCAGAAGGAGAATAATGGTTATATCTGTGGCCTTCCACTCTCCAATCCAGGCAGACCTCTGCCCCATCCTGAGGTCACTTTAACATTTCAGCTGGCACTGGGCTGGAACGACACTAATGTACTCATGGTGGAATGGGTAATACGTACATCTAAGGCTCTCACCCTGAACCCTTTACCTTTACACAAAATTTTGTTCACTCTGGTCTTCTGATCTTTCCCTTCCTTACACACAGACCCCATGATCCAAGCACTTTTGCCTCCCCAGGGATTTGTCACAGTTTGTTTGTTTGTTTGTTTTTCCTCAGATCCATGAACTTTTATCTTCCTTCTGTGGTATCTCTAGGGCAGGTAGGATTGTGGGATATCAAGCCATAAGGTGTGTTCATTGGCCTCTCTCAGCTATTTATACATAATTTCCCTGTTTAAAAATCTTACCCATTTTTTATGTCCATTTGCCAAATGAGTTATTTTAAGAAGTGTTTTTTTGTTTTTGGCATGATAATCAAGCTTTGGTTTTGGTTGATGTGTTCTTGGCTGGCAATATAAAGAGCAGATCCAACTTAAAAGGGACATGCCTGAAGCTTAGGCTACTAAAAAGCCTTAGTCAGGATTCAATCAGAGAAGCAGAACCACTAGAACCTATAGATAGGTAGACAGTCATATCTATCTATCTGTCTATCTATCTATATAAAATGGGTGTACATATTACAATATGTAACAATGAGATAAAGAAATCTATTACAAGGATTTTTCTTTTTCTTACACAATTATGGGAGTAAGCTAAACAGTCTCTGCAAGGCTAGTTACATCTCATGCTAGCGTTTGAAGTCCTAGGGTCAGGGAGTTGAGAAGAGAAAATGGATGTAACGTGTAGGAGAGCCAGAACAAGCTGGAAGCCACCAACACACGTTGAAAGCCATGTGTCAGTTCTCTGCATGAGATCCCATGTTAGTTCTCAATGCTTACAAACTTGAGGATCATCACATCCTGCACAAGAAGTTAATTCCCTTCATCCTTGAGCTTAACACCTGGCCTGGGAATTGGAGAAGCTGAAGGAGAGTCCAGAGGAAGACAGAGCAGTTGCAAGCCCAGCTGCTAGCCCACACCAATGCAGTAAGTCAACACATAAGGGACAACATGCATTTGCTGCAACGTTCCCTGGTGACTTTGCCCTGACCCTTTGAGAATGTAAAACAACATGACTGCTGCTTTACTCCCATCCTCCTACTGTCGTGCCAAAAAGTGTCTCTTGTGGCCCCACTTTAGACCATAACACAGGGGGAAAGGGATTCTGGGAAATGTAGTTCAGCCTAGCCAAATCTCTATGGCTCCTCCTTCTCTCACACTATTCCACCATTTGCCCCATTAAATTAAATGTTACAATGTTTTTCCCAGGCCAAGGAAAATGTCTAGACTGTAATTTCTAGCTTGTATTGACTTCTCAAGATTTCAAAAATCAATTTCAACCAGTTGACAAAAAAACATATAGTGTATCAACCACAGGTCTGGCAGAAAACAGACTGCACCCTCAGATTAGGTATATTTGAAGATAATTTACAAAGGAACTATTTAAAAAGCAGTGGATAGGGTATAAGGAAGCCACAGGATAGTGCAGTGCTCTGGCCCCAGTAGCAGTGGTGCTCTTGCCCAAAAGAATGGGAGAGTTCAGTTACCAAGACCCTGATGGACAGTCCCATAGAGGGAGCTGCCTTGAGAAAACCATGGACCTTTCACAGTCAGTCTGAGTCATCCTGTAAATTCATGAGCCAGAAGAACAAGTATTTTGACCTCTCTCTGCCTTCCCTCTGATCTACCACAGGGACTTCCCACTGACCAGACACAGCAAAAGCCAGAGGGCAGAAGAACCTGTCTTCACTCTCCCAGGGCAGAGAGTGGGGTGGCAAAGAGTGGAAAGTATATGAGAAGGAGCAAGTGGACGAGACTCAGCAAAACCATCACCATGATCGTACACACAGAAAGCAGACAGACCTGAACATGGCTTGGGCCATCACTGTTATTTTAGAGGTGAAGAAGGCAATGTGTTGAGTAGTTGTGATTTATCAGGACTTAAGATCCCTTAAGATCAGAAATATCTTTGCCATATCATATCACTAATACCTAGCACAATGTCTGGCTCATCGTAGTGGCTCAATAAGTGTTAAATTAACTGATCTGATTGAATCAAATTGGATTATATAAGACAGAGCCACAATTTAAACACTTTTGTCCTGAGTGTCAATTGTGTGTCATCACCTCCAGATATCATTTTAATTTTCAAATATCAGAGATGCTAGAAATTGAACAATTTAACTTCCTTTTTTTTTTTTTTTTTTTTTTTTTTTTTGCGGTATACGGGCCTCTCACTGTTGTGGCCTCTCCCGTTGCGGAGCACAGGCTCCGGACGTGCAGGGTCAGCGGCCATGGCTCACGGACCCAGCCGCTCCGCGGCATGTGGGATCTTCCCACACCGGGGCACGAACCCATGTCCCCTGCATTAGCAGGCAGACTCTCAACCACTGCGCCACCAGGGAAGCCCTTAACTTCCTTTTTATTCTCCCATCCCTACCATAAATAATAAAAGTCAAAAAGGAGGAAAGAAGAAAGTGAAAGGACCTGCGTGATTTACCAAATGGGTAATCAGCCTCGAATTAGATCCCAATAGGCTGCAGCATTCTTAGTCCTGTTGGATATTTTAGTACTGAGCACGTTGAGTGCCTTCTTATACCTTCACAATTGCACAATAGCCAGACAAGTGCTAAAGCCTTCTTATATTTGGAAAATTACTCCATATTTCTAATACTAGTTTTTCTTCGAAACTATTTGTAAATGATTTATTGTAGTAGCAAATCAGATCATGATAAGATAAAGCTTTTTAGAGGTCATTAAAGAGTTTGGGGGAAGTTCCTACAAAGATGCTAGCCTTACATTTCTGAGTGATAAGGCAAGTTAACAATTTATGTCAAAGTTGGCAAAATGTGTTTGTCTGATAAACAGTTTGCTCTGCGGGCATCAATCATACTTGCTCTCCATGTGTGTTGTATTTTTCATGAAGTGAACTTTGGTGACTTTGCCCATCTACAGGTTTTTGAGATAGTGGCATGCTAAAGAGAGCTTACCATCTCCCCCCTGCACAGTTGCATTTCACATCTCATAAGGCAGCTGCTATAATGCAGGTTGCCAACATGGGCAACCACAACAGGGTTGGTAAGGAAGGAAGCTGGTGTCATTGGGAAGGGACAATTTAAACTGCCCGTGGATCAGGACATATAGATACACTAGGACGAAAAAGATAAAGTGTGCATGTAAATGCACACTTTTTCAAGCACAACATTTCTAGGTGGTATAAGGATCAAATGGACACAATATCATTCTGTAAGACTACAAAGATTCACAAATTCGAGGCTCTATATTGGGAGGCGTTCTCGAGATACGAGGTAGTGAGCTGATGTCCAGTTTCAGCTCTGGTCCTTGCTATGCGTCCTCTCTGGAAAATGAGGATAATAATACCTGCACCATCCACCTCCTAAGGTCAGACGCGGGGAAGCATATGAGCAGACTTTGCAAACTAAATCACTATGCAAATATAAGCCATCACAATAAATGTTGGCTCAAGAGAGAGGATATATTTATTGTTCTTCCATAATTTAAAAAATAAAATAAAATAAAACACTCAAGACCTCAGGACAACTTGGTGAACATACATTTGGCTTTCTCAAATCTTACCATTTTAGAAGCATTTGCAACTGCTTATAAATCACTTCTCAAAATTGCCCTGAGCTGCAATGATACTTCTGAGAGGGTGTTAAAAGCCTGTAAGTGCTTCTGTTCTTGAACAAAGTGAAATCAGGTTACGTTAATAGAAGTATTAATTAATTTGCTCTAATTTTATTCAGCAGAATTAGCATTATTGAAAAGTCTTTCCCATTCTTGACTACCCTAAAGTGCAGGAGGCCTTAGAGATGGGGGCTCGGGCTGCAGCCCCTACCAGTGACTGTGAGAGTGCAGAAGATTATTCTCTAATTTGGAAACCTGAGACGTTACTGGGAAGTGCTGTGGGGTGTGTTATAATGAAAATACCAATCCACATTAGCCATGGTTGCCATAAGCAAAAATCTTAATATCTTGGCCAAACCTACTTAAGGTTCATGCAATAAACCTGCATTCCTAATTTTATTAGTGATGTGCTAAGTTAAGCACTTTGCTGGCCTTTGGACAGATTTATAACTTGACTGTGCTGAATTAGTGGTGACTGACAAGAGGACATTGTTTTATAGGATGCTATTTAGATAAAAACCTGCAGGGTGTTTCTGTAATGTTGTCACTTCAAGTCCAAACAGGAAAAAAGAAATGTGTATTAAGGAGGCCTCTTCATTAGCTTTTATGAGTTTAATCTAGTGCAGTCAAATGCTTCCTTATAAGGCAAGACATGTTAATGCACAGAGACAACCTTATCTCTGTTCCAGGTTTCGGAATAAAACAATCTCTTAGGCTTAGTACTGCATGAAAAAAGAAAGTTCAGTGAGTTAGTATTTGTTACGTACTTAGAACAGTGCCTGGCAAATAGCAAGCACATTCTGTGTTTGTTAAATAAATTGAAATCTGTTTTTTCTCATCCCGTGGTTCTATCTATATGTTTACCCCCCCCAAATCACATTTAGCCACCCTTTCCCCTCCTTACCAGCATTTTCTTGCCAGTGGAAGTTTCCAAATTGTTAGTCATTATTTCTCCCCATGGTTTTTAAAATTCACATACTTCTTGTTACAAGGAGGAAGATCAGAACCTTCTATTTATTCACAGACGTTAGCGCTAACATTCCTGCTGGGTTTTCAACCGGAAAGTGATATGCCTGTAAGTTATAGGAGATCGTATTGGCTTCTGATGGTTTTGGTGAAGATGTGAAGTCTGGGGCCTCACTATTAACAGCTGAATGATTTTGTGAACACAGACCCTGGCAGCCCTCTTGGTTTTGTTACTGGGGGAATAAGTCTTCTTTAGAAACTAAAGCCAAGGTCTATAAATGTGTTTTCCTCATGACCTAAACAGGTCATTGGCCTAAATGTCAAATTCATTAAACCAAATCCTGACCCCTCTTTCTTTTCTCATTAAAAAAAGATTCCCTGAGCTCACTCGTCCCATCGGGGACCAAAGATAAAGATAACTCTATCCAAAGGTGACTTTATACAGTCTCACCACAAGTCTTCACTTGAAACTCAAACCTCCAAATGAGAGATCTTAAACGGTATCTTAGAATCTGTGCTAAATTCTATAAAAACAGGCCAAGCAAAGGAAGTCAATCATTGTGATATTGTCCCCTCATTTAGCAAAAATATGTTCCTATTGCCTACAGACGATTAGCAGAGGTAAATAACAAGCAGCTTCCAGCACACTGGGAGGGAAATTCTGAAATGTGTCTCGGGTTTCACCTGAACATCCCTATGGACACTTTGAGTCTAGGTGGAAATTTACTAGGAGTGCTGCAATATCTTTCACCAGCATTTTTGTAGTTTACCTAAGGAACTCAAAATATCCAAAAAGCATTCATTATTTCTCCCAACTCTTTTCTAGCTGCTCATTATTATCTTAACTTACACAGGCATAAACCCAGAAGTTAAATAACTTGAACGAGGTCCTGGTGATCCCAACCTCTTCCTTTTATGGGACTCATTTCCACAAAATATGGTCCCTTCCTGTGGGCTCTCAGCCACTTTGATAATACAGGTACAAGGAATACAAATTAGGCTTCATCTGTTCTGACTCTTGTTCCTAATGTTCCTAATGCTTTGGGTCAAACGTCTGGATATAAAGTGCAGACTGCCTGGATTTGGACCCCGCCTCCTCCACAAACTAGCGGTATGATCACCTGAGGCTCACTTTTTTCTTTTCTCTTTTTTTTTTTTTTTAAAGAAGATGTTGGGGGTAGGAGTTTATTAATTAATTTATTTATTTTTGCTGTGTTGGGTCTTCATTTCTGTGCGAGGGCTTTCTCTAGTTGTGGCAAGCGGGGGCCACTCTTCATCGCGGTGCGCGGGCCTCTCACTGTCGCAGCCTCTCTTGTTGCGGAGCACAGGCTCCAGACGCGCAGGCTCAGTAGTTGTGGCTCACGGGCCTAGTTGCTCCGCGGCATGTGGGGTCCTTCCAGACCAGGGCTTGAACCCGTGTCCCCTGCATTAGCAGGCAGATTCTCAATCACTGCGCCACCAGGGAAGCCCGAGGCTCATTTTTTTCATCTGTAAAGTAAGGTTAATAATAGCATCTCCTTCACTGAGTTATTTTGAGGATTGCATAGGAAAATAAAAGTAAAGTTCTGAAAACAGTGTTTGGCACGTACAAAGGGTCTAATGTGTGCCAGCTTAAGCACACTCGTTATTATTACTGTTATTATTAACCTCTTTCTCCGAAATGAAGAAAAATTCCAGTTAGACCAGGTCGGTCTGACTCCTGCTCTATTTTCTCTGCACGATTGCCTTCTAAGCATGAACAAGGGTGAGTTTAGCATGTGCAAACCACAGGTAGGGGGATAAAGTCCTAAAAGCTGTCACTGTATCTGATATCCCAGGTTGGTCTAGATCCCTGCCTCCATCTGAATGTCTACTCTAGCACACAGATCTAAACATGTTCATGTGTGTGTGTGTGCACATATGTATGTGTCTGTGTGTACCCATGTATGCATAAATACATGCATGTGTATATTTCCTATGGTAAAGTTATGTGATGAAAATGGTTGTGCATGGTAACCTAGCACTAAAATTTTGTTTCATAGGTACTATATTATAACCCCTATAAGACTAATTTTATCTCACATTTTTTTTTGTTTTGTGCAGGTTCATATACTTTGACTCCTAGGTAGAGAGTTATCTATTCGAATTCTGGTTGAAAGGGCAGTTGCCGTCACTACACATTCTCTTGTCTTCTCATCTCTTCTCTTCTCAAGTCTTGGAAGACGAGCCTTCCGCTCCCCTCATCTGCCCCATTAACTGTGCTACTTGCTTTCTGGGGACTGAATAAAGTCACATGGCTGAGATGCCATCTCTAATCCCATTTTCCATTTGTATACTGGATTTTGTTAACCACTTTTTAAATAACAATACAGAATGATTCTAATGTACTAAGGAGTTCCACAGATAACCATATAATTTCAAAACGATACTGATTTTGTTTATATGCAGCATAATCTTTTACAGTCCTTAGTCTTTATTTGAAGCATTGCAAAGTGGATTTTTATGAAAGGTATTATAAAGGACTCCTTGTTTCTTCATAACAGATCTGAACGTTAACTGATCAGAGTTCAGATAAATAGTCTTTACTCTCCATTAAAATATTAAAAAGCCTTTGGTAAGAAACTGGCATAAAGATCCTTCATTCTTGTTTAATGAACACTTGTTGGCAAGTATAACACTTTAATAGCTTTGCAGAATGAATTTTGTGTGTGCATCCTCCATTTCCCTGTCAGACACTTGTCCAGGTGCTGGAAATTTATTGGGGGAAGCATGTTTTTACTCATTAGTTTTGTATTTGATTACAGAACAGTAAAATATGAACCACCAAGTCCCCGAGGCATAGCTGTGTACATTGAGATTAGTAATTGCATGTCATCGTGTTTTCCATTGGAATTTATATGGACAGATAGGATAGGTGCTTCTTAAGTAGGTTTAAAAGCAAAGCAAATTTGTATTTAATCTTTTTTGCAGCTATAGTTTCCCTAATGGAGAAACGGTTAGACTATATCATATATTTTAAACATAGTTTTAATTTATTTTTTCTCTTTTCTATTTTTTTCCTTCACAGTTGAAGCATATCAGATTTTCATGTTAACCACTTACTAAAAAAAAAATCAGCGCCTATAAGGATTATATGACATAAAACCTGTCAACAGAGACCAGTTTTGCCCACATCCCAGCAAGTACAAGGAGGAAGGATGATTATAGGTGCAGACAAGCTTTGCCATTCAAACAAGGAGCTTAAATACAAAACAGAAATTACACGTTGATCTTCAATATACTTATTTTTTTAATCTACAAAGTTGTATCTTTTATATATATATGTGAATATTGTAGTTTTCCTCTTAAGCAAGTTATGTGTTTGCCGTCAGAGGTTGTAGTTTTTTTCAGTTATGCTTGCAAAGAGAAATTATCATTTTGTTGTTTTGCAGTATAACAATAATAAAAGAGGTACATTAAATAAGTGATTTTGTTTTAGATTGTGTTATGGTTAAGCAGTGCCAATCATGTTGTGCTCTTCTCTATAAAGACACTCATAAATGCAATTTCCAAAACAGAATCTAATGAGGTACTCAATGGTCACAAAACTGGCATATTTGATAATTAATGTTCCTTACTGATTTTTTGCTGATGCGGCATAGTGATAAACAGGGCCACCAGTTAACTAAACATATTCTTGAGCCACTAGTTAAAACGAGAGCACAAAAAGAACTTTAGTAACGTTATTTACTATAGAGCAAAAGAACACTTCATAACATCCTTCTAGGATCAGCTAGAAAACTCAAGGCAAAGATTGTCTACTCTGAGAAGCAGAAACCCCTTTTCACATGAAGGAATATGAGAGAGTTTCTGTGACTTCTCTGCTTATAGTACATCTCACTGACACAAACTAGGATACTTCGCTTGCAAGATTCTCAGCTACCAAAAAATATATACAATTTTTTGAGCACTTACTATGTGCCAGGCATTTAATTATACACTTCCTCATTGCCTCCCAGTAACAATTCTGTTTACAAATTATATTATACAAATAATTGTTCTCATTTTAAAGATTAGGTTACTGAAGCTTAGCAAAGTTAAGGCTTTAAAATAGCATATTAGTAAGAGAGGCCATTTATAAGAAAGGCAGTGACATATAAGGAAAAGACTGCAATCTTACTGAGCAATGAAACCTGAGTTTGAATTCATGAGCTACTGTTTATTTTGCAGCTATGTGAGACACTTAGCTTCTTTCAGCCTCAGTTTTCTTACCTATAAAATCAGGATAACAATACTTTATAGTGTTTAAGGATTAGAAATCATATCTGTAATGCAGAAGACATTAAATGATCATGAAATGGTAGTTCTTTCCCCGGAAAATACACACACAGGCACAGACACACACATGCACACACACACTGAGTGAAATTGGAAGATAGGTACCCCTGCCTCCAAAGCTCAGGGCCTTCCCAATACAACACTCTGCCTTCTATAAACATGTGCTAAAGGTAAATTCTTTTGTCTCACAGCACACAAAGCAAGTTTAATTGCAATTGATAGATACCTGAGTCTTCAAACGTGACTTTACAAGTATCTTTAATAAAAGCACATTAAAGGACTGGTCAACCTCATGATTCTAAACCTAGCTTTGTGTGACCTTTTAAAACCATTTGTAATAATATTGGGTGAAATTCTGCTGCTCAAAAAACATGCAGAAATTGATTCTCTCTACCCCCAGTTGCTAGTTGTGGAATCTGATTTGGGGTGTATGGGCATGTGTGCAATTATTGACATTATATTGAGTGGTTGACTTGAGACCCCTTTTTAATGGAGAACAGTCTAAATCAAAAATAAAATGTAGAAATGGTTGGGAAAAAATATGTCCTAAAATCTTTACTACACATTAGTCTTTCAAAAGAAGGAAAGATTAGAGGCTGTAGTTAAAAAACTACCACTTCTAGGTTTTTTTTTTCTTAAATTGCATCAATGTTTTATGGCAGATGGATGGTGTTTATTTTTTATTGTTGTTGTTTGTAAATTCCCATTGACTTCAAAAGGGGCATGCCTACTAAGAATAGTGTGCATTTCACAGCTGAGATTTAAGGGATTTGAGGGACTCAGAAAAGCTGAGAGATAATTGAAGACTCACAAGGGAGGCATAGAAGGGATCAGAGCAGCCAAGGGAGGCTCAAGGAGGATTGTAGGGGCTCCAAAGGAGCTATGAGTGGATCAGTGAGTGTAACAAGCAGAAGTCAAAGGAGCTCCTAATGGCAGAGGAATGATGAGAGAGAATTAGAATGTCATGAGGGACATCAGGAAAAAGGATATAAGTATGGTAACTATCCCCAGAATGCTCCATTCATCCTGGGCAATCTCACCTATCTCCAGGGACTAGAGCCAGCCTACATGCTAATAACTCACTCCCAGTGCCAGACCACAAATCCACCGTCTGCTGAACATCTCCACTGGGTTGGCCAATAGACACTTCACACTCAGCATGCCCAGATTGAAGTCATCATTTCTCATCCCTGGCCCATATCTTAGGTGTCCGAATAGCTCAGAGAACCTCTCTGACTTGTACCCTCCGTTTAGAACCTTCTGGTTCTGAGCTGGTATTCTTTTTTTTTTTTTTTTTTTGAGGTACGCGGGCCTCTCACTGTTGTGGCCTCTCCCTTTGCGGAGCACAGGCTCCGGACACGCAGGCTCAGCGTCCATGGCTCACGGGCTCAGCCGCTCCATGGCATGCGGGATCCTCCCGGACCGGGGCACGAACTCGCCTCCCCTGCGTCGGCAGGTGGACTCTCAACCACTGCGCCACCAGGGAAGCCCTAGCCCTGAGCTGGTATTCTTGAACTTGGCTTTTCTCTCTGCTTAGCTACTTTAGATTGATGCTTTGGTTTCAGTGCCTGCCTTGATTTCAGTTTCACCTTTGTTCTATGCTCTGCAGTCCCTCAGGTCATCCCTGGGACTTACCAAGCCCCTATCCCTAAAGAGATCCAGTATTCACCTTTCTATATGTTTAAGAGAGGAATTTATCTTTTATCTAATCTAGAAATTGGAACTTGTTCTACATTCCTCCCTCCTTCTTATCTCCTCTGTTTAATAAGCCACCAGGTCTTAGCAATTCTACCTCAGAAAGATTTTCTCCCAATCCTTGATGCCACTCTTATCTTTTCCCTCCACTGTCATTTCCTTGAATTCATTATTTCATCAGCCTTCTGGAGCAAAGCAATAGTCTCCTACAGGTTTCCCTGTCTGTGCTATCAATCTCCACCTCACTATATTTACCTAAATCACTGTTCTGAAATATAAATATATCAAATTAATTAATCCAATTAAAATTTTCCAGTATCTCCCCACTGCCTTCAAGACAAAGTCCAACCACTTTCACATGGTTTGTAAATTCATTCTACATTCATCCCCCTTACTTTTTCAACATCACTTTCTGCCATTCTTCATCTCATGTCACCCTCCAGCCACACATGAACTACTTAGAGCTTAATGCCGTGTCATGCTTCCACACCTTTGCTATTCCCTAGATTTGGAATCCTTCCCCTCAGCCTCTTCCCCCTCTCACGGTCAACCCGGTGAGCACCTCATTCTTTACAACCCAGCTCCAGTGTCACCCAGTTGAGAAGGCCTCCATTCAATCTCTATAGTCATGGCTAGACATAGGCAAACTGTACTATCACGGAAGGGAAGGGGCCAGGAATGTCCAGTGCTTTCAAGTAGATCCATGCCATAGAATGGGAACAGTTTGGGAATGGGGCCATACCTAGCTGAAGATGCTGGGAGGAAGTGTGGCCCAGTATATTCAGCACGGAATCTTTGGGATAAGTCAGTATGCTACAGATGAGAGTTCAGCTCTGGAGAAAGTCAGATGAAAGTCATGGTTTAGGGTTTCCTCATAGGGAGGTGAAGTTTGATGAAGGGAATCCAACAGCAGTCAATTAACTTGAGTAGGCAGATGGTTACTTGACATGTGGGAATTTTGTTAGGGAGAGCAGAACTGCAGTCCCTATGCTTAGGGGTAGCTGGATAGCTTAATAAAATGGAGTTTCAGGCACAGGAAACAAGACAGATAACCAGTAACCAGGACAAGGCTAAAAAGAAGAAACCAGGTCTAGAAATAGGTAAAAAGTCAGTTGTAAGAAATGGAGGCATGCATTAAAGAGTCTATGAAGCAGAAGGTGACTTGATATGGCGTGGAAGTACCTCTGCACGGGGCCTCAGACCTCAGCTTAGGGACTGAGTGGGGCTGGACCCCAATGGGGAAAATGTGGCCACAGCCTTGCTACAAGGAGGGCTGTGCAGCCAGAGCATGGCAGGACCTACCACCCTCCACATACTAGTTGATATCAATTCTGGAAGGGGAACGACTTTTCTTGACATTTGGCCTATTTTTTCCCCTTAATTTAATTCAATGCAATTCGAAGAGCAATTATTATACCGTTATGCCTTACTTTTGTTACACTTTTTCTTACCCTTCTCTAGAAAATCTCTCTCCCTGATATTTGCAGACTGCCAGTGTTTGTAAATCATCAACACATCCCTGTTAATTGTTGCTTAGTCAGCCCTCTGTCTCGTTTACATCCTTAACCTTTCTGTGTTTTCTAGGCCGTTTGTTACATAAGCATTTCCCTAGCTCAGGCTTGCCCTCATCTTTCTGGCATGGAAATACCCCATTCAAACGGGGAACTCAGAGGCAGCTGCCTCAGTGTTGTATATACCGCTGTTGACCAGGCAAATTGGTATAGAAACGTAGTTCCTCATCCTCCCTTCAGGAGGCCCAGTTTTGCCTGTTCCTTTGGGAAAAACTACAGTTTCCTTTCTCAAATTATAACAATCTCCTTGTCTGAGCTGGTAGTAAGCAATCAAATAACATCCTTACACCTGAAGGATTTAGTTTGATGTTATGGCTTAGTAGTTACCTGCAGCAGCTTTAAAGACAGTCCAGATCTGTGATCTGTTTTTGCTGTACAAACTTGGGCAAGTTCCTTAACTTCTATGGGCCTCAGTTTTCCTATCTGTAAAATGAACGTGATCTATAACTCAAAAAGCTTTTGTAAGGAGAAAATATACGTGATCACCTCATACAATGTCACTTAGTAATTGCTCAACAAATGGGTTGGTCATTGTTATACATGTGGAAAAATCTGGGATCCAGATTCTTCATTAGGGCATCTTTTATTTTTCCAGAGTTATCAAAGCTGACATCCTCTGAGACTGTAACAGTTGACAGAACATGTTTCCAAGCTTTGGGATTTTATTATCCCCCAATTCTTTGTGTTCTCCTCTCTCCATACCAGCAAGTGTAGATGTCTCTACTATTTCACCCACTCTTTAGAAAATTGCCGGATGGGAAATTCTAGGACGTTCCTGTCACCTTTCAGTGAAAACCCTTGTTAATTTACATCATCTCTGGCTGGAGATTCATGATTAAATATATTTAATAAGTGTTATGCCTTCTCCTCCCTAACTCATATCAAAAAGTGTTGAAACCATGTTACAGATGAAAATATAGAGGAGAATTCTGAGTGCCCAGAAGTGCTTTAATCACTGACGGCATGCATGGTCATACACATCCACCATCTTCTTCTTTTTCATCCTCACGCCAAACCTATAAGGTGCATATAACTATCCCTATATTACATAAGAGGGAACTGAGGTTCATTGTTTTTAAGTGCATTAGAACTAATTACCTGGAAAATCTGGATCTCTTTATCCCATGTCTCGGGCTTAGTCCAGTCTCCCAGGAAATGAGCTCTAAAGGAAGTGGATTTTCAGGACCTCCTTGGCCACCATATTGCTCTTAGCAGCTTTAACTTGAAGCCAGCATTTCTAGCTTTGAATCCTGGCTTTACCTCTTATGCACTGTGTGATCCTGAGCAAGAGTTTGGTATTAGAAGCCTGATTTCCACCTGTAAAATGGGCAGGATAATCCTTTCATTGGCCAGCTGAGCAAACTTCCTAACACGTCACATGAATTGGTAGATGGTAGACCCCTTCCCGTTCTTTTCTTTCTCTTTCAGTTCCTTGACAAACTTCCTCAACACTCTTTCTCCTTCCTGGACAAACCTCCTTTGTCCATGAAATTGTCAATGATTTTCAGGCACATTCAAAGTAAGGACCAAAACCTTGGCTTTTATGTGAAGGATGCAAATATCTTGAGATATGCCTCACTAATTTCTACCCAAAACACTTTTTGATTTAAATAAGTGTAGTTCTACCTCGCCTTATTTAAACAAGCTGCCATCTGGTGTATAGGAAGAAGTGAAAAATAACATGGTGTTAGTTGGAGTGAGAAGTGGGGAATTAATGTTTTTATTTTAAATATCATAGAAAGTATTCCCAACCCACCCGTGCCCCCAGCAGAAAAGGTTGTCACAGTATTTAAAATTTGTATTCAATGACATCACTCCAGTCATTAAATTACTTCTGAAACCTCAGAATTGTTTGTCAGAAGTTGTTGGGAAATAACCAAATGATTTAATTTTCTACCCAAGTTTGATGATGTTTTTCTTACCTAGAACATTCAGACCAATTTCCGGAAACCAGTTAATATCACCAAATTTCTCTCTCCTGATTTTGACCTACCCTCAAACTGATAAAGCTGATGTTTGTCAGTTCTTAGATGAACAGATAACCTCTGTTTTGAAGGCTGTGTGGCTTGGTGCAAAGAGAACTGGGCCACCCTCAGTCTTGGGTTCAAAGGGCAGGTCCTCCACTTAATGTCCTGTGTGACTTTAGGCAAGATTCTCTGATTCTTAATCACCTCACCTCTAAAACCAGAGTGTTCATTCATCCTTTCATGAACAATCCCGATACGCGGGGCACTGCTCTAAGCACTAAGGATACAGCAATGAATCCAACATAAAACGCTTCCTTTCGTGAATTTATGTTCTGGTTCAGGAGGCAGACATTAACAAGTGAACACATAAATAACGCATAATCTGTAATATGTCAGATGGTAAAAAAATAACCCAGAGAAAAATAAAGCAGGCTCAGGACAGCACAAAGTGCCAGGGAGGATGGAGAGGACCTGCTGTTGACACTAGGACAGGACACCAGAAAATCAGCATTGCCTGCCTGCTATGAGCGTTTGAAAATAGATTGCCTAAGAGAGTGTGGACAAGAGTTCTCACGAACTTTCGGTTGATTGTGAAGACTGGAAGCAAAAATGGTAAACTTGAACACACAGCAGACAATGAAACAACTATTTAAATTAATTTAACACACATCCTGGGAGATAGTACAATGTCAGGCTTTCCTGCAAGGTAAGTGTATTGGAATCCTGTTTCTGATATGGACCATGGGAGTGTAAGTCACTTCATCCCTCTGCACTTCAGTTGTCTCCTCTGTCAAATGGGGCTAATGCAGTATCTCCCTCAAGGAGTGGCCCCTAAAATTTTTTATGTAATTCTTTCTGACGTAGTTTTATGAAATGGCTGTTACTTGTAGAAATAACCCACATTTTAGAACCAGTGTGATAAAAGTCAATCTAATTAAGCAGTGTTCTGCCCCGCCCCTTTAAGTATCAAAAGTAGTGTTTATTACTCACACTCTGAGAGTCAAACTTCTTCCGTAAATGTTAAAAGCAGTGGCCCTCTTCACCAGTCTGCAGTGACTATTTTAAACCCAAGTGAATGCAAATGTTTTTTGTGCCATGTCAGTTGTGTCAGTGAATGAATTTGAAGTCACTCCAATAAATGATACAAACAGATTGTTGTAGCCTGCATAAGCATCATAAAGCCAAACAGAGAGGAATAGCACCCAAGAGTCCCAGATATATCCTTCCTTTCGCGGCCCGATGCCTCTGCCTGTTGTCATATTCAGCTGGCAGGTGCTCTCACCTGCCGTTTACAATTACGCTTGGGAGAGCTCTTAGAAGAATATTGCCATTCTGAGATTCCATACTCACCTCTTGTGTGATTCATCTCCACTTGAAACTGAACGGAATCCCATTAATTATCACTTCAGGTAGTAAATCAGTTTCTCATATGTGAAAAAAATGCGGCAACTCAAGTCCTTCTTCTTGTTTGGGATCACTAGAGGGTTATTACAGATGGTATGGAACTCCTAAGAATGAGTTTAGCATGACTGCAACGACAAAGCATTTTGTAAATGTATAACCTTGTTTTTCTTAAAAAGCTCTGAGTAACTGGGAAGTCATATAGCTGGCTTAAGTGTGATAGCTCTTCTCTCTCTCTGCTCCCTCCAACTTGAAAAGCATGCATTCAGTCCCAGGCTTGAAAGTCAAGGCAACGTGCTGATTGACTGTGCTGACATAATTGTGTTAATGACAAGACACGGCGGCTACATTGTTAGATGGGTCGCTTATCATCACTATTTATTTAGCTCACTCTGCCAAGTCTGAATTATACTTTTTATACATTGTGGTTAGAGTCAGCCATTTAAAGTGCTTCAGTGTTGAAACAACATTTTTTTTACAAGTCTTTTAGCTGTAGTTCAAGAGAAAAAAGTCCTCTACAGCATCATTAAACAGGGTTCAAAGTAAGTCCTTGCTGAAAGATGTGAAGTTTGAGCTCTTAGGAAATGAAATCTTTGATCTCCAAAATGATTAGTGAAAACATTTTTGTCCACAGGCCCATTTTTATCTCATGGTAAAGAAAATAATACAATTTGATCTCCATAATGCTTCTCATCCTGAGCCCTCAAGTCAGCCTCTGGCCCTAGTGTCTACAAGTGCCCTCTGCTTTTCGCTGGAAGAAGAAACTGCAGACAGGCCTATCTTTCAAGGCATCAGTGCTCTTTGGCTGAACGCAGAAAGACCTTATTTACATGGGGCCACCATCATATTTCAAAGATGTGACATTCTCAGGACTTTTATTTTTTCAGGTGAAAGTTAATTTAAAAATCATTGCAGCTCTATTTACAATAGCTAGGACATGGAAGCAACCTAAGTGTCCATCGACAGATGAATGCATAAAGAAGATGTGACACATATATAAAATGGAATATGACTCAGCCATAAAAAGAAACGAAATTGAGTTATTTGTAGTGAGGTGGACGGACCTAGAGTCTGTCATACAGAGTGAAGTAAGTCAGAAAGAGAAAAACAAATACCGTATGCTAACACATATATACGGAATCTAAAAAAAAAAAAAAAAAAAAGAATGGTTACGAAGAACCTAGGGGCCGGACAGGAATAAAAATGTAGACATAGAGAATGGACTTGAGGACATGGGGAGGGGGAAGGGTAAGCTGGGACGAAGTGAGAGTAGCATTGACATATATACACTACCAAATGTAAAATAGCTAGTGGGAAGCAGCTGCATAGCACAGGGAGATCAGCTCGGTGCTTTGTGACCACCTAGAGGGGTGGGATAGGGTGGGTGGGAGGGAGACACAAGAG